>NC_080072.1:104748042-105064251 GCF_949987535.1 Balaenoptera acutorostrata | reverse complement strand
TGCTCCCTCCACGTTTGACTGCCTTAACACTTGCATGGGAACACAGATTTTCTTTCAATCAGGTATATATCTTTCCTGTATTATTAAAAGTTAAAATTACAGTCATATCAGATAACGCTGTAGTCAAATTATTCTGTGCAGATGAATACCTGACAGACATACTTTGCTTTCATGCCAGGTGACTGGCATCTGAATTCTACTAAGTGTATAGTGAATATATTTCTCTATTTGAAATTAAAGTTGGACTTATTTAAATTAAGGATTTGGTTTCCTGACAGATGTCTCATTCTCTTTCAGGTTCCGAGTCTTCATGCTTAGGATTTGGTATTTCTAATAACTTGAACCAACAGAAATGCTGGTAACAGTTGCATGGACTTCCTTTTACTGATTTTCTTATGCTCCAGAAACATACCATCCCATGCTAAAAGGATGGAAGTCCAAAGAATTCTTATCTTTATTTCCTAACATGCCTAGCTCCATTATACTACTGGTCAGTCCTGTGTGTTTCCTACCTAACAAACCCAGATCAAAGCCAAATGAAATGTCTTCTCCAGACTTTTCTCACTCCTAATTTTATAAATAAAAAATATTTTTATTTTATATGTAAATACTTCTTAGATTCCAGTTTCTGTTAATGATGGACTAGCTTGATCATCCACAGGAAATAATGATGAAATTGGACAATCTGAAAGTATTATAGAGTAACCAGAAACAGGCAGAAACTGAATAAATCTAACCTTGAAAGACAATGGGTGACATTTGTTTATGGGTTTTTGCCTGAGGGCATTCTCCAGTCTTGGGTCAAGAACACAAACTGAAGGTGTTGAAGGATGGAGTTTGAGGCCAACAGAACAACCAGAAAATCAGAGGGAAAAATCCAGTAAAAAAAAATTACTATACATGTAAAGAAATAGGAAAATGTGATACTTACTCAAGGGAAAAACATAGTCAATAGAAACAGACTCTGAGATGATCCAGGCATCACAACGAGTAGACAATGACTTTAAAGCAGCTGTTACAAATATGCTCAAGGACTTGAAGATACACACACAATGAATTCACATGGGGAATTTCATCTGAGAAATAGAAACAATTAAAAAGATCAAATGGAAATTCCAAAGCTGAAAAGTATAAATAACTGGAATGGAAAATTTACTGATTGGGCTTAAAATCAGATTGGAGAAAATGGAAGCAAGAGTCAATGAACTGGAAGATCAATAGAAATTATCCAATCTGAAGAACAGGAAGGAAAAAAATTAGAGAAAACACATATCTTGGATGAAGGCAAGAAATAAAAGTAGGGCAGAAATGAAGTCAATGCTCAGTACTAATAAATTCTAGCAATTAATTCTGCAAAGAAAAAAATGGAAAAATAAAACCTGGATTTTTTTTTTTTTTTTTTTTTTAATGAGGATCTTGAATCAGATGCGTATGTTTTGATTGATTGATTGATTGATTGATTTTGGCTGTGTTGGGTCTTCGTTTCTGTGCGAGGGCTTTCTCCAGTTGTGGCAAGCGGGGGCCACTCTTCATCGCGATGCGCGGGCCTCTCACCGTCGCGGCCTCTCTCGTTGCGGAGCACAGGCTCCAGACGCGCAGGCTCAGCAGTTGTGGCTCACGGGCCCAGCCGCTCCGCGGCATGTGGGATCTTCCCAAGCCAGGGCTCGAACCCGTGTCCCCTGCATTAGCAGGCAGATTCTCAACCACTGCGCCACCAGGGAAGCCCCTGGATTTTGAGTGTCTAGTTCTTGTAGTGTTTTTTTCCAAGAGTGAGAGGGAACATATCTGATTTCAAAACAGTGTGTTTTTGTTGGCTTTCATAAGGTCATTTCTCTCATGTGGCCATAAGTTTCTTAGCTTTCTGTCCTCTTCCTCTTTTTTTCTTTCATTCCTTCCAGCACGGATGGCCTTTTCCGTCTGTGTGCTATATTCTGGAGCTATTTAATTATGAAGACAACTTCTGACAGCGGACTAAGGCAAAGGAAACATGGGATAGGTCATCATATACAGTTCCATTCTTAATTGGTTTGCTTTTTGATACATTCTCCTGTTGTATTTCACTTTAACTCTAATTTTTGATATTTCACATCATAGTGAATCATTTAGTTATTTCTAAGCATCAATCTTTCTTAAGAATCTGTGAATACAAAATACCAAATGATATTTCAAAATGAGTGACTTTTAATTATTGATCCCTCTAGATACAATTCTATTTCTGTTGGTTTACCCTTTGTAGGTGTTTCACCAAAACCAGCAGCACTTTGGGCAGCAGCCCCCTTCCTGTGGTCCCAGTGGTAGCACCTTATCCTCAGGATGGTTTGGAAATGAAGCCCCTCATTCACATGAAGATGCCTGTATGTCTGGCTTCCACAGTCCCCGACTGTGGTCAGTCACCTGAGGAGGGCATCAAAGATGACAAGGCACGAAGACCTGCTCAGCACATTTGCTGTCAAGACAAAAGAAATGAGACCAACTCTGATTGTGTGGAAGTTGCAGCAGAGTTCAACAGAGGTACAGCGAGACATTATAAATCTTAAGTTTCTAGATAGTCTTCAGTTAACTAAGAACTGTATCAGGAAAGGTGATGCTTTCAGAATGTTCTCTCTGTGATCAACTCACGTATTTCTTAGATATTGGGTGGGGGGGTGGGTATTGGATACTTAAAAAAAAGTTGACTCGATAAAGAGTTCTTTGAAATTTTGTTATGCACACCATTCATCCCAGGTTGTTCATCCTGAGAACATTTTGGAAAATAAATCCAATTAGGCTTTGATTCAGTTTGTACCTGAAAGTAGACTTGCTAGAAGGATGCATTTTGTGATCCTGAGCTTTTTCATTTGAATTGATTCTGGGGTTGCAGCCTTTCTTTAAGATGGTAATTTTGGGGCTTTTAAGGGGTTTCCTTTAACCCTGAGATGAATTGTATAACTGTTCGTGAGAGCTCAACTTTATTTTAAACCTTTTAAACCTACTGTCTCCCTCAAATTCAAACTAAACGTAACTGGGCTCTGATTTTGCTCATGATTCTTTCTTTATTGCTCAAGGTAATGTTTGTAGACTGCTTTGATAAAAATCAGCCTTTATCATTTCATAATGCTTCCAAACCTTTGTTTTTCAGGAGACAGCTGTGTGCCTTCAGAAACAGAGAACAAAATTTTAAGTTGGAATCCTCTTATTTTGCCACCTGTTTCAAAGGACTGCACTGAAAAGACACCATGGTCTCCTCCTGGCATTCCTGTAGACAGCCCTTCAGGGGTCCTTCAGCAATCCCAGGAAACCTGAGGATGTGGCAGTGCCTCGTCATGTTTCCACTTCAAGCCAGTAACTGCACAAAACAGGCCTGGGGATGGACTGTGTGAAGGACATTAATTCAATTCAGAGAAAAATCGTTATTTATTTTTTGTAGTAGTAATGTCATATGAATGTATCTTAAAATGTGTGCCCTTTTATATTATTTATGCCTTAAAAGTTTCCCTCCCTATTTCTTCCTCCCCCTCAGTAGTAAACAACCTGGTTTGGCATAGTTTTCAATCATATGAGAACAGTGGGATCATTCCACGTTGTCCAAGAGCCTCAGCGACAGTAAGAGCCCCTCCTACAAGGATCCCACCTATTGGCTGACTCAGCTAAGAGAGAATTGCACAGGCCGTTGGAACTTTTCAGATGGAAAGCTGTCTTTCACTATCATGTCATCAGACTTTCTGAGAACATTTGTAGTCAACCACAGTTTTAGCCTGATGTTTGTAACAACAGATGTCTTGTGAATTTGATGAGTGCCTTCCACAGAAGTGATAGTTGACCTGTAGACTGTCTGCACATGGGCACAAGTTATGTCCAGCTTTCTAGGCACTAATCACAAAGAGTGTCATGGACATGGTGGTGGTTAAGTCTGGTTGGGTTATTGCAGAAGGCAGAAAGGGAGCCAAGGCCAGAGAGAAAAAGAATGCCTACTAAAATTTAAAATTGCATTTGTTTATAACATGGTCACCATGGGGCTCTTTTTGACTGTTTCTAAGAGTAAGAGCAAAATAAGACTTTCTAGTGGTGACTGGAAGAGAAAGATCTGCATTTTAAGAAAAAAGGGAAGGTTCCAGGGGGACTGTCTCGGCGGAAGCTCTCCCATTAGTATAGGATGTGTCATGGTACCACAGCCCCTGAAAATCGATATTTTCTGATTTCCAGCTTGGGCAATACCTGGAAGATGGGAGTGTCGGAAAAGAATCTGGAGGTTTGAAGTTTCCAGACGTTTTTTCTGAATGTCATCGTTGTAACAGGCACCTAAAGCTTTGATTAACAGAGCTCATACATCACAATTACTGCTGCCTCTGAGTGACAAGGACATTTGCAGCTGCCGTTGGAAGGCTTTTCTTCTCCACATCTAAAACAAAACAAAACAACACTCTAAGTGTATTTAATAGCTTGAGTCAAGCTTCATAGATCACTGCTCTTTTCTGGATTGTGCATCCCTTTGGGGAAGAAACAGATTCTACCTAAGAGTCAAGCAATTCCAGCACAAGTGGAAAAATTTTACAGTTTCCCAACAATTGCAGTGAAATAGACTAGAATACTGTACTAATCGACTTTCTATATAAATGTGCATCAGTATCCCCTTACATATGTCTATATACTTTATAAATAGAACTGTTAGTGGAATGTGCGTTGTGAGCTGGGTCACTATGCAAGGATTACTTTGAGTAGAATGTAGTGGATATAATTTCATAGTCGGGTATCAGGGATGCTGCAGAGTCAAGTTCTCCATTCCAGACGTCCATGCCTGCAGTATACTGGATTTATTCTTCATGTTGCTTAGATGCAGTTAGCTTTGGAGGGGGATAGCTGTGACCCTCGCTTCTGTGGCTAGCAAAGGACAAAGTCCTAGCACACAGAACATAAAGACATACCCTGTGTTTGCCAGTCAGGTTACGGCAATACAGTCACAAAGGGAGTTTTAGAAAACTGGGGAGTAAATGTTTGTAGGCAGTCATTTTGATTCAGGAAACAGAGGTGTATTAGCATGAGCCTTAGGTCATAAACTGCTTTTAAAGATTGACTTTGAATATGGGATTTGTCCACTAGGAAGAGAAAACAACTTTACCTTTAGGGCAATCTCATTGTGGACTGCTTTATTTATATTATTAGTAACGCTGTTTTAAGTGTTATCCCTTTTATTGTATTTTATTTATAAAAAATGCCTTTATATATTGAGATATATAAATATAAATATATATATATATATATAATTGCCTTCATGTTTAGGAGTTATGAGTGCTCTCTAGCCATGAGTTGTTCTGAACTTTTAGCCCTGCGCAGTCACCCAAGACAGTCCTACCTAATGTCACGTGCCAGGAAGTCAGAGGAAAGTACAGCGTGGGCGATGGCTCTAACATTTGTGAAGTAACTGCTGTGTACCAGGCACTGTGCTGGTGCTTGTGACTGCTATCTCAAATCTTACTGTTAAGACACATCTACAAAGTAGGTGGTAAAGTCCCCAGGTCACACAGGTGAGCCACAGAGCCTGCATTTGAACTTATCTGGAGCTGTAATCTGAGCTCCTTCCGTTTTTCCATACTGCTTTCCGAAAGCATCGTGGTTCACTCTCCTGATGGAACTGGTCCAGTTCTGTAAGCCCTGGTCCGCCCCGCCATGGGATTCCTCGGATGCTCTAACTCCACAACTAGAGAAGCTGCCTCTGTCCTCCATGGGCAGAGCTCTGAGCTTATTGCCTGGTCTTCCCGGGGCCCTCATTTCTCTCCATGACCCCCCTCACTACCAGCCCCGCACGGGAATTTGACCTTCTCTCAGCCTAATAGTGATCCTGTAATCCGTCAGGCCTCTTCGTGTTCCTTCTCCTCTTAGAATTCGCTGTGAGTCTTTGTTTTAGCATAAAACTCACCCCACTCCTACTATATAATTTCACTAGCTTCTTTTTTTCCTTCTTTTGGTTATGCACTGATCATCTGGTGATGGGTGCTCTACAAGATGTAAGTGAAATGGCAATGTTTTAAACCTTCTGAAGTGGTCTTTAGAAAAAGCATCTCTTTCTGGGTTTTGTTTTTGTTCAATGAGTCCTCGAGGACCAATACATCCTTACTAAGCTGATTGTGATGCAAATCTCATTCCAGCTACAGTACTGCCAAGAAGTTAACTTTATAACTGAATTTCATCTGTGTTGCTCTCTTTTAAAGCAATGACTTTTAAGATGCATGTTTTTGTATCATATTGAAAAGTATGTTTTATTTTCCTTAAAGTGGTAATATTATGTTTGAAATTGTACATATTTTAAATGATGTAGCTTTGACAGGTTTTATTTTGTCGATTTGATTTTATATTAAAAGAGAATGCTGCTTTCATGTAGAGTAGCATGTGAAGATGGGGATCCTCTGATTGCTCCCTGTTTGTGTAAAGCTGCTTATAGCCTGTGATTGGGGTGGGTGTACATCTCAGCCTGACATTTTTTGGACCCCTGTCCTCCCCTGAAAATCCCCTATGCACATCCCAGAGCCCAGTGAGCTAATCCATTCTGTTCTGACTGCAGAGATCCAGGCCCTGAAGGACAAAGATCCAGGACAGGTATTTTATGGGAGGCTGGGAAAATACGTGCTCCAAGGAGCTCTGTCGAAGCAGGCAGACTCCCTTAGGGGAACTCGGTATTTCTTTGGAAGGAAGCAAGAAGTGGGAGAGAAGCAGCAGGAGGAGAGTGAGGAAGAGGGGTCCCTTCTGAGACCTCACCTATTTTCACCGTTTACCTAGAGCGATGTCCCTATGAACCCCAGGGTCGAAATTTAGTCTCAAGAAGCAGCTTTGCTTTACTGCCCTGAAAAACTCAAAAGTGTCTGGGCTGCTTAGACCAGAAAGCCAAGAGGGACTTTTGCATGGGGTGAGGCCTTGTTCTGTTGTATTCCCCAGATTTAAAAGAGCCTTCCTTGAACCTCAGCCCCTGTCCTGAGAGCTGTGAGGGAACTTGAAAGCCCTCTTCTAATAAAGTCTGAATCTGTGAGAACCTAAGGAGAGCTTAGTTTCTGTCAGTTTTCCGTCTCCTCTCAGGCGCCACTTTCCTGATTCCTGGCAGGATCATCCCTTGGCTCTCTCGCTGTTTCTTCTCATCTGAGTCCCCTGCGGAGGCAGCTCTGCTGACTCTTCCAGGCAGTGGAACAAGCATGCATTTGTGTTTCACCCAGATGTCAGACACACGCTTGGAGTCAGTGAGTCATGCTGGCGGCTGACAGAGTGTGACTTTGGCTCGCCCGGGTCCCCTCTCAGCCAGCTCCCCAAGCCTGGTGGCAAGAGCCCTGTCCCGTCTTGTTGGCACGGACTCCGGGGTCTAGCAACTGTGAGGCCCTTTGACCACAACAGGCTCGGTGCTATTCCCACATGAAAGGTGAAAGGGAGACAAAGGCCCTGGGCACCTGGCTCTGCTACCAGCCCTGATTCAGCTGGTCCTACAGTAGAAGCTCGTGTTCTTGGGGAAGGAACTTGGGATGTGGAAAGAACTAGACGAGCACATCTCTTGCTAGAGTTGAATGAAGGGCACACATGCCTGCAGATCTTGCTTCCCATCTCCTAGCTTCCCCGCCGGTAGGGAAACCTGGGACCCAGCTGAAGCCAGGTCAGACTTTCCCTGCAGGAGCTGCAATCGGAATAATCCTCCACTGGTGAGAGCGTCACGTGTGATTTATCGAGGGATTTCTCAGTTCACGGACTTGGTGTGGAAGCAGGCAGCTCGCTCCTACAGCACCAGACGCTGTTCCCGGCACCGTGGTTCTCACTTGCCCTCGGACAGCCGGTTGGTCTTCTCCCCAGTCGTGTGTCTTCCTCGTCTTTCCACCTCTGTCTTCCACAAGCTGGGCCAGGACTTGTCTCATAATCAAGTCATTTAGAGGCCCTGCAGTTGAGCCTCGTGCTGGTTGTAAAAGCCGGATATTCAGTGGGAAGGGGTAGCTGGGGTCTTAGCTACCTTGGCTTGAACACTCAGTATGACCGAGGGGATGTTCCCATCCCCACCTTCTCCCCTAAGCGTGTTGGCACCTTCCCCTTGAGGCCTCACGGTGTGGCAGTCACTGTGATGGTGACGTTTACTGGAGCCTCCGTGGATTCTTGTGCAGGATCCGAACCTGGGGTGGTGGGTGGTGGTTCAGTGCCTACAAAGAACAGACACAAGCAAAGGAGAGAGAGATGCCCTGGGGGTGCCCCAGATTGTTCCCAGAGAACAAGAGAGACTGAACATCATGCATGAAACTCAGGACTGTTTCCTGGCTTTGGGGATAAAATCGAGCTTACCTCTCATTGCCTCGGGGCCACCCCTTGAACCCCGATATTGGTGACTTTGCTCCCTGAGGGTGAAGTGTGAGAGTAAAGTTAGTGACAATTACACTCTCCCAGCCTTCCTGACCTCCAGGATGACTGGGCTTCCATACTCACCTGGGAACAAGCAACCGCCCAAGGCCGGTAGGAAGAAAAGGAAGAGGTGCATTTCTTCAGCAACCAGCATAGGTCTCGGGAGAATAACCCTCCCTTCCCCGAGACTCAGGAACCCAGAAGGGGGTGGCCCTAGATGCCCGGGGTTGGGGGTTGGAGCCCTGATGGACATCTAGCATTGGGGAGAGGTCACAACTAAGGAAGAGCCTAGATTCCTTGCCCAGGGGAGTCTACATCTCATGGGGCCACCTTACGGGGTCAAGCAACCCTGCCCTTGAGCTTCCCACTCACAGGGGAACGTGTCCAGGTGCCGGCATTAAGTGGGCGGTGTCCTAGCAGCACGACCTTGGGCAAGCAACGCGCCTGCTCTGAGGCTCAGCGTCCTCATCTCTAAAACGAGCGTAATAGTAACGACCTCTTCAGGGTATTGGACAGAAAGCATGCAGCCGCACACATCCAGCACCTCCTAAGCCCATGGTCCACAGTGCACGTTCAGTCAATGCTCATTCTTGCCCTCTTTGTGTTTAGGTTGAACTGGAATCTGCTTTTCTGACACATCTATCCTAGGGGTTGAGTTCCTCCCATGAAACTTTGCAAAACTATTCAAATCCCTCTTCCAAATGAAAGCCATCCAATATTTGAAACAGCATGTCCAGCCCTCTCTTCTCTATCTGGATGGTAATCTGAGTTCCCAACCATTGCCAGGCGTGTGCTGGATGTACCGTGTGTTTTCCACCCTCCAGGAGACGACACTGCTGTCCGCATTTCACGAATGCGCTCAAACTCTCTCCGCTCTTTCCCCCGACGGCTTCATTTCCCACGCCCCACTTGGCTCCCCACCTTTGGGCCCCTTCCATTCTGTCCCCACCCACCTGAAGCTGTGTCACCTCTGAGCTGGCCAGGGGTCCGTGGAACCGCTAAGTTCCTTCTCTCTGACAAGAAGACTCAAAATCTTTCTCAGTTACGTACTGTTAGGGTTTTGTTTATGAGTCTAGTAAACATTTATTTCCCGGCCACCATGTACCAGGGCATGTTGACTCCATTGCTTTGCTGGGCCCTCACCCAGGCCCATGAGCAAGGCCGGACAGAACGCAGCACTCTGAGAGGACGCAGCAGCTCCGTGGGGCTCCCCGATCCTTGGACAAGGGAGTACAGTGGCTGCAGCAGCTGTCCAGGCTTCCGGCCACTGCCTCACTTTCCGGGAACCTCCGCAGCGCTATGGGCAGCCTCGCGCCAGACTGTGACCCATGTTAAACTCGGGGCCAGGGGATTCTCATTCCCGGCCTCTTCCTGTCTTGCACTCACATCTCTGCTTCTCTGAGCCAATGTGCAGGCCTGATTCTGAACGCCCAGGCCTTGGGCAGAGCAGAATGTGGAAGGATGGGGACAGCTGGGCTGGAGCAGAGGAAGAAGATGATCCTGGAAATAAATGGCTTTTCCACGTGTGTCCACGAGGGCCTTGTTGCAGGCCAACCGTAGGCTCCCCCTGGGGACCCCAGCGGGAGACGGGCTGAAGGCTGGAGAGGAAATGGGCCAGAGGCTCCGCGGTCCACACGGCTCCCGCTGCGTTCACGGCTGAGAGGAGGGGGGGATGGGGGCAGGAGGGACAGAGGGTCCGGCAGGGGTTGCGGCTTAGTCACTTCGTAAACTGCTCCTTGGAGACCGGAGAGGAAATGAATGGGGCCCTAGATGGAGGGGTGAAGAGAGGGAGAAGGAAGGGGAGGCGGGAGAGGTAGAGCCCTCTCGGGGCCTGGTGTCTGTGCCAGCTCTGCCTGGTAACGAGCCCTCCTTCCATCTGCTCAACCACTCTCGGTGCCCTTCCACAAACAGCCCTTCCTGGGCCGCTGTGGGCAGGACACCCCGTTTCTCTGGGCCTCCGTTTCCTGATGGATGAACAATGTGGTCGTAATGCCCACCAGCCGCTTCTCTGAGTTGCTGTAAGAGCTGGCTGCGTGGTGAAGTAGGAGAGGTCTGCAAAAAGCATGAAAACCACTGTACAGAAGTGGGGGGTGGAACGAGAGCAGACCTTGGAATCAGATCAGCATTCGGACCCTGGCTCCATCATCCACTAGCTGGGTGACAGCAAGCAAGTGACTGACTCCAAGTCTCAGTTTTTCCCCTACAAAAGGAGGCTACTATTAGAAAATTGTTAATTTTGTTATGTGTGATAATAGTTTTGTGTTTATGTAAGACAATGTTTCTATTTGTTTTTTCAATGAATGCTAAGATATTCAAGGGTGAGATGTCATGGTATCTTTAAAATACCTCCGTGAAAATAAAATCGGTGAAGCAGCTTTAGCCAGGTCTTTAGCTCCGCATTGGTTCAGGGATTTTTACGGGGCAGATGCAAAACCTGCTTGACACCAAAGTTAGCATTTCCCTGTTTTTGTAAAAGCCTAAACTCGTTGAAAAGTCGTGTTAGGTGTTCTCAGTGGAAGTGGTGGGCAGGAGAAAGGAAAGAGCATTTGGAGGCACTTAAAGTGAAGAGGAAGAGATTTCCCTGACCTAGGGACAGGTCAGAGGTTCCTGGGTCCCTGGGACAGGATGAATCTGAAGGCCAGGCCCATGACCCAGGGGGGCAGAGAAGTGGAGAGCCCCCTGGAGGCTCGGGCAACAGGGTCAGCAGCAACCATAAGGGACCCGAGGTTCGAAGCTTCTCCGTTTTTGGTAACTCGTAAACCTCCAGGATTTTGGTGGGACCCTGGGAGGGGCAGGGGCTCCAGTATGGAGTCCACTTTATTTGATTTTAATGAAATAAAGGAACAGATACTCTTGCACACATAAGTTTGTGGAGTGAGATTCACACCCACCTCCCTGCTATTATTATCATTAGTGTTGCTGTTATTTCTATTATGAAATAGCCTGGAGCCTGCGCTGTGATACCAGGTTTGAGTGTGTGTTGAATGCTGTTCCACTAGAGGAAAGCTTGGGCAGGGCTGAGGTTCCTCCCCTGTAGATGTTCCAGGCCCTTCCCTGCTCCAGCTGGCGATGGGGCTTCTATCATGTCTGGAGTGACAGCGTTAGGACAGCTTTCTGTGATTGAGGGCCTGGTTGGAGAATTGAGCCTTGGCTGGACCCAGTGGGTGTCTGTCTGGACAGGGCCGAGGGGGAGCCAGGCCAGGCACCGAGGTCTGTGGAGGAAGCCAGGGCTCAAGGAAAACTCTTGCCTCTATCTCCATCTTCAGGCCTGGTCTACTCCCTCCTCCCCCCTTCCCAATCCCCCGCTCCCCAACCTGGCTTGATTCTCCAAGTTCCCTGGCTGGGGAGCTGGAAGGAGGAGGGAGTTTCCAGAATGTCTCTGTAGAGCTCCAGTGGGAGGCTTGGCAACTGGAAATTGTCAGCCATCTCCTTGGCAACCGGCAGCCAAATAATTCTCGGAATGGAGGAGGCAGGGGAACTCTCTGCAGGCTGGCCAAGAGAAGCAGGCCTTCGGCCCCCAGAAAACTTCAATTCTTTCTGACCTGTGTCAGTCAGGGTCCAGATGGGAGACAGAGGCCCATCAGTCAGTTGAGAAGAGAACTTACTATAAAGAATTGGTAACTGGGTATAAAGTTGCTAATTAAGTAGCGCAAGAGAATGCTTAGGTGTCATGGAGGTGGCAACTGCTGGGGCTGGGAAAACAAAGGAAGAGGCTGGAATCACTGAACCTTAGACATTTCAAGGAGGGGGACCCAGAGCCTGGGACCCTGACCTCTGAGGAGGAGGCTCTGAGTAGGAAGCAAGGACCCCTGGGCTTGTGCCCAGACCTCTGAGGAAGGGGCTCCTGCCAGCTGGGGGAGGGGTCTCTGGGGCAGGGACGTGGGGGTGGGTGGTGGCTGATGAAGCTGCGAGTGTCGGAAAAACTGCAAACTGGATTCAGCTGCAGCGTCAGGGTGGGCCTGGGGTGAAGAAGTGTTGTTGAGATGACGCTTACGGGGACCACACAGACACGAGGAGATGCCCACCCTTCGTCCTCCATCCTGCAACCTCCCTTTAGCAACTCCGACTGGGGAATCTGCGAGGAAACAACTGGCAAAGCGGAAATGGGGCTCACAGTGCCCAAGGTCAGCGCCGCAAAGCAGTGGACAGAGGATGGGTATGGAGCTGAGAAGCAAGACTCTTAAAGTATTAGCCACTGGGGGGGTGGGAAGTTCTGGTCTTCCAGCCCCAGCTTTAGCAGAGAGAGTGGTGCTGAGCACATAGTAGGTGCTCATCTAATTTCACTATCTGGCCACTGCCTTGGTTGGTTCCTGAAAGGGCACGTGGTCTTCCCTGGACTTAACTCTGGCTTGTCTGCAAGAGTTACTGACATTCACAGGCTCTGACAGCTGGAAGGAATTTGTATAATGTTAAAGATGAAAACAACATCAGTGAAGAAATATTTAGGTAAAAGTGCCTTAAGAAAACTAACTATAAATCTCTGTGATCAAATAATACATTAAAGGTAAAGGACAAGATAAATAGATCCAGGGGACAGAAACAGAAACCAGTCGAGAAATATATCCCAGTACATATGGATTATAGTATATGATAAAGGTGGTATTTCAGACCAGAGGGGAAAAGGATAGTTTCTTTAATAAATTGTAAAGACACAACTGGCTGTCTGTCTGAAAAAACGAAACAAGGTTAAGCTCTCTACCTCATGAGTTATGAAAACCAAGTTTCAAATAGATGAAAGATTTAAATGTATTTAAATTTAAACATTTAAAACAATTTAAATATTGGTTTTTATATTTAAACAATTTCATGAGGAAATATTTAAAACAATTTTAAACAATATTTAAAACAATTTAAATATTTAAAACAATTTAATGAGGAAAAAATTAGGAGAATATTTATACAATCTAGGGTTTGAGGAGATTTTTCTAAATAAAGCAGAAAGTCCAGAAGCTATAGAGGAAAAATTTTAATGTTTAAATTTTAGAAGGATAAAAGATAACATATACAAAGTCAAAAGACAATTTATAGACTGGAGAAAATATTTCAATTACCACCAATAAAGAGTTAACATCTATAATATACAAAGAGTTCCTACACACAATAAGAAAGAGGAATGACCTAGTCGAAAATGGACAAAACAAAATGTCAGTACATTTATGGAAAGATGCTCAAAGTCATTAATAGTCAAGGAGATGCAAATTTTTAAAGTGTGACATCACTTTTCATTTATTGGAATAACAAAAAGAATGAGGAAGGGGAAGGGGAAGGGCTGGGGAAGATGTGGGAGAGAAAACACTCAATCACAGCTGGCAGGTATGTGAATTACCACGGATTTTTGAGAAAGGGATCTGGTCACATATATAAAAACTAAAAATATGCATCTCTTTGACCCAGTCATGTCATGTCTGGCAATTTATCCTATAGGGGGAAAAAAAACCCCAGCAAACTCCAGTATGCAAGGTTATGCATAGAAAAAATTCTTTATAGCACTTTTTGTGGTGGGTTTTCCCACCATACTAGTAATGGTTGAGTGATACACATATATCCAAATACTGTAATGTTATGCAGCTATTCAAAAGAATAAATTACACAAAGACAAATGCTGTATGATTCCACTTTAGATACCTCTAAAGTAGTCACGCTCATAGAAACAGAAAGGGTGGTGGTTGTCCATGGCTGGGGTAGAAGCGGGGATGGGCAATTGTTTAAGGGGTACAGAGTTTCAGTTTTGCAAGATGAAAAAGTTCTGGAGGTCGGATGCACAGCAATGCGAATACTTAACACTATTGAAAGGTACACTTAGAAATGGTTAAGATGGTAAACTTTATGTTATGTGTATTTTACCACAATTTAAGAAAAAGTAAATTAGAAGGATTTTCACAAGGTTATGTGAGAAAAGCAACTTGCAGAGAAATCAGTGTGGTATTTGTGAAATAAATGGCAATGGATGTACATAAATATCTGTTGGGTAGTCCAGATCTGCTTGGCCGTGATCTGTGTCCTCTGGTTCCAGAGCGCTCTCACCCTCCTCAGGGTCCAGGATTCCAGTCTGGCGCTGAACTAAGCTCACTAGCTCTGTCAGCCTTTGGGTGGTAAAGCACCCTTTAGACTTTTGCCCTGGTGCTCCCCCATCTCAACCCTCCTCCTCCAAACACCAGGTCCCCACAGGCTCTGGTACTGCCCGCCAAGGCCCACACCTGTTTCCAATATTCTGCACAAACTTTATTGAAATGGGCAGCCCCATTTCTCATCCATCAGGCCCCAGCTCCTCCTGATTAGGTACATATGACCTGACCTGTCAGCAAGGTCTGAGCCAGCAATCAAAGGGGAGATTGTTCTGAGCCAGGAGGTGAGAGGGGCAGGAGCCTGGGGAGCTGAGAAGGGCCCAGGGGAGTCTTCAGCCAGCCTGGGGCAGATGCAGGTATTCTCAAGCTGAGGGGAGAAAGGGATGCAGGCCTGGATAAATTCTTTAAGGGCCCCTGGAGTGCTTATCTTCTCTGGCCATATCTTCTCTCTCTAGCCTCCAAGCCTCTTCCAAAAGATGTATCCTACAGCAGGAGCATCTCCCCATCCCCAAGCTCCAAACTCAGCCCAGTTTCTCTTTCCTCTCATCTCTCACCTGTACCACAAAACCCCTCTGAATGTAATAAAATAGAAAAGGTATCTCTTCACAATTCCACTCTTCCTAGAGCTGCAGAATCATCAAAACTCAAATATTGAAAATAACTTAGAGATCACCTAAGTCTCAACTCACTCTCAACGTAGAAACTCTCTCAACAGCATCTTGACCAATGGTCATGACAGTTGATGCTTGAACATTCTAAGCTATGTGGTCCAATATGGTAGTTCCTAGCCCCCTGCGGCTATTTAAAAATAAATCCCAGACTTCCCTGGTAGCGCAGTGGTTCAGAATCCACCTGCCAATGCAGGAACACGAATTCGATCCCTGGTCCAGGAAGATCCCACGTGCTGCGGAGCAACAAAGGCCGTGAGCCACAACTACTGAGCCTGTGAGCCACAACTACTGAGCCCACATGCCACAACTACTGAAGCCCGCACACTGCAACGAAGAGTAGCCCCGCTTGCTGCAACTAGAGAAAGCCCGCGTGCAGCAACGAAGACCCAAAGCAGCCAAAAATAAATAAATAAATAAATAACTTATTAAAAAAAAAATAAATCCCACATCTGGGTATATCTCCAAAGGAAATGACATCAGTATCTTGAAAAGTGTCCAGGAAAAAGGGCACTCAGTGTCTCTACTTGCCAAATGCACAGAAATGCAAGACCCGTGGAGAACTGTCTCCCGGCATAATGCGGATATTGAACACTTCCATTGTTGCAGAAAGTTCTGTTGGACAGCTGCTCTAAGCAATGAGGAGCTAGCTGCTTTGCTAGGTCCTCCCCATCACTTCTGAATTCTGACCCAAGGAGTCACCGAGATATGAGCCAGCATTGGCTCTTCGTATCCTTACGTATCCGTTTCAAGGTGTTTTCCTTGATGCAGATGTTCATTCACATCACACTTCCTGTCTTTCCTAACTAATGATTTAACATTTATGTGGTGCTTCACTCACTGTTTTCATATGCTCTGTGGTCATGGGGACACTGCGAGGATCCAGGATGCGGGGGCAAAGGTGACTCAACCAGGACACTCCTGAGTGGTCCAATACTCCAGTGCAATGGTCCCCGAACTTTAGCAGGCATCAGAATCACCTGGAGGGTTTGAAAAATAGAGCTTGTGGAGCCCCAACCCCCGAGTTTCTGATGCAGGAGGTCTGTAGTAGGGCCTGAGAACTCGGATTTCTAAGAAGTTCTCAGGAGACGCTGATGCCGCCAGTCTGGGGACCACACTGAGAACCACGGCTCTGGTATCATGGGAGCGGCTCTGGGCGGCTTGCAAGGTGATAACGTGGATGACAATTGTTATCATGCTTTAATGCATGTTAGAAAGTATAACCAGCATGTCAAACTAGTTATATTTTTAAGTAAAAATAAATTGATTTAAGGATATATTTACACATCTATGTAGTGTGAAGATTGGCAAAGAAGGCGAAGGCAAAGAGTGATTGAAGTTTGGGCAATACTGATGAAGGGGAAGGGCAAAGAACAAGGATTCAGACAGGCCTGAAGTCCAATCCCAGCTCTGCTGCAGGATGGAAACCACGACCTCTCACCTTCTGCATTTATCAAATGGCATCCTTAAGTTTCCTTGGGAGTTTCCCAGGACTAGTGAGGATCGATTTACTTCCTCCCTCCCTCCCTCCCTTCTTCTTCGTCAGGAGGCAGGCACAATCCCCGCCCTCAGGTTCCTTACAGTCTAGGAGACGTGCTCTGTCATCTTCAAAAGCTTAGAAATTGTAGGGGTTATTACAGTCCTGGTCCCCACCCTAAGACAGACGCCATCCCTCCCTTCGGCTGCAGCCCAGGACTCTGGAAGGAGGAATAAGCCCTAGCCTAGGGGAGACTGGAGAGTCAGGCAGCCTCTCCCGGATGGCAGACGCAGCTCCCCTCTGCTCCACAGTCCTTCCCTTCGGGGAAGCCGTTATGTTTCTGATCACGTTGCCTCAGGTTAATAACACAGCTGCTTGGTGAATCCTGAGCCCCAACCCATGTGAGAGGGAAGGACCTGGGCCTGGCCCAGAAAATCCACTGGATTTTCTAGAGCAACAAGGCCCTGGTCTTAGTGGTAGTAGGGCAGCAGGAAAGAAAAAAATAT
The DNA here is from genome assembly GCF_949987535.1 of Balaenoptera acutorostrata. Classification (NCBI taxonomy): domain Eukaryota; kingdom Metazoa; phylum Chordata; class Mammalia; order Artiodactyla; family Balaenopteridae; genus Balaenoptera; species Balaenoptera acutorostrata. Next base: position 105,047,201 of record NC_080072.1, on the reverse strand, counting down.
GACTTAATGAGACAGGAAAACCAATATTCTTGTGACCATCGGCCTGAAGAAACCTCTCTGGGGGGCGCCCTTCAGGGAGCTCAGGCCAAACCAGATGGTGAGAGGCAGTCATTTAAACGGACCCCCTGGGTTCATGCTTTCGGGGGAGGCCTCCAGGCTCCAAGTGGCGTTTCCATCCTACCACCAATTCCACGGGGCTTTCGGCTCCCTGCCCTCCTCGTTTTAATGATCTCAGACAGACATAAAAACAGCTGAGCTCAGCGCAAGCGACTGAGACAGGAACATTGCCTCAGGGTCCCCGAGGACCCCAGCTGGGTACCATGCCGCCCTCGTTTCCATTTTGACGGGATAAAGTGAACTCATTTATTCGGTTGTTTTAAGTGAGCTCACATGAGGCAGTGCCAGAGAACGGAGACATAAATCTCTCCCAGCGCGTGGAGTCACTGCCAAACACCTTGGATAAAACTTTCTGCCTGTTGGAGACAGTTTTTCACCCCCTTTAGAAATGAGGAGGGAAAAAGTACTAAAATTCGAAGGGAGTCGGGGGAGGGTGTTAGCAGATTCTGGGAATGACAAACTTGTCAACGCTTTGGCCTAATAAAAATTCTTCCAGTAAGAAAGGCAAACTTTTAACTCCAAGATTTTCCTGTGCACGATTTCGGGGGAGGGGAGGTGGGTGGAGGGCAGCGCTGGTCATCTGGCCAGGCTGTGGGTTAACCCTGATGGGGGACGAGGGATTTTCTTGCAGCCCATAAAGGCAGTATCTGCACCAGAGTTGGGCAGCTCGTCACACTTCACGCTCCGCGCTGTGGGTACAGCCTCAAATGCTTCTAAACGAGAGCAAACTCACGCAGGCTGTTGGAAAACATTTTGAAAACCCCCAGCCAGAGAGCAACCTTTCCTAGGAAGTGCAGTCACTCAGGGAAGGGACAATGAGTGGTGTGGCCTAGCCAGCCCCTGTGGCCATGGGACCAAGAACTGCTTTTGTTTTTCCTTCACTCAGAGTTCTTTAGAGTTTGTATTCTTTGCAAACACTTGAAAGCAACAAACATGTAGAAGAAAGTCACCCACAACCTCACCATTCCTATAATGTATACAACGGTTTTGTTTCGAGGTTTCTTGTCTACACACATACTTTTTTTTAAAAAATAAATTAATTAATTTATTTATTTTTGGCTGCGTTGGGTCGTCATTGCTGCACGCAGGTTTCCTCTAGTTGCGGTGAGAGGGGGCTACTCTTCGTTGCGGTGCGCAGGATTCTCATTGCGGTGGCTTCTCTTGTTGTGGAGCACGGGCTCTAGGCACACGGGCTTCAGTAGTTGTGGCTCGTGGGCTCTAGAGCGCAGGCTCAGTAGTTGTGGCGCAGGGGCTTAGTTGCTCCGTGGCATGTGGGATCGTCCTGGACCAGGGCTCGAACCCGTGTCTCCTGCATTGGCAGGAGGATTCTTAACCACCGAGCCACCAGGGAAGTCCCTAAACCCGTACTTTTAAAGCAAAATTGTGACTAGGATTCCAGGCCTCCTTCCCGCTACCCCCTCCCTTCTTTTTCAGCCAAGAAATCTCATCTAGATTGGTGTTCTAGAACGTCACTACTCAAAGTGCGCTCTGCAGACTAAGGGCATCGCCGCCATCCAGACCTGTGAACTCAGAGCCGCAGCTTAACATGCTCCCTCGTGGTTTCTGTTTACACTCAAGGCTGGGAGAGGATGCTCCAAACACATGGCCAGGACAAAACTCCTCTATAAACTGGGGCAATACAAGTCCTTCCTTCCCTCCTCTTCATGCAGGGACGGGACATGAGTGAGGGGAGGATGCATTAGGAAGGGTGCAGGATGGATTAGGAAGGGTCTCTGCCTTCCTGCGCCTGGTGTCTTCCCTGACATAAAGCAGAGATGAGAAGGATTTCAGAGCTGGAAGGGACCTCTGGGGATGAGGCTAGAACCCAGGTGTCCTGACCCCTCCACACGCATCACTGGTGCCTCACCTGGAATCCCTCAGGCAGACGAGTCAGCAGGTGGGCGTGCACGGCCCGACCTGGGAACACCCAGCGAGATACCTCACCCCCCACCTCGGCAGTCACAGCCTCCTGGCCAGGCCAACCGTGCCCATTCCCTTGTGTCTTGGCTCCAGGTGTGCCTCTTGACTTTTTTGAGACAGGAAAGATCTACTATATGATTCTATATTGTAAAGACATCAATTATCCACCAATTAATGTATGGACTGAGTAAACAAATTATTACTGCCAAATGGGTACAGATAAAAATTCAGAGGTTTTTTTGGAAGTTGAGAAAATGGATCTAAAATTAATCTTGAAGAATAAAATCGGTAATGAGTTTTTTTAATGAGAATTAAAATAGTCAAAAGGAGGAACAAGTCCTTAAATTAAAACACTGTATGACAATAATACTTAAAACTGTGGCACTAGCACAAGAACAAACCGAAATTAAGTAGGTACCCAGAATCCTATTATATGTGTGTAGGTGTATAGAAATTTAATATGATAAAGGAGATTGTGGAAAAAAGAAAGATTTCTCAATAAACGGTATTGAATTTAGTTAATTTTTTTAAAAAGGGGAAAATGTGACCAATTTGATATACCTCACACCAGAATAAATTTCAGATGGATTACTCAAATACCTTTTTTAAAGATAAAAATCACAATAATAATCAAGAATAAAACTGACTATTTCCTAGAGCAGGGCTGACATTCTAGAACCAGCAGACAGAAACCACAAAATTATTATTTCACTACAAAAATGAGATAGTGGGGCTTCCCTGATGGCGCAGTGGTTGAGAATCTGCCTGCCAATGCAGAGGACACGGGTTCGGGCCCTGGTCTGGGAAGATCCCACATGCCGCGGAGCAACTAGGCCCGTGAGCCACAATTACTGAGCCTGCACGTCTGGAGCCTGTGCTCCACAACAAGAGAGGCCGCGATAGTGAGAGGCCCTCGCACCGCGATGAAGAGTGGCCCCCGCTCGCCACAACTAGAGAAAGCCCTCGCACAGAAACGAAGACCCAACACAGCCATAAAATAAAAATAAATAAAGTAATATTTTTTAAAAAAATGAGATAGTTTTGTGTGTAAAAGCCATAGTATAAATTAAATAGGAAAATATATGTTCAGTAAAAAGTTAATATCGTTATTTGGAAAAATCAAGTCACACATGTATTTCACAAAACTTGGTAAGGACAATATTAAGATCTCATATGATAAATGGGCAAAGGACACCACAGAGGTTTTTCAAACAATGAACCTCATGCCAAAAAATAAAAATATGCAACTTTGTATTAAAAGAAATGTAAACCAGAAAAAGTTACCAAGCAATTTTGAAATGAAAATATCCCTTGCTGGTTAGGTGAGGTGAAATCAGTGGGGTAATATAAACTGAAATAGTCTTGGCCTTTGGAAGCAATTTGACACTACCTATCAAAAGCCATAAAATGCTCCTATTTTTTGACCTAGTTCTCAAACATAACATCTCTAAGAAATAATTCAAAATAATGGGCAAGAAGATTTGCTGCAGCATTATTTACAACGTTGAAAAACCGGACAATCACATAAATGTTCAACCAGGATAATAATATGCATTATGTTATAGTCACCTCATAGGATAATCTGATCAATTGTTGTTATTATAATAATTCCAAAGACTATGTAGCAACATGAAAAAAAAAACCACCTGAATGTTTCAAATAAAAGGACACAATACCATCTATGCACTATGATTAACTACAGTCATATTAAGATGAAAAGGACCATTTCAAGACAATAAGTGTTATGATGAAGTAATGAGCTTTTTGATAATTTTCCCTTACCACTTTTTTGCTGTTTTATTGCTCTTATAAGGTAAATATTAAATTAAAAATGATCCACATCTGCATAAGCTGATGAAAATAGGTATAATGAGATGGTCACACGGGGAAGCCAGTGAATCTGAAAGTTAAGACAGGGTACGGGTAGGAGTCAATCACTCCACTTTCTTTTTGCTTGTGGGAAACAGTCTTCCTCTGTACAGAGCTCCTATGGCTCATGCCCTTCCGTGTGCATAGCTCTGCTGTGTGACGTCAGGGAAACGCAGTATCTTAGAATGGGTGGAGTCTCAGAGGTCATTTTATTCCCAACTCCCAGCTCATTCAAGAACCAGGACTACAGCACCCATTGCAAGTAACTGTAATGGATGCTTCCGAATGATTGAATATTCCCACAAGCAGGGAGCTCACCACGTCACAGAGTAGCCTGTTCAGGCTCTGCCTTCTCAACCAAGCCTGAGGCTGCTATACAGGACCACACCTCTAACCTGACTCACACAAAGCAGGGCTTCCTTGTCAATCACTTCCTTCCAACTGGGATTTCAAGCCACAAATCACAAACTAAGGGACTGAGGGAGACTGCATTACCTTCCTGACAAAAGAAAAACATTAAACACAAAATAAGAGACTATCCCCATTCACGACAAATGTATTCTAGCATTGGGAATGTAGAAACCCACGGCTATTCTACTGAATAGAAAAAAATAAATTACAGGAAAAGATGAATTCCCTAAGAAAAGTGCAACAGAGAGTTGCCTATGCTTCTCCCTAAAGACTGAAGACTTTGGATCTGTAAGGATTCTCATTTAGAAAATTCTTTCAGTTGTCTGAATACCAGAGGCGGAGACCCATCTTTTCCACGTTCCTCTTTCTCATTATCCCAGCGCTTCTGGTTGTCTCTAACCTCAGCAGCAGAAGTGCAAGGCTGATGAGCGGTGAGGGAGGGCCGACAGCCCAGCGTGGGCAGTGGGACTCTGCCCTGGGTTTACAGGACACATCAGCGCTTCTCTTCACCAAGAATCATCCCATTTCAGGTGTGTTTCCTGTATTTCATGAGAAGAGTCTAAAAGTTTCATGTTTACAGGGGGGGGTGGAAGACCAACCACATTAAAAATAGATAATGGTGGTTCAACCCCACCCAGATTTTCAAACGATGGATAGCAAAGTATTATTTGGTGGGTGGGGCATAATGTCTGTCCTCCACCCCAAATTCATATGTTGAAGCCCTAAACCAACCTCCCCCCACCCCCATCACCATGTGATGGTATTTGGAGGTGAGGCTTTGGGGAGGTGATTAGGTCATGAGGGGAGGCCCTCACAGTGGGATTGTGGGATTAGAGACACCAGATAGGAATGCATGCCCCTCTCTGTCTGCCACGTGGGGACACCGTGAGAAAGCAGACCAGTCCTCACCTCACCAGAAGCCGACCCTGCCGGACCTTGATCTTGGACTTTCCTGCCCCCAGAAATCTGAGGAAATACATTTCTGTTGCTTAAGCCCTCCAGTCTATGTGGTTATTTTGTCACAGCAGCCTGAGCTGACTGAGACACGAAGCAGTAAGGGAGACGGAGGAAGAGAGCAGCATCCAGAGACGAGGGCTCTGGCTGGCTGACCCATCCCTCCCTAGAGATGTGGGGACCACAGGAGGGCTCAGGGCCAGAGGACAGTGTCCCCGAGAGAGGGGTAGTGAGCAGACGGAAGGGAGGAGGAAGAGTCCCAACTCTTCTCTCAGCCGTGGGTAAAAAAAGTACAGAAGACGCTGGGATGAGTTCTTTCTGGGTTCTTCCCAGAGCAGAAAGCTGGTGCTCCCTGCAGCACAGGGCAAGGCTGTGATGTTTCATAGCCTGTGGGTTGCAGCATGATGACGGTCCTCAATACATGCTGACTGCCTGAAAGTGGCAGAGGGGTAGAGTGGGGTTTAGGATTTAACAGGACCCGACTCTTCTGCTGTCCCTGGAGAAGACGAACGTGCCCTCCGGACCAGCCTGCAGGGCTGTCCGTACTGCAGCAGGAAGGGCCCTGAGCTCGGAGGGCGAAGAAGAGCAGGTCCACGGGGAGCCCCTCGCTCTGGACCCCACTGCAGCATCCATCCCGCAACTGCGCTGGCTCCGCCTCGGCCCTCTTTCTGACCTGGGCCCCCACTTGAGTCAACAGGCAGGAGGCTGAACCCCTCAGGGGACCAAGAGCAGAACCAAGGCTGCGCACAACTGGCTCCTGTCCTGGGGCTTCTCGGGAAGGGCACCGCTTAACCCCCAGCGATCCTCTAAGACTTTCCACTTGTCGACCATACGTGCAGAGTCTGCCAGCACTCTCCTGGGGCCCGATGTCTGCTGGGGACGTCAACACTTTCTCAGGAGCAAAAGCAATCATGTCTCCTGAGAAGGGCTGTCAGACGTCCTACCAGACTAGGACCCACACGTTTGCCTTTCCTGTTATTCACAGCGGCCTCAGATCCAGCACCTAGCATCCAAGGAATCTGCGCCCCCGGCGGCGGCCAGGTGTTCACTCACAACTCCCACTGGAAATTACAGCCCTGCTCTATGTCATCGGGAATTTCAATACGCTCACAGTCTGAAGCTGGCCAACATAAACCTAATGGCTTTGGTTTAGTGCCTGTTGCCAAGTAACACACAGCTGATTAGCCCGGCTCATGGATGCACTGGAATCATCTGGCTATTCCCGGCTTCTCCACGTACTCTTCCCCAGGCCGGCACCCACGGAGAAAGACAACCCTGGCCCGGCCAGGCACGGAGATGCAAAGGCTGCTGGCAGTTCTGAGCGAGTAGCTGTGCCCCGCAAGACAGCCTTGGGAATGTCGACTTGCCCAACTGGACAGTTAGTGTGAAGGCAGCTGTCATGCACACAGAACAGGGATGGATTTCTGCCTCCTAGGTGGAGAGACAAATGGAAGTGAGGAGGGGCAAAGGGGCAGGAAGAATGCCCACTATGTGCAGACTCTTTGGGAATAGCTGCCAAATGGAAGTCACTCAAGACGCCTGTGAGGGTAACAGACAGAGATTCCATCAGATCTGGACCGGAAAGGGAGGTGGTAAGATCTTATTTAAGAGACCCCAATGCTCAGCTGACTATGATGGAAAGTCCAACTCAATTCTCAAATAGTGAGAGCAAACTCTCTCGATACACTTCCTACGTTTATTCATCTTGCGCCACATGACTGCGGTTCAAAACTAAGATGGCAAACATCAGGGAAGAACGTTAGTCAATGAAGAGATGGCAAGAGAATATGTACTCAACAGAACAAGTATTCACTGACTGACTATTACGTGCTGGGCGCTGTGTTGGGGGCTGGGTATTGAGTGGATAAGCTGATCTGGCCCAGAGAGGAAGGCAGACATACCATAAAGAGAACATGAGTGGACCTTCAGAGGCGGAAGCTCTACTTTTTATAGATTCTCTCCCTGGGACTTCTCTTTGCCTCGGCATCTCCTCCCTAAGATAGTGGTCTTTAAGACCTGTTGCTTTACCTGTTTTCAGCTCCCTTAGGTTAACTGTGTTTCTGAGCTCTAGCCTAAGAGAGTTTGGTTGTTGGTGTACACTATGCGGAAGAAATCTGTATTTTTCTCCCAAGTTCTCCAGGTAATTCTGGCGATCAGCTGGGTCTGGAACACTGTCTCGGTGGATCTGTGTCAGGTGACTGCAAGGAGGTACTAAGTACCCGAGGAGAGGCACCATGCAACTCATGTTCTCTCTTGTAAGAGGAGCTACGGCGTCTCCTCCTCTGGGAAACTGGCCCCGACGGTGTTTGGGGTGCCTCCTCTGAACCCCTTCCTTAAGCAAAGATCATTATTAAAATAATGCTGGCTTATTCTGAGTCTCTGCTGTGAGACTCTGAATTCTGAAATGACTGGTACATCTTATTCCTCTCTCTTCCTTGGTGTTTAGCATAAAGGGTGCACGATAAGTATCTGTTGTGGGGTGAGGAGGCTGAACGATTTTCATGTATTTCTGAGCCCTGCCCACGGGATACAACATGGGCAGGTGACATGCACATGGAATATCAGAAGACATAGGCCAGAAACACCCCTCCACACCGGGATGACAGGCGCATTCACTGAGGCTGCTGGTGGCAGTCTGCTGTGACAGAGCTGGGGCCCAGCTCTGGCTGTGGGCTGCAAAACCTGCTCAGGCTTTCTGGGAGAGTATCAATTTCCCCCCCTTTTTCTCAAGCCCACAGTTTTACTTTTTAGGAGCAAATGTGAGAAATGAGAAGCATCTCAATGGGACTTGCAGGAAAACATCCAGGATTCTCAGATACACCATTAAGTTCTTAAAAGCGAAACCCTTTGGCTCCCTGAAGTGTCACCTCTTTACTAAGGCAAGTGGGTTCCCCCCACCTCCACTGCCTGTTTTTAAGAAATGTCTATAATGAAGCCACATTTTCAGAGACTATGAAATAACTGATGATGGATTAAATCTTCTCTAATTTGAAGAGACTAAGAAGTAAAATACAAAAATATCTTGAAATTCTGTGTGTTGGTTGAAACACTAAAAAAGAAGCAAAATACTCTCTTTCAAATCGTTTTACTTTGTGAAGGTTTCACCCTGCACTCACAAGTGAGAGTGTGTGTCTGTGCGGGGGGTGCAGGGGTGCGTGCATGTGTGGGGAGGGAAGACACTAGGGGTGGGAGGGGCAGCAGTGAGCAAGTCTGAAGATGTGTGGTTTTTTCACTTGTCGACCAACTCAAATTCCAGAAACACTGACGTTCTACTGCCATCTCGCGGCACCGTGAGGTAGTCACAGGCGGCATGACCTGCTCAGATTCTATAAACTAAATCCCACAACAACCCAGTAGCCCACGCAAAGATGTTGATCTGTGAAAAGACTGGAATAAGAAATAATCTCCCTTTTTTTACTCAAAAGGATCAAGTGCTTCGCATCAATTTGGTTCAGAAAGGTCTTAAAACTAAGGCTACCATGACATTTATTTTGCCATATATTAACAGTTTCACGTTGAAAAAGGCTCAACATAAAAAATCGCTTTCAAAACCTACATTATCGCATAAACCAGAATACTTGTAAATGATAAAGTTCTTTCTTCAGTATTCAATCTTTTCAATTTCATCCATGTCTTCAGGGTCGAGTTGCTTAATATTGCTGTCTAAAAGAACAAAAGAGAATGGAACAGTCTTATCCCAGGGCCTAAACGAAATGTCATTCCATCCAATTACATTTCTGAAGATAGTGACACCTTGTATGGAAAGCCTCGAGATACTGGGACATTCCCTAGATTAGGTAAGGAAGGGACGGTATCCAAATAACCAATCCATACTAACTACAATGGCATCAAATGCACCACACAAGACAACATACATGTCTAAATACTGTGGGGCAGAAAAAAATCACCAGAGTGCAGAGAGGGGAAGGTGGGAACCTGGGAAGGTGCCTGGCTGAGCTCAGGAGGGTGAAGTGGGCGTGTGCATTGGGGGGGGCGGGTTTGCTGAATGGCCACAGGGAGTGTTGATTACCATAGCAACAGTGATCTTAATGGTTCTTTCTCCGCCCCCATCCCTCCTCCGTTATCCTAACGCAGGGGTGCTTAATCAACTTCCCTGAAGGGTCCACAACCAGTCTGCAAACCTTTTAAAATTATATTCCAAATTGCACATATGTGCCTGTGTGCATTTCCCCGGGGATAGTGTCCTTTGCTTCCCACAGAGGTTAAGTACCATTGTCCTAAAGGTGAAAGATACATCTGGAGTCCTGCGAGGGTTCTTCCTCGCCTGCTCCGAAGCCTTATCTATCCAGGGCCCTGGGGCAGGGGGACATCTCAGCTTCTGTTACCCTTCAAGTTTCCACCAGAGTGTAACACGCCCGTCCAAGAGCCCCAGCGGGTTAGCAGAGCCTGCCTTGTTTAGATGGCGGCGGCGGGGGCGGGGCACTGGAGGAAGGCAGCAGGCCTCAGGATTTAGGACTGTCCTAGCTGGTCGCTGGGGCAACAGGAAGGGAAAAATGTACATAAAAAAGGAAGCTGGGAACACAATATAATCTTAAAGGAGCTTATTACTTTGCCTAGGGTGGTTCTTCATGGACGTAAAATCTGCTCCAGATCCCAGAATGAGCAATAACATAGAAATATGAGCTCCTATCAATTCCACTTGGTTTTCACATCTTCCCTTAGTTACCCTGCCTCCTGTTAGGAACTCTGGCACTAAGAAGCAGAAGCCTACTCCCTGGCTCCTGCCCCCACCCGATCACGAGCCTCTGGGCTCAGGTCCACGACACACGTCGTCACCGTCAACGTGGGCAGGCCCACAGCTCTGAGCACGACGGGTGCTACTCACTGAAGTGGTCCTGGATCCTCATGAGCAGGGGCAGCTTATCCACCTCGACCATGTTGAAGGCAAGGCCTTTTTTCCCAAAGCGGCCTGTCCGCCCAATACGGTGGAGGTAGGTCTCATAGTCTGGCTCCTCTGCTTGGTTCACAGGCAGGTCAAAGTTCACAACAATCGTGACCTGCTTCACATCAATCCCTAGAAGAGGAACGACACTGCAGGGTCCTGCAACTTTTTCCTCAGGACATAGCTATTCAAGAACCACATTTGCCGAGGGAATTCTCATTTAATAGACACAATCTGTAAACCAAACCTGCTTTTACGTAAATGAAATAGGTCCTTTGGTCAGGCAGTTTGCTTGCAAGTATGTATGTCTATGATGCTGGATAAAGAGTGTCAGTAGAAGCGAATTATACAGAAGTCTAAATATGTACAAAGCGCGTGTGCATGCGTGCGTGTGTGTGCGTGTGTGCATGTGTGTGTGTGTGTGTGCTGGGGAGGGGCTCTCAGCAGGTCACAGAGCCCTTCCATCTTCTCCACCCTCACTGTGCTAAGTGCCCAGCAAGCCCCTTAGTCTCACATTCCCTTACCCATCACAGGGCCCCAGCTCCACCCCATTCCATGGCCATTGTTCTCGTCAGGTCATTTTATCCATTGCCTCAACTGTTACAACTACTTCCGGACTGGTCTCCCCAATCCCTCATCTCCCACTCCTCTAATCATCACCATGGTCACCACAGCAATGTCCAGAGCACTTGTGTTTAGAATCCAGATGCCCAAACAGTACAGGATAAAGTACAAACAACTCAAGACTTCCAAGAGTTCTCCCCTTCCTTTCACACCTTTCACTCCTAATGTTTCCTAGGAAGACTTCTGTGCTCACCTAGTGCCTCCATTCCCCAACACTAATAAACTGTCTGGGTCATAATCCTTGTCCTCCCTGTACTGTGCTTTGACTCTGGAGCATTTTGTGCCCTCTTTTCTCTGGGGTCTGGAGTTGTGCTGTCCAGTATGGTAACCACTGGCCTTATGGCTATTTAAATTAATTCAAATTAAAATCCAGTTCCTCAGCCATACTAGTCACACATCAAGTGCTCAATAGCCACCATATATGGCTTGGACAGCAGAGAATAGGAGATTTATATCAATGCAAAAATTTCTATTGGCTAGTGCTGGTCTAGAGAGCCAGGAGTCTAGGCAGCGTGCTCCCGAGGGGAAGGAACCGCGTCCTTTTTTAGGCTACTCCTCCAAATGCCAAGCTCAGCACTCATGGCAGGTCCTCAGTTCTATCTGGTGAACTAGTACTAAATTAGGAAACATGGTTTGAGTATGCGGTGTAGGCAAGGATACAGGAGGAATGAGGAAAGTACGAAGGCCCTCCCCTTGAAAAAAACAAAGATTTTTCTTCCAGTAGTCAACAGTTTTAAAATTAAAAACACCTCAGAGATGACCAACGTCATTAGTCATTAGGGAACACAAGTTGAAAACACGAGATACCACACACATCTACTGAAAGCTTAAGATGAAAAAAGAGTGTCAATACCAATTACTGACAAGGATGGAGAACAACTGGAACTGTCCTGTATTGCTGGTAGAGATGCAAAAGGGTACAGCCACTCTGGAAAACAGTTTTGCAGTTTCCTATAAAGCTAAACATACACTTACCACATGACCCAGAAATCCTCCTCCTAGGCATTTACCCAAGAGAAATGAAAGCATATGTCCACATAAGCCTTACACATGAATGTTTATTACAGCTTTAGTCCAAACAGCCCCAAGCTGTAACCAATCCAAATGTCCATCAGCTGGTGAATGGAAGACCTAATTGTGGTACGACCCATTCCACGGAATACTACTCAACAATAACAAGCAATGACCTACTGATACATGTAACAACATTGATGAATTCCCAAGTATGATGTCAAGTGGAATAAATCAGACACAAAGGCTACCAACTGTATGATTTAACTTACATGTCATTCTGCAAAAGACAAAAATACAGAGACAGAAATCTGGTCAGTAGTTGGCAGGGGTCATTAGTTACAGAGATTGATTGAAAATGAGCGCTGAGAAATTTTGAGGGGGGATGGAAATGTTCCATATTTTGATTACAGTGATGGGTACGTGACTATATATGTTTGTCAAAACTCTCTGAAACGTATCCTTAAAAAGAGTGAATTTTATCATATGTAAATGATACCTCAATAAACTTGACTTTAAGTGCATACACATACACACCTCGAGCACAGACGTTGGTTGTTATAAGAACTTTCTCCTTCCCATCTCGAAACCTCTGAATGACGGAAGCGCGCTGATCCACAGTCAGCTCTCCACTTAACAGAGACACCTGGTGGCCATCCTGCATCATCTCCACAGTCAACCATCTGGCATTTTGACGAGTCTGCAGGAAAATCAAAACCCAGCATGGCGCCCAAGTTGAAGCAGCCTGGCTATGTGTGCAGCGCTCACGTCTGCAGGGCATGGGAGCTGGGGGTGCTGCAGAGGAGTTTTGCTTCACCTTCCCTTTGGGGCCTAGAGGGATCTGAGAACGCGGCAGGGGATTCTCCCTCCCCGGGCTTTCAAGGGACACATCCTCTCAACCTGTCAGAGCTGTGGCTTCTCCGCCCTGAAACAGAGAACAAAATGCTCTGCCCACCTCTCATGGTGGTCTGATGACAAAATGAGGTAACCTAACAATGACGACATCCTTGTGTACGCCAGGTACTTTGCTAAAACCTTTACGTGCATCAAGTTCATCTGCTTTCCTCATGATCTGATGAAGTAGCTACCTAAGTTCATTTAAAAAAACTGAGAAATAAACCCCAAGCTTAAAACCATTAAGTGATTTGCCCAAGGTCACATGGCTAGTCCACGGCAGAGCTGAGCTTTCCTTTACAATACAAGCATGTTTCCAGGGCCCTCCGTGTGCTGGGTGGGGCTATTCTAGGGGCAGGGCATAAAGATGAGTGGAACAGGCGAGAGCCTGCTCTCACGGAGCTGACAGTGTGCACATGGTGGTGAAAAAATACAACCAAGACACGAACACGAAAAACGTCAGATAGGAAAAGTAAATACGAAAATAAAAACAAGGGGCTGTTAATAGTGAGTGACTGAGTGGCTGCTTTGCTCATAGTAAGTTAGGAGTAGAAGAGAACATTCTTAACCTGATAAAGGGTATCTATGGAAACACTACAATAAACATCAACCTGAATAGGGAAGTGTTAGAAGCAGCCCCTCTAAAAGAAGGATGCCCAGGGAGTTCCCTGGTGGCCTAGTAGTTAGGATTCCAGGCTTTCACTGCCGTGGCCCAGGTTAAATCCCTTGTCAGGCAACTGAGATCCCACAAGCGGCGCGGCGCAACCAAAAAAGAAAGAAAGAAAAAAAGAAATAAAAGAAGGATGCCCTCTGTTTCACATCATATTGAAGTCCTATTCCATTACTTCAGTTTCACCCATAAAATACAGATAATCTCTATTCAGAGCTGCTCTGAAGATTAAACAACACAATGTACAAAGAGCACCAAACGCGGTGCCCGGCTCCACCTGCACAGAAATCTGGGCACGAGTAAGACAAGTCCCGGCGGACTCACCTGGCAGAATATGATGGCCTGGCCAACGGTGATGCCACCGTAAATGTTGCACAGAGCCTGGTACTTGTCTTTCCTGCTCCTGCACAACACGTAATACTGTCGGATGTTGTTCAGGGTCAGCTCCTCTTTTCGTAACTTGATAACGTTGGGGTCAGGAATGATCCGCTCTGCAAACTGCCACACGGAGTCTTCAAAGGTCGCTGAAAAGAGGAGCATCTGGCACTTGGAGGGTAAAGCTCTGCGAGAGAGGAGGGAAGAAGGCCGTCACCCTCAGGGACAGGCCAGGCCCGTCCCTCTCCTGGGGGGGCAGCTTCCAGCACTTGACGCCCACGGCCATCAGCTGCCCCCCACGCCCCTGCTCCGGGGTGACCGTGAAAGGTGCTGCGGCCACGACAACTACACCTGCTGCAGAGCGCCACGTGTCAGCCCCTCCTGCCCACCAAGAATTCGGGAAAATGGATACACTGAATGTGGGGCTCCAGAGTGAAGTTTAGGTAAGTGATCTGGGTTTTCACGCCAGTCTTCTCCTTAGGAAAGACGGGCTCGTGGAGCCTAGGGTGTTAGTCTAGGTGCTGTTCACGGCAATCATCCCGCACAAGTTCCACGTGGATGAAGGGCACAGAGGCTCATCATTCGATGGCAGGTGTTCTGTCTCTGAGGCGGGAAAGAACAGCCACATTAAGTCTATTTGGAATGGGAAGAACTTGGATATAAATAAAAGGGGAGCAGAAGGGGAAGATGCTACTGCATGTGGAATGTAAACTGAACCCACAGTGAACACAGGCTAATTGATACCAAGTTCAAAAAAAGGCAAAATGAATGTACGGAGTCAGCAGTCAGGATACAGCTAAGCCTGTGCAGGAGAGAGGGGCGGGTGACAGGAAAGGGGCTGCAGGGGATTTCCAGGGTGCCAGTAAAGTTCTGTGTCTTGATCTGGGCCATTGTCCCAGGAGCATAGCCCCTCCGTGATAGTTCACCCAGCAGTACACTTAGGATTTGTATATTTCTCTGTCCATATTTTATACATCAATTAAAAAGTTAATTTTTTAAACAACAAAATAGAAGAGAGACCAGAGAGGAATCACTGCCTTTGAGAAGACAACAGAGCACTTAGAGAATAAGCGGTCAGGGCTAAAAGGGAGCAGGTGAGCTCATACAGTCCAGCGATTCCCAAACATTCTTTCAAGCCTGGAACCTGAATCATCTGGGAGCTTTTCAAACAACAATCGGACCGATTTCTGGTTGGCCACAGGAGACTATGTCTGTTACCTTCTCAGTGTCCAGCATCCCACTAATGTGACTATAAAGTGATTAAGATATGAGATTACAAAACGTGCAGAATAAGAGAAGAGAAACGGGTGAATGAGATATTTCAATATATTTTTGCAAGATGGAAAAGCGTGATAACCGAGAAGGTGGATGAAGCTGCAATATGAGCGCTACAGAGGGAGGTGCTGATGCAAAGGCAGCTGTTCCCTCAGAACCACTGGGAGGTCTAGGACGTGCAAGACCAGAGGCCTGGTGGGGGTGGGGTGAGGGCTGTGAGAAGACATGAGGAGAATCTGTGTCAGCAGGCTGCGTCGCTCGGCAATCTGCTCTCCCACACCCTTCACCTGGAAAAAGAGGGCACCAGGACTGGTATCCCAAGGCTGCGGCCATTTCATTCCAGAAAGAAAACTTACACAAATTGTCCAAGGGAAAGAAACATGGGCTGTTCTGCAGAACACACTGGATTTTGAAGACTTAGTATGAAAAGAAAGAATGCAAAATATTTCATTAACAATTTTTAGATTGGTAACATTACTTGTTAAGATGCTATTTTTGATATGTCACGTTAAATAAAATATTTTATAACATGAATTTCACCTGTTTCTTTTTTAATGTGGCTATTAGAAAAATTTTAAATTACACATGTGGCTTACATTATATTTCTATTGGACAGTGCTGTGATTTAATGTATTTTAAGCAAAAGAAAGGAAAACTGAACAATGGAGGGATGAACAACCAACATAAATACTCTATCTAATTTTACTTAATATTCTTTTTAGTAGAAAGCCCTTTTTGACTATTGAATCTTCCCTGGACTTCCGCATCTTTTATTCACTGTTACATTTAAACATACCAACTTATTGGTAGGGGATGGCAAGAAGGGAGTCTTGCTTGATCTTGGGCCCACATTTTTTTAAATAGGAAGGCTGGATGAAAATATATACAAGGAGCAGCTGGACCCCACCCTTCTTTGGCAGCTAAGCTTGTACAAGCAGAAGAGCCTCAGTAGACGGTGAGGATAAAGCAGACAGCTGAACAGGGGATCAAGTGAAAATACGTATACTGAACGATGGACCCCTCCCAGCCCATCCACCGGACCATCCTGCTCTGCTCCCAAGATGCCAGCAACGGAGTGTCCCAGGAAGGAGATTAGAGACATTACACACTCCTAAAGACCTCCAGGTGACAAGCATCCTCAAGTGAAGCTTCCAAGTTACAAGCCCCAACCGTGCACACAGAGCTGTCGATAAATAAGCTTTCTAGTTCCTCAGCTTGGGTTATGAAAGGCTAGTGCAGGGTCACCAGATGCGAGGAGGAAAGATCCGCCACAAAGACAGACTGTAGCCAACAAACACAAAAGGAAACTCAGATCACCCAGAGACAGGGTTGAGAACGGAAACAAATTTTAATGCTATAATTAATATCCTCAAAGAGGTAACTGTAGATATCACGTATCTTTGTGTTATGGATGTTTTGCATCCATAAGACAAGAAAAGGAAGCTATGGAAAAGAAAGAGAGGGCAATGCCGGTATGATCCAGACAGGACAGAAAAAGGCTAACCGACTGTGTTATTTTAGTGACGGATGGAATGACACATACAACTGGGTTAAAGAGGTAAATAATGCAAACAGAGCAGACTGCACCAAATGAAGGGATGAATTTGGGACCAGGCCTGGCGGAGAAGGGATGTGGAAAGCATATATGGAAACTGAATCGCGCAAGTTCAGGATGAGGCAGGCAATACTTCTAAATTAAGTTTTTTGCCTCCTCCAAACACACCAGGGCTCAGCTGAATGAATTTGCCCACATCATGCAAAGGGACACGTGTGACTGTATCTTTCCCTTGCCATCCTTATGAAACTGAGTAAAGTTACATTTCCTGGTTCAGAGGCTGCAAGTAAAGTGTCCTGTGGGTGAACAAGGCGGGAACTTTTGATAAGAGACGTCTTTCCTCTCTCAGTGTAGAGTGGAGTGTCTCAGATCTTACCAGAGACCATGCTTCTACAGTGTATCCAGTGAGATTTCAAATCACGGCAACACAAAATACACGCCTCCCACCTCCCAATCTCTTAGGTACTTGGTTTTGAAAAAATGGAGTCTCAAAACATCTTTTTGGCTTCTATGAAGTTTTTATACAACACAGAAAATATACAACAGAAGACTGTTGACATTGTATCCAAATACAAACTAGCCTTTGTTCAACTCCCTGCATGAGCAGCAGTGCAAATGTATATTCTGGCATATTCCATTCAGTCTATAAATTCCTTATCAAAGAACATGAAAAGATCTTACCAGCCAAATGTCCTGCATCCTTTGTACACAATACTTCTAAAAACACATACAATTTGCTTACCTGTGATATTGAGCTTTTCAGTACCAAAGTTTTGGGTCACTTTGTTATTTCAAACTTGCAGAAGCCTTAATAAGATTTCTAACTGTGCAGAAATGGACGTAGAGCCACCTCAGACGTGTGCCTACGAGACGCCTGCCACTGTAGCTGGCCAGTGAAAAGATTTAAAATGTTGGCCTATTTTCAAAGTTTGAGACAAAAAGAATGTCCAACTCCAACCTGGAAATACGTCAAGGATGAGAATGGAGAAAAAGATTATAGTAAAATAGAAATACCACACTGTTTCTCCACAGCTGTCTGGTGACTTGTGAAGAGGCCTCGTACTGACTGCACCTGGGCTGTCTGGTGTTCTGTAAAGGTTGCAACAAAAACTTGTAGCAAAAAATGACTCATTTTTCCTTTTTTTAGGAATAAAACTGCTGCAGAAGTCAAAAAATGTCACCAGAAAAGGACAGCCAAGTTGAGGACTTTCTTATTTCTTTACTAAATTTGTAAAGAATCCATCTTTCAGTTTGACAAGCTTAAGTCACCTCTGTGCTTTCTAATCACGTTCCCTGAGGAGAAGAGGTTTCACTTATGATGACATCTAATAGACTTCAGAGTGCTTGAAAATGATGGACATTTTAGACATGGATAACCTAAACGATGGATTTATAGATGCAAAGGATCTGAATGACAAACAGTTGGTCCACAGAAACAAGCCTGCAGATACAGTGGAAGAACATTTTGAAGGAGCTAGAAATTGATTCTTGCAAGTCTAAAAACCACTGTTGCTAGTAGGTAAACTCCTAAGTATTCTATGCTTGAACACTTCTGTTCAGAGGATATCACACTGGACTGATACCAAGAATCAGTGTGGGCTTCTACTATATATAAAATAGATAACTAATAAGGACCTACTGTATAGCACAGGGAACTCAAATCAATATTCTGTAATGACATATATCAAAAAAGAATCTAAAGAAGACTGGATATATGTATACCTATAACAGATTCACTTTGCTGTACAACAGAAAACTAACACAACACTGTAAATCAACTATACTCCAAAAAAAAAAAAAAAAAAGAATCAGCGTGGGCTTAATAAGGGCAGAGCTGCAAGTTAAAATGAATTTTAGATCTGACTGTATTCTGTTTTACTGCCACATACAAGAAAAGAGGGCTGCAGGGAGTTCAGAGGATACTGGAAAAGAGAGAGTAAAAACAACTTACCAGCCTGCGTGTCTGGAGTCTGTGCTCCGCAACAAGAGAGGCCGCGATAGTGAGAGGCCCGCGCACCGCGACGAAGAGTGGCCCCCGCTTGCCACAACTAGAGAAAGCCCTCACACAGAAACGAAGACACAACACAGCCATAAATAAATAAATTAATGTTAAAAAAAAAAAAACAACTTACCACACTGTGAGACAGAAAAAAAAGTGTCATTATTGTTTCTGTCATTGAATACAGGTACAGTAAGTCCCCTACACACGAACCTTCAAGTTGTGAACCTTCAAAGACGCGGATGTGTGTTCACATGTCCAATCACGTAAGTCAGTTCACGTGTCTGGCGTACGTTGTCACATGCATGCATCCTCTACAAGTGGTTGTGCTTCTGTGTACTTTACTGTGCCACACTGTATAGAGTACAGTAGTGCAGTATCTTTATTTGAAGCAAGAGGACGACTTCACTGAACTCCTTGCCGCGCAACACAAGGAGCTTACTAATGAAGACCTGATGGAATTGGAGGCCCAGAGAAAGGACGGAGAGAGACAAGAGGAAGAAGAAGTAACTGAAGAACTGAAGAGATTCACGACTCAGGAAATAGCAAGGGGATTTTCTTTATCTGAGGAGGCACTGTTAGTTTTTGACGCACAGGACCCGAACGCAGAATGGTACATGAAGGTTGCAGCAGCCGTTCAGAATGAAATCCAGTGCTACCGTGTCATCTATGATGAGAAAAAAAGAGCTACTACCCAGACGTCACTGGATCGTTTTTCAAGAGGGTAGATAGAATTGAATCCAGCAAGGAACCAGAACCTGTGCCATCAACGTCAGGTGTGAGTGAAATTGCAGCTTGTCCTCCGTTTCCTATTGCTGACGATCCTTCAGCTCTACCATCTCCCACCTCCTCTCCCTCCTCCAGTCAGCAACTCTTCTTGCCTGTTCACTCGATGCCAGCCCCTGCATGCCAGCTGTTGTACTGTACTTTTCAAGGTACTGTACTTGAAAAGTAAGATTAAAAATGTTTTATTTTTTGTGTTTGTTTTTTATGTATTATTTGTGTGAAAAGCATTATGAACCTATTACAGTACAGTACTATATAGCCAATTGTGCTAGTTGGGTACCTAGGCTAACTTTGTTGGACTTAACGAACAAACCGGACTTAACGGACACGCCCTCGGAACGGAACTCATTTGTATGTGGGGAGTTACTGTAATATGTTTAATTAGTTCTATCGTATTTACGTTCTCCTCATAAATAGTTCTATAATTATGTATCTTAAGTATATAAAATAGGGAATTCCAGGGAGGTCCAGTGGTCAGGACTCAGTGCTCTCAACTGCTGAGGGCCCGGGTTCGATCCCTGGTTGGGGAACTAAAATCCTGCAAGCTGTGTGGTGTGGCCAAAAAAAAAAGAAAAAAAAAAAAAAAAGAATATACAGTAGCACAGCCTCCAAAATTTAAGCAGCCAATCATGTTTAAAAAAGATTAAATTGCTATATCAGAGACAAAACATTATTGTTGTATTTTTCTCATACATATTATTTAATTAGTTCTCCTATGAATTACTACTAATTGCCAGTTTAGTTCTACAGTTTTGTTTAAATAGTAGCACTAATGTAACAGAAAAGTACAGAATAATACATACTTTCAAATAAACATATATTTTCCATATTTTTATGTTAAAGGAATAACACATGTACGATTATTTCTTCTGTATTATAGTTTTATATATATATGAGATATATATGTGTGTATGTATGTAGATATATATTTGCCTGCTATGACTGTATCCCGGGTTGTCTTCCTAAAGAAGTTGGTCACCGCAGGGAAAGAAGTAACAAGGAATTTCCCCAGATCTGGCAGGCACAAGTTTTGGGAATGAAAAGAGTGTACCATGTGTCTAGTACAATGAAGAAAAAAAGGATCCGAACCAAAGCACAACATTGAGAAGTTTCAGTACATCATGGAGAAAAAGATTCCAAAACCTTCTAGCAAGGAAAAAACAGATCACAGACAAAAGTCTGAGGATCAGGATGACATTAAACTTTCCGGCAGCAATACTGGAAACAGAGTATTAATTATAGTAAAAAACCCACCACTTTTCTGTTTTCAAAACTGTCTCCGAATTCACAGGGAGAAAGCTTTTCAAGACAGAATTCCACATCCAGGGAAACTCAAGCCAAAGATCAAATTTACAGGTACAATAAAAACATTTTCAGACAAGCAGGGGCTAGAAAATGAACTTCCTACACATCCTTTTGCAGGAAGCCCTTAGCAGATACGTTCCAGCATATTCAGTAAACCAACAGTAAACCAAGAAAAAGGACCCACAAGACAGGAGATTGGAAACTGTTGATGAGGACAGGGGAAACCTGTAATGTGGCTGTGACCACAGGACCGGAGCGCAACCAGCCTAGGCTGAAACCGGAGACAGTGAGTGTGGGAGATCTTCCGGAAAAAAAGAAACCGACGGAATTTTAAGATGTATTTGACTATCTGGAGATATCATTGACATATGACACGTATGATGAAACAGGTAGAGAAAAATTAAAGACTGCTACACAGTGACAGTAACCAAATGAAGAAAAATAGGCAACTCCAGGGGGAGAAGCACAAGAAAAACATAATTATAGTAACTCAATACTCAGCAGTGAATGCTATTTGTGTTGTGATAATGATACCAATACCAGCTGTGAATGTAACCAACTATGTTGTATACAATGAATATACAACAAGAAATAGCAATGTGAGCAGGTTATTTAAAGATATGAAAGTTAATGTCATAACGGACAGTATTCTCTAGGGGTTGGGGCAGGGGATTACTGGTTATCATTACAAGTCTTTCAATATTATACTTGAATTTAACACAGTGTATAAATACTTTATTTAAAAATGAGCGATGCAGACTCTTAAAGCCCACTCCCATCAATTCTGATTCAGTAAGGTTCAGGTTAGGCCTGATAATCTCAAATTTTAAGCCCCTCGGTGATCCTGGGAGAGAGGCCTAGGAAATCGACAGGATTTATTTAACAACTTACAGGCAAAGTCAGGACTAGATACTAGGCTCCTGATCCCAGGCTACTGTGTCCTCACGATAGCGCTATCAGGTTTTAATGAATTCTCTTTAGAATTTTGCTCAAATATAAGATAACTGGCAAAATTTGGTGCAGATCCACTGTATATGGATTCCATCTGTAAGCCTGCAGCACAAGAGTAAAGCAATCAGGCAAGATTACAAGATGAAGAAGTTGGGAAATTACAGCAGGCTGAAGGCCCACTGAGCTGGTGAAAATAATAAAAACCCAACTTGTTTTAAAAGGTGAACGAAGTGGGGAATAAGCAGTAAAGACAATTAGGGGCAACAGACAAATGAAATTCCTCCTCTGGACAGAAGATCCAGGAAGAAAAGGCTGGATGTGAAGGTTACCTTTGAATACGAATGCTTTGGTCTGAGAATCCTTGCGTGTCGATCATCACATCTGCTTCATCCAGGACAAACACACGAATCTTAGTCAAATCAATTAATTTTTGCTTGAAACACCAATCTAGGACAGTCCCAGGAGTGCCAATTATGATCTGTTTGGTGACATCAGTGCCTCTGGCAACTAGGGGGAAAAGGAAAAGGGTTTCAAGGCTTCCTTCAGGCGCAAACGACTCTAACCACCCACAATTCCCGGTAATGAAACACATGTCGTAATGGCTTTCCAAGTGCCAACCCTGAGGGTCTTTGTGGTTTTTGACTTTACAGAGTTTTAGGATAAATTCCCAAGTTTCTAGGTTTACAGTAATGATAATAGTCGTGCATGTCTGATTCTGCCCCACGGTCATCTACAAAGCCACCCTGCAGCGTTCCCGTTGTCCTACAGAAACACTGGCGCAGCAGTGAAAGGCCTACACATCTTCCCCAAATGGAAAACAACCAAAATGTCTATCAACAGGTTACATGAAATAAATGACAGAATATTATACAGCTAGTCAAAAGAATGAGGTGGGGCTATACATACTGACATGAGAAGATGTTTAAAACGCGTAAGTTTTTGAACAGCATGAAAAAAAATGCTCCCATTTTTGTAAGCACTCAAAAACAAAACAAAAAAACACACAAAGATTTGTTAACAAAACCATAGCTGTCTTTGGAAATAGGTTTTTGAAAGAACTTTCACTTTTCCCTTTGAATTTTCTGTGTTTTAAAGTTTTTTTGTTCACTTTATGCATGTAATACTTTAATGAAAAAGTGAAACAATAAAAGCTGTTCTGCACAAAACAACTGAGCTTCACAGAAAAGAACAGGGAAAAGCACCCTCTTCTGGGCTGTGGGAATGATGCAGCTAACATTTACTGGGTCCTTATTACGTGCCAGGGGTGTGCCCAGTGCTTTATCTGTATCATTTTATTTAATTCCAGTAACAACTCTATGATATAGGTGCCGTTGTATCCACCACTTTAAAGGCAAGAAAGCAGAGAAGGTATATACCACGACTGTGTTAGTGGTGCAGTCGGGATTTAAAATATCAGCCAGGGCTGGCTTGCTGGTACATACTTCGATTCCCTCGAACGGCGTACATCACTTGAACATCCACACAGAATTTCCCCATCCGTTCGACCACACGGCCAGTTTGCAGAGCCAGTTCATAAGTAGGAGCCAAGCAGAGGCACTGAGAGAGAGAGAGAGAGAGAGGCGGGGAAGGAGAAAGGTTCATAACAGCCATCATGCAATTCTGAGATACAATTAAAATTTGTGGAGGGAGAGGCACAGAAGTGAAACTGGAGATTTTGGTTGAACAGAATATTTTTACTTGAATACGACTTAGCAGCTGATAGATCTGGGGTGAATGTTGAGTATGGAAGGGGAGAAGGGGCTGAAGGATGGAGAAGCAGCTTCCTTTTATACATTCCTCTCTGAAAGGTCATGAAGAAACACAGGTTATGGGTCACGCTGTTTTGGTAGGGGAAAAATGGGATGAAGTGGGGCTGGGAATCAAAAAGAGAAGGGATGCAAGACTAATTACAGCTTGAGTGTGGTCCCCATCACCTCTTCCCTGATATTAAAAGTCTGCCCATTTCCAGAGCACTCCCTGCTTGGTCCAATCCATCTTACACATCTCTGGCAGAATGTTCCCTGAAACTCTTTCATTTGTTACTTCCATCCCCCCTATAAATGGTGGCTGTTGATGAATGAAGATGTCGATGGAAGAAACTGGTGATATTTAACGCATTTCTGAACTTCAATCAAGGATCTGAGATAGAGAGAGGGAAACACAGCTAAAGTGATAAAAACAGTTTCCACACACATTTCTCAACATGTGTTCAAGCATGGCTTCTCCTAAAGGATTTTTACTCATGAAATCAAACCCCAGATATAAATTTCTCTGAACTTGTGTAAACAAAGCACAGAATTTCCTATGCCTGCCACTAGTCACCCATATCCATGTCCACAGGTTATCTTGCTGCGCAGGTTGCAAACTTCCTGAGGGAATCCTTGCTGCCCCATAGCTCTGAGCGCACCCAACACTTGGGTTCCCAGTTTGTCAACCAAGTTGATGAACACAGGTTGGAGAAAGAGGAAAAGATCACCAGATACTTTCCATGTATTGACACTAGGTTGGGAGAAGGGCAAGCGCAGTTCCAGCCCCTGCTCAGTCGCTCTCTGACAACTGTGACCTCACGTGTGACCTTTCCCTCTCCAAGCCTCTGTTTCCTTCTCCACTAAATGAGTAGGAGGGACTGGGTGACCTACAGCTATACAGCTATCACTACTGAACGCTCACTTTATGTTGACCACGGTGCTAAAAATGTACATTCATTCACTCAATCTGCATGACAATCCTATGAGGCAGGTATTCATTCATTCGTTCATTCCATGTTTAAGGAGTGGTTTCTACAAGCCAAGCACTGTGATTGGCGTTAGGCTTCAAGGGTGAACAGAATAACTGTGATCCATACCTTTGTAAGTGTTACCTTTACTGACAAGAAAACGTAACTCCAGAAGATTTACTACCTCGCCTAAGACTTTCAGCTGGTGAGTAGGGAGGCTGGAATTGGAACCAGTCAAACTGTAAAGCCTGTGCTCTCAATCACTGCCCCGTACTGCTGCCCAATACTCTGATTTTATGAAAGAACATCTATTCTAAATATCATCACGTCATTGCAGCAATATTGCCTATTACTAAAATATCTTTGGCACCGCAACCATTCCCATCTCTCTCCCAGCCTTTCCTTACCTGTGGAAACAATTCCAAGGCATTGACTCTGCTTAGCATTGCCAAGACAAAAGCAGCTGTCTTTCCTGTTCCAGACTGACTCTGGGCTATGAGGTTCTGAGGTCTGTAGGAAAGAGGATACGCTGGACATAAACTGAATACAAGCTCCTGGGCATAAACTGAACATAAGAGACTAAGAATAACCAGTTGGAGAACCACTACCCTAGAAACTCACGGATGCGCCAGCATCATAGGGAGAGCCATCTCCTGAATTTTGGACGGTCTGTTAAATCCCATTGCGTAGATCCCTTTTAGTAACTCTTCCTTTCTGTCAAAAAAAAAAAAAAATCAAATACTTAAAGTCTATGATGCGTCAGTAGCCTCAGAAGTACAAACCTGAAAGGTGCATTTCTAAATTAGGCCACTTTGCAACTGAGTATTAAAAAGTAATATTTGGAAATATACACGTTAAACCTCAACTCTCGAACATATACAGTCATGTCTGCACAGCTGGAGCACTAAAGTAATAAATTACGTCATAAGCCCAGGCCAAGGACAGTAGTAAGGGCCTAACGTTGAACTTTCTCTTGAACCAAGAAAAAAAAAAAGGAAAAAACTCATCTGATAGAAGTGCATCAATTTTCCAGTAGAGTTTTATTTTCCACACAAGCAGAAAACTAAGTGAGATTTATTGTTTATTTCCTTTTAGTCAATGACAAACTTTAACGTTTCAATGGCAATTTTCAGAGAAAACAAAATTTCATTTAGGTGATTCTTAAATCAGTTCTCTCTAGGAGCAGAAGACGCAATATCAGCTCATTCTTCTGAGCCAGTATTTTTAAATGCGTCTTTCCTGGGGTCTCAGGATAGATGTTAGAAAGAGGATAAAGTGAAGTAGGCTGGAATACTTCCACTACAATGACATGTACGTTTTGGACACGCTTAATTGGTAGATTAATTGGTAGATTACTGGCAGCCAACCTTTAATCATAAGTAAGTTTCTCCCCAAGTAGAAGGCAGGCATTGGGATTTTGGATTTCCCCACTTACATAAGTCCGTATCAGTAACTCGACCTATTCAAATACATTTCCTTAATGCCAGCTGATAACTCCCTAGGAAATGCAAACCTATTTGGGAAAGTTATTCATTTAAATACCATCTGAGACCAAAAAAATAATTAAAAAGGTAAAAGCTTGTAACTTATCTAAAGGGGTATTTGGGTCATCAAAATTCCTGTTATCTGTATTCTGGTATGGAGAGTAGCAATACGGCTGTGTCTGGCTTAGCTATCCCCCTTAGCACAGCAAGGTTAAAATATTTTACCATCAAAAATGTTCTCAAGTCGTTGGACAATTCAGGTATCCTAGTGTTCCTCTTTGAGCTATATTTTAATTGCATGCAAAATGTCCATATCTCATTTGAGTATTGACCCTTAGAACACCAAGGAGATCCTGATGATTATTATTAGCAGATTAGTTTGTTCTGTGCTATGCTCTCTGGAATTTTCCTACACTTAAAGTAAAAATACTCACAGCCGCAGCTCTTCAAATGTTTTCACTGAGTAGAGTGGAGAGCTGGGATCCTTTTGTAAGACTTCAACTCGGTGACTGGATTCTACTAAGGACTGCCGGATTAACTTGTTCAAGAGTGAATTAGCTGCCAATTCCACTGGAAAAACAAGGATAAAACAGGGGATATTGCAGGGGGAAAGTCAAGCCTCCTGAATGACATCTAACAAGTTGCTTCCTTCCAATCAGGGGTTGTATATCAAGCAACTAACTGTTCCTACTCTCATTTTTCTTCCAAAAGAAGGTTCTAAAAAGAATGACACAGCACTGAGAATTCCTTTTTGTTTCCACGAGGATCCAGTTTCTTATGCTCTGTTGCTACACCAACCTCTAACCTCAACCAAGCCTACATCTATTGCCAGCAGACCTAATTTTTCCTTGCCAGCTGAAAATTCATAACCCATTCCTGCATATTCTATTTCAATTTCCTCTAAAGAAGTAATCCTGACTTCTAAGTTAGTATTTCTTCTGACATTCACTATTTATAAAGAAAACAGAAGCAAAGATGGTTCTTTTCCAATTAAGATGGTATTATTCACCCACATTGTGAAAGTCATGATTAAAGGAGACAGAATGCCAGTAAATACACGCAAATGAATTTATTTCCTACCTCCATCTTCTTCATCATCTTCTTCGGTGTTATTAACAGAACCGTCTAAAAGGATGGAAGAGAAACAACTGTAAAGATAAATGCCAAGCAGGAACGTCCAGCGTTATCATCCCAGTTTCTCCTGCCGACTCTACAGTGTGTACAAAGGAAGGGTCAAGCAGCGGAGGAGTTGGTAAAAAGATTGGAAAGGTAGTGGAGGGTCTTGAATGTTAAATTAAGGGAGCCAAAATTGCCAGGGACATAAGGAAAGCAATGCTTTTTAAATGAACTGAGCCCAATCTTCTTTAACAACACTCACCTACGTTTGGAACGGTAGGACTCTTAATACCCCGAAGGTTCTTCCAGGGATGGATGACGTTTGAAAACTATTGAAAGATACAAATTTCAATCAATATTGGGAAGCAAGGCATCAAGCAGCCCAGTGCCACCCCCTAACACGGGCTGGCAGGGAGGCAGGGAAGGCCACGCCAATACTGCTTCCTTTGCGATATTATGTATTAACGGATTCCTTTGAGAAGCAGGTCTCCTGTATGAATTATCCTAAAATTGGAGGAGACTTTCTACTGCCCCTGTATATGAAGTTCCTCTTTATAAGCCTCGAGTCTAAATGTGACAGTCCTTGAGGGGTCACAGCACGAGCAAGGGATAGCTGATAGGAAAGCGCGTTGGTAGATGAGATGGAGGCTAGCTGAGGCTTAATGGTCAAACTGGGACAGTAGAAAACTCAGGGTCCACTTGGGGCTCCCAGCTGCTTTCCCTCCCGCAGGTGTCTTCATTTTGCCTTTTCAAACCAAAGGTCTTGTTTCTCTTGGGGTCTCCTTTCCCGTGGCCCTCTTCCAAATCCTTGTCACACCTCCCCTCCACCATCTGACACCCGGCTCCAAACCCTGGCGGAGCTCCCCCTTCCCCTCCCCAGCACATTTCCCTCCGGGAGTGCTGTTCTAGCCCCTGTCCCCTTGCCCTCCCCGGCTCGGTGGCAGTTACGTGGCTGTTCAGCCTCTCGCTCTCCGCAGCCCCTGCGTCGCCTCCCCAAAGTAACGACGCCATAACTGCGATCGCTGCTTCCGCTCCCAGCACGTGCGGCCGCCACAGGCGCCAGGTAGTGCCCGGCCTCACCCAGCGGCCAATGGGCTTTCTCGGGGTTGGGGGGGCCGACCAGCCACCACGCGCAGGCGCCCGAACTCCGAGGTGGTGGGAGGAGTCGGGGAGGAGGGCGGGGTCCGCGCAGGAGGGAGCGGGCGGTAGTGGTCTGCCAGTCCCCCAGTCAGCGCCAGGCGTTGGAAACCCGGCAGGGGCGTTATCGTGGTGAACTTTCGCCCGCGGCTGACCTCTGCTGAGCCAACAGCAGCGTGGGACTCTAAGCGGCAGCAATCTCCGTACGGATTCGAGAGTCCTACCTCTCCTACCCCACCACCCTCTCCCCAGACTATTCTCCTGGTGGTGAGGCAGGACCCCTCCACCCCGCTTCAAGCTCTCGTGCCCGCGTCCCCCCGAAATTTCCGCTTCTGTGTTGCAAGATGTCAGAAAGGCTAGTGAATGGCATAGGAAAGTGGAGAGTCAGAATTGGTGAGTTTCATCTGACAAATGAATTCGAATGCGAAAGATGCAGAGAGGAAGTAAAGTTGTTCAAGCTCTAACTACCGTCCCTGTTACTAGATACCTGTGATGTTTCCACATACTGGCTTATTTTCATTTTAATTCTGATACGCGCCTCTTGGTAAAGCAATCCGGAGAAAACCGTTTCCCTTTCGGTACAACCTTCACCTCCTACCTTCACCTGCATAATCCGGGATAGATTCTGTGCACTAATGACTGCTAAATTTGGACAAAAGAACCAAATCCCCACCCCTCCCCCACCGCCAGTTTTCTAACTGGAATCTTGAGGTTTCGATCAGCATCTCTAGAAAAACGCACAAACAAAACCTAGTTATGATCTCTCCGTGGTACTGAAGCAAGACTCCCCATCCCTGTTCAGTCACTCTCGGACACCTCAGTCGTCTGTTTTGAGATGATCACATTCCTTTTCAGCCTTTCCATGTGGATTCTAATTGTAAATGTTTTTGACTCTCAATGATAACTTTCTACTAATTTAAGTACGAATAAAATCAGACCAAGTTCTTTAATTTTAGTTTTTTATTATTTTAGCGCACTAGAAATTATCCTTTTATTCTTGTCCTACCGCAGGACCCAGATTCTGCCTTGTTGGAGGTGGACAAATGGTGACTAGATTAGAAAACATTAGGCAGATTTCAGCGTCAAGCCTGCACTCCCGGCTCTTAGAACTACATTTCCCATGAAGATGGACTACATTTCCCATGAGGCCCCGGACGCGCGCGTAGACGACGCAAAGGGACAGCTTCCTGTCTCGAGAAAAGCTGCGTGGCCGACGACCGGAAGGTAAATGTGGGGGTTTTGGGGTGGGTTATTTTCTGGGTCCTTCAAAGGGGAACGGGCAGATGGACAAACAGATGGACGTTTCTTTCTTCCCTCTAAGCCCCTGTTCCCATACCTTGATCTTTTCAGGAAAGCACTCTTTAGAGCATGGAAATGGGAACTCTCTAAAGACCGTGTTTTTGTGTCTGGTGCTTCTTGGAGCACTTGTCAGAAACGTGCAGCAGTAGGAGCTTCTTTAATTCGATTCCTTGAGGGCCCTTGGACTGCGGAGTGTAATCTCTTCTGCCTCAGTTAGACTTTTGTTTGCTCATAAAACGAAATATTAGTAGAGGTCGGGATCCCAGTAGTATGTGGGGTGGGCAGGCGTGGCAACGATTTTCAAATTGTTTGGGGGATTACTTTCCAGTATTAATGATCATAGTGCGTGTTTCCCAATCCTTTGGCTATTACCCCTGCTTCCTTCTTTGGTTTAAAAGTTTATCATGGGGAATGCTCTTTCTACTATTTACACTGGTTACTAATATTTTCGAGACTAAACCTTTTTAACTTCAAAAAATACATCGAAAGTCTAGCGACGGCTGTTTTAATGTTTACAATCAATGCTTAGCGCACGCACGAAATTCCTTTGTGGTAATTTGGTGGCCCCCCTCCAGGTATTACATGGCTGTTTGGGAACCACTGTGCTTCACCCGTCAGGAGTCCTCTTTTCCCCCAAATGTCTTACTACTTGCTTAACCCCTTTGGACTAGTTTTTCGGTTATATAAGGGGTTGAACTAGATAATCACTTCGGAAACTTTTTGATCCGGTAATATTGGTCTTTGAGATATGAAGATGTAAATCATTGTTTTGCTGTAAGTTGTATGTAAAAAGTGCCATGTGGCTTTTAACTTTTAAAAAAGAGAGGTTTAAATAAAAACTACCTTTAATCCCACCACCTAGAGTTAGGTGTGTTGATCTTTCCTTGTGCCTTGCGTGTGCAGTATGACTGAGATTGTATGGTACAGTTTGCAACTTGATTGACCTAATTTGCATTTTTCTATTAGCTTACCATAGATTTCCAGTGACTAATAGTCTAACGTTTAATTATTTCACTGTTGTTGGGTAGTTTGCAGTTTTTATGTATTTGCAGTGAATGTATCCTACATGTATCTTTGAGTCACTGATTCTTACTTTCCCTGATGAATGCCTAACGATGGAACTGGGTGAGTGAATGAATGAATAATGTCGCTTAAATATTACGGAGAAAATGTATTTTAGCAGATAGTAATGGTCAAGGTCATTCATTTTTGTTACACAGCTGTTTTTTTCCTAGAACAAGTAAGCTATTTCTGCTGTCACTCTTCTGGCTTAAATGCTAAAACTGACAACCTCCAGATTTTAGGTGTTTTTGGACCAGAAGCATCAGGAACAAATAGATCCAAGTTCAGGTGAGCTAAATTAGTGATTTGGTCTGTACCCTAATCAGATTCATTTTGGTTATTATCTCTCCATCTGGTTCCAGCTGCTAGGAGCTTGAAGTTCTGTTGCAGAGTGGGAATAGCCTTCAAGTGACAGGCATAATTTCTAAGAAAATCTTAGTGGCAAATTATAAAAACTATGGCATTCTAGAAGTAACAAATGGAGGGCAATATATTGCTGAAATAATTCTGAAACAAAACTTGGGTTAGAATCTTGCATGTCACACAGTGCTGTAATTGAGCATCTATTAAAAATTATTAAAACAGTTAGCTGGATTTACTATATTCCTTTAGTAACGAAGGTTATCTATGCTGTTACCTTCCCTCCTTTAGGACTGTGTGTAAAGGGCAGGCTTTTGTTCATTCCCTTTGGCTCTCATTATTTAGGTGGTGAGAGTATGATGGGGAGTATGATTGGAAGCAGAATCATAACCTAGGTTTGAGAGCATCTTTGGGAAGTATTTAAGTAACAATAAGGTCAAATTCACAAATTTCCAAAATTCTTTAATAGATAAGCTTACTACCCAGCAACTTTAAAAACACACTCATAAAAACAGCAACTCACACTGGCCAAAGGTAACAAGTTTATAAAACAGAAATAGTGCTGGCTTTGCTTACTAGTCTGACAAAACAGAAAGACCAGGTCTGTTTTTCTTTTCCTGGCATGATTCCTCTTGCAATTGCTAGGTATGTGTGGTAATTTGGAAGTTAAGTGGTATCCGATACCAATGTGACATATACCTAGGAAAGACCAGTGATGGGTGAAGTCCTCACTCTGTTCCATGGTCTTTTGAGTTAGTTGTTTCTATTTAAGTAAAAGGAGAGAGGTTAAGAACCAGGTTATCCCAAACAATGCTGTGAAAGGAGAGACAGGTTAAAAAAAAAAAAGACTTAAGAAGGAGAAAGAGGGAAGGGAAGCTTCTTGGGCATCACACCATTTGCAAGGTCACAACGAACACCCCAACGAAGGGCAGATCGTTTCTTCTCAGTTGGTACTAGATAATTGTTTGGAACATATATGTGCTGAGGCTTGGATTGGTGTTCTGCACGACAAAGCATCTGCTCTCGGACACCCCAGCGTAATTCCTTCCTATGATCTTCACCAGGTAACCGCATCAAGTCCCAGTCTCGTTTATACTCAAAATAGCGGGCTACCCGGTCTACCTTGCCCCGGTTTCGGCTCAACTGGTCCAGCCTTGGGAGAATAAAGGACTTGGGTCGGCTGGCAACGATCAGGTCTTGTTCATAAGCTGGAGAGCCCATTTCTTCTCTTCGTAGACAGCAAATGAGCTGATCTTGAGAAATTCCTTGGTATTCACGTGGTAGACTAAATTTTTGTGAAATATCAACTGGAGATTCCCTGTCATCCTGGAACTGCAGATTCATCAGCCTTTGTCTTAAGTCCCAGACATCCATGTCACTTTCTGTACCAGACTCTGATTCACTGATGATCGACTCATCCGTCACTAATACTTCCCCACCTGGCTTTCGACGCAGCACCTTTCTCTTCATCACGGGCTTTCGGAGTCTTTGGGAGGCCTCTGAGACTGCTTCTGAAGAGGCATTGCTGTCTATATGTGGGTAATGCAGTTGCACAGGAAGAGCAGGTCGTGTTCCTGGGGTTACTGAGGCTTTACTGTAGGGATCACATGGGATGCCCTGGGCTGCTCTCCTGACACCCCCCTCACCCTGCCCTGCACAGATACGGGTAAAAGCTGTAGCAGCTGCTAACATTCGTTCTTCTGGATCCATATTGGCCCATTTTTGTCCATCAGGTCCCACAAGTTCCTCCACTGCTTCCCCTACACTGTAGGACCTTCTGCAAGAGAAAACACCGATCAATTTTCCAGTAATAAATTTCCAGTTCAAAAATCGTTCATTCCCTTCTTGTGTACTATTTTATAGCAGTGAAATGGAGAAAGAATGGCTAAGGCAGTCATAAGTAGAACAGTTAAGTATGTAGTAAAATACAGATTAGTACAGGCAGTAGGGGAGCACTTTGGAGGGGCATTAACTCAACTCGAGAGTTTATTAACCGCTTTCATTTCCACTCTCTTCTTATTCACTCCCACTTTTACTGCCTGGTAGTCTTGCCACCTTTAGTAGCTCCTAGGATAGGTGAGTTCAGGCATGAGAAAAGCTCAAGAGACTAATGATATGGGGCACAATACTATGTACATTATGTAACTTGTACTTAGAGGGACACTTTATGTATCCAGCACTGTTTTTCGTGCTTCACATTTATTAAATTCGTGTAATCCTCACAACTGTGGGATAGGTACTCTTAGTATCCTCTTTTCACAGATGAGTAACATGAGGCATTGAGAGATCAAACAGCCCAAGGTTACACAGCTAATAAGTGGTGGAGCTGGAATTCTAACTCAGGCAGTCTGGATTCAGAGTCCTTGCTTTTAACCATGAGAGTGATTTAATTCAAAAAACCATCACAAAAGCAGTAATATAAATGCATACACTCCTTATGCTTAAGAAATAACACGCCTTCAGCTGCCAAGCTAACTATGTTCATCCCAACAGCCTGTCACTGAATTAACTTTTAGTACCCAAACCAACCAGTCAAATACCCAATGCCAGTTTCCTGACTGGATCTAGAATAGGTATCTACTGCCCAGTATTTCCTGTGTCTCTACTATTTTTCTTCTTAAGCTGAAAAATGAATACATATACATGTAGTTTAAAGCAAGGACTCCCCACCTAACACCACCCAAACCAAGTTTCACTCTCAAAGGCAGCTTCTTATAATTTCTCCAGTAATTTTCCATATTCATATGCACTTTTATACCATAAAGGAACATATTATACAACTCTTCTGAACCTTAAAGATAGTCTTGGTGATCCAGCTGTTTCAGTACATACAGACATACTTCATTTTGTTTAAAGGTACATGGAATTCCAGTGTATGGATGTACCGTAATTTATTCAGCCTGTCCCTGACTGATTTTAGACTTAGTTTTTTGTTCTTAAAAATGAATGTTACAACAAATATCTTGTAAGTTTTTACATACTTGTGCAAGCATATGTGTACGTTAAATTTCTAGAAATGGAATAGGTGGGTCAAAAGGTATGTATGTGCTCAATTTTGATAGCTGTTGCTAGATGCCCCCTAAAGAAGTTGTACTGAGTGTATATTCCAGATCTTGTTTCTCCTTCCTCTCTCCAAGGTGGTATACTATCAAACCCTCTCCCCTCTTTGCAGTCAGTTTGGTAAAGAAAATACTTCTCATATAAATTGGCATTTATTTAAATTGAGTAAATTTGAGCGTCTTTTCATACATTTACAAGCTTTTTTTTCCCTTTTGTATGAAATGCTTGTTTCCATTTACCTCTCAGGTTGTTGGATTTTTTTCTTGTTGATCTTTATATTAAAACTGATTTATATATTCATGGAATACATACCATCTTTACATTTTTCTTTGCAGTTTGTTATTTACCTTCTGACTTTTTGCTGGTAGAAACATATTTTTAGGTAGTCACATTTTTTTGGTTTTCTACAGTTTCTGGGTTTCTACAGTGCCTTACTTATAAATGCCTTTCCTACTTCAACAAGATTATAAGAAAGTTATCTCATGTTTTCTTCTAGTACTTTTATAGTTTCATTTTTTACATTTAAACTTTTCATCTATCATAGATACAGAAACTCAAAGAGCAAAAAACTAAATGAGCTACCTAGACTTAGATAACCTAGTCAGCCTTAGAACAGATGTGGAGATGATATTCTTTAACTAAAGTAACCATCAGTCAAAGATTGTCTAGTACTGTCCCAGTATTATATAGTACAGTTGTCCTCAGATTATTGCAATATGCCAGGAATTTCAACACTGATATCTAAATTATATTATCTAGAGTGACTTTTAACTGCTAGAGGTACAGAAATCTTTTATCAGGACATGCATTAAATTTGACTTAAAGATCTTGATGCTTAATTACCTTCTTTCTGCCATCAAAACTACTTAAAGTAGGAAAATCTTGACTCCAGATTCTACTTCCAATATGAAGTACAATCACTGACAAGTTTCTTCCATCAAGCCAGCTCTTATTGTACCACCTTTAAGACGGAACTGAGTATTAGACAGACATACAAGCCATTAATTTTATCTGAAATATTGGAAAGCAATAGAAACTTGGAGTAGACATAAATATTCCATATAAACAGATCTTATGATTGGAAAGATGGGACAAATACAATGAGAAGTCAAAAGGAAATGTTTTAGGGGAAAAAATATCAGTAACATCCGTCCTCAGTCGTCTAAGCTCATGAAGAAGAGAGAAATGAAATCTACATATTCCGTAAATTCTGACTACTCTTAACAATGCTAGCTGAATATTTTTTTGATGCTACTTTCCCTTTCCACTGTGAATTGGCCAGACAGGATGGAAAAGAATACAGCTGGATGATCAACCCATAATAAAGCTAATGCTTGTATCCCTGGGCAGAATCAAAAGTCCATATCCTTTAGGCATCAAATTAAATCTTAGATACTATTTGAACATAATGGAATGATATTGACATCACCAAAGCAATCAGCACTAAAATTGTACCTCTTTACTCTCTCTTCAGATAGGGTGGATCTCTAAGATTTGTTTATTCCTGAGGTTGTCTTATCATGGCTGAAAATGACATAGAAAGAATCCAGACTGAGAAACTCCTAAAAAGAGTGCAAGAACTGGAGCAGGAGGTACAAAGACTTAAAAAAGAACAGGCCAACAACAAGGACTCAAACGTTAGAGAAAATTCTTCAGGAGCTGTAAAAGCTAAGCGTGCATTTGATTTCAGTGCTCACGGTCGAAGACATGTAGCCCTAAAGATAGCCTATCTGGGCTGGGGATATCAGGGCTTTGCCAGTCAGGAAAACACAAACAATACAATAGAAGAGAAACTGTTTGAGGCTCTAACCAAGACTCGACTAGTAGAAAACAGACAGACATCCAACTATCACCGGTGTGGGCGAACAGACAAAGGAGTTAGTGCCTTTGGACAGGTAAGGGCCATTGTACTGTTCCACAAAGCGAGCAATACCAATATATTCTAGGTGTACATACTGAGGATTCAGATTATTTGTATCTGTAAAACAATATCTTTCTCTATTTCCACAGGTGATTTCTCTTGACCTACGTTCTCACTTTCCAAAGGGCAGGGATTCAGAGGATTTTAATTTAAAAGATGAAGTCAACGATGCAGCTGTAGAGATCCGTTATACCCACATTCTCAATCGGGTGCTCCCTCCAGACATCCGTGTACTGGCCTGGGCTGCCGTAGAACCTAGCTTCAGTGCTAGGTTCAGCTGTCTTGAGAGGACCTACCGCTATTTCTTCCCTTGTGCTGACTTAGACATTGTAACCATGAACTATGCAGCTCAGAAGTACGTTGGCACACATGATTTTAGGAACTTATGTAAAATGGATGTGGCCAACGGGGTGATTAATTTTCAGAGGACTATTCTGTCCGCTCAAGTGCAGCTAGTAGGCCAGAGCCTGGCTGAGGAGAGATGGCAAGAACCCTTTCAGTTATGTCAGTTTGAAGTGATTGGCCAGGCATTCCTTTACCATCAAGTCCGCTGTATGATGGCTATCCTTTTTCTGATTGGCCAAGGAATGGAGAAGCCAGAGGTTATTGATGAGCTGCTGAACATAGAGAAAAATCCCCAGAAGCCTCAATACAGGTAAGTTTAAAAAAAATGAAACAAGGAAACACCCAGACCCCCACAATAAAACAGCTATTGCCCTGAGATATGTAAGAATATATTTTAAAATATTCTTCCTCTCCCCACCATTGTTTAAATAACTAAGTCTCTGATACTGCCTTCATGAAGCTTTTACTCTTAACTTGTAGAATGTTATGAACATGTAGCAGGGAGTGGTATCTTTTAATTTTCTTCTGTTACTGTTCTATCCCTTCAGTAAGAAACTGGTGTTTGGACCAGGCCCCTTAAATAGTTTTATAGCATTATGGTGGGGCCGAGTCAGCTCACTTCTAGGTGACTTGTTACCACTGAAATTTAATGTAGGCCAAGCCTAACTAGTTGATCCATGGTTTGCTGCCTTTTTCTTTTTTTAATTATAAAGTTGTTCCAGGTTAGGGATGGTGTTTTATTTTCTTAACTGTTAGATACTCAATATTGACAAAGTTCTCCCCCTCCTTTTAACCCAATTAATCCTGTTTTTTAAGAATTGTTGGATGGCTGCTGTGTACTCTCATACTCTGTTTCTTCTCTCTTTCTCTCTAGTATGGCTGTAGAATTTCCTTTAGTCTTGTATGACTGTAAGTTTGAAAATATTAAGTGGATCTATGACCGGGAAGTTCAGGAGTTCAATGTTACCCACCTTCAGCAACTCTGGGCTAATCATGCTGTTAAAACTCAGATGCTGTATAGTATGCTACAAGGACTGGACTCTGTTGCGGTACCCTGTAGGACAGGTATGACAGGGAACCAGAGTTATACAGGGTTATGGGGGAGGGAGATTCACATAAAGTTTGGAGGTGATTCTATTGTGGTAAAGTATCCATGTAATGCTTGATTGTATACATTATAGGACCAAAGATGGATGGAGTGATAGAATGGAGAAATGTTAAGCCCCCTGTCATAAAGCAGACCAGTGCCTTTGTAGAAGGAGTGAAAATGCGCACTTATAAGCCCCTAATGGATCGTCCTAAATGCCAAGGATTAGAATCCCGGATCCAGCATTTTGTACGTAGGGGACGCATTGAGCACCCACATTCATTCCATGACGAAGAAACAAAAGCCAAAAGGGACTGTAATGACACACTAGAGGAAGAAAATACTATTTTGGAGAAACCAACAAAGAGAGTTTGTGTTGATACAGAAATTAAAAGCATCATTTAACCATAGAGAACTCACCAAGATCTAGGAGGCAACAAAAAACCATTAGGCTAAAGAAGTTCTTGCTTGAATAAGAAAGAATTTAAACATTCTTTCATTCCTGTCCAAGAGAATTAGAGATGGAAGAAGCAAAAAGTAATTTTAAAATGGACATATGTTTACATACACCTGGAAACCTGTGCCTTGTGTTCACATTCATTAAAGCCAGATCCTGCAAGTGTCTGATTTGTTGTGCTGTCCTTTTTAAAAGCAAATGAGATATTTACTACTCATCTGAATTCTCATAAAGAGCTTTGCCCAAGTGTCAAAAATTAAAAATACAAAATTTAGTAAGTGATATATTTGATTAACTGGTTTAGTGCCAGGCAAGATACCTGAAAATGACCCAAGTGGGTAAGGCACAGCATCTCTTATGAAGCTTATCAGTCTAGTGCTGTGTGAGCCACAAATTGTCTCTGTTGCATAGTCCTTTTATTTTTTATTTTTTTTTATTTTTTATAAAGGATATTTTTTCTTTTTTAAAAAAATTTATTTATTTATTTATTTATTTTTGGCTGTGTTGGGTCTTTGTTTCTGTGCGAGGGCTTTCTCTAGTTGCGGCAAGTGGGGGCCACTCTTCATCGCAGTGCGCGGGCCTCTCACTATCGTGGCCTCTCTTGTTGCGGAGCACAGGCTCCAGACGCGCAGGCTCAGTAATTGTGGCTCACGGGCCCAGTCGCTCCGCGGCATGTGGGACCCTCCCAGACCAGGGCTCGAACCCGTGTCCCCTGCATTGGCAGGCAGATTCTCAACCACTGCGCCACCAGGGAAGCCCTCCCTTTTTTTTTTAACATTTTACATGTGCAGAAAAAACTCTTAGCCCACGGGCCATATAAAAACAGGCCATGCAGTTTACCAATCCCTGGCCTAGTGGTTTAAGGAAAGCTCTTATAAAAAGGAGACATGCAAGCTAAATCTTGCAGAACAAGGGGGGAGTCAATTAAAGTGGGGATAAAGTAGCAGAGCTTTAATTGTGTTTAAGGCAGAAGATGCAGCTGTATAAAAGGTTAAAGGTTACAGCATTTGGGAGAGGGTGTGGAGGAAAGGGAACCCTCTTGCACTGTTGGTGGGAATGTAAATTGATACAGCCACTATGGAGAACAGTATGGAGGTTCCTTACAAAACTACAAATAGAACTACCATATGACCCAGCAATCCCACTACTGGGCATATACCCTGAGAAAACCATAGGTCAAAAAGAGTCATGTACCAAAATGTTCATTGCAGCTCTATTTACAATAGCCAGGACATGGAAGCAACCTAAATGTCCATCGACAGATGAATGGATGAAGAAGATGTGGCACATATATACAATGGAATATTACTCAGCCATAAAAAGAAACGAAATGGAGGTATTTGTAATGAGGTGGATGGAGTTAGAGTCTGTCATACAGAGTGAAGTAAGTCAGAAAGAGAAAAACAAATACAGTATGCTAACACATATATACGGAATCTAAGGGAAAAAAAAA
Source organism: Balaenoptera acutorostrata (assembly GCF_949987535.1). NCBI lineage: Eukaryota > Metazoa > Chordata > Mammalia > Artiodactyla > Balaenopteridae > Balaenoptera > Balaenoptera acutorostrata. The sequence continues at coordinate 105,008,085 of NC_080072.1, read as the reverse complement.
AAAAAAAAGGCCATGAAGAACCTAGTGGCAAGACGGGAATAAAGACACAGACCTACTCGAGAATGGACTTGAGGATATGGGGAGGGGGTGGGGTGAGATGTGACAGGGTAAGAGAGTGTCATGGACATATATACACTACCAAATGTAAAATAGATAACTAGTGGGAAGCAGCCGCACAGCACAGGGAGATCAGCTCAGTGCTTTGTGACCACCTAGAGGGGTGGGATGGGGAGGGTGGGAGGGAGGGAGATGCAAGAGGGAAGAGAAATGGGAACATATTGTATATGTATAACTGATTCACTTTGTTATAAAGCAGAAGCTAACACACTATTGTAAGGCAATTATACTTCAATAAAGATGTTTAAAAAAAAAAAAAAAGGTTACAGCATTTGCATTCAGGTAACTGTAAATACAGTAGTACGGCTTCAGAGTGACAATAGCACAGTTAGGAAAGGTAAGCAAGGGTCATGTTTTAGAGCCTTGTAGGCCTTCCTAAAAAAGCTTACATTTTACCTTGAGAGGCCACTGGAAAAAAAAAAATTAAGAGCCAGAATTGTGTAGGAAAAATATTGCTCTGGGTTTACTGTGCATTGCAAGAGGGCAAGACAGTGGGACCAATTAAGAGGCTGTTGGAGCAATCAAGCAAATAGATGATGACGGCCTAGACTAGATTTGCAGAAAGGGGAACGGACACAAGTAGGTGAATTTGAGATTAAGAAAGGAGAAGCAACAGGACTTCGTGGTTGAGTGAGTGTGACGTTTAAAGCAGGGACCTTTCAGGATAACTCCTACATTTCAGATTTAAGCACATTCTGGAGACACACACTAGGACAGGAAAATGAGGTGGGGCTTTGCTTGTTCTCAAAGTTGATAAGTAACCCTCAAAATATGACTTATAAACACCAATATTCATTCAGAAGAGTTTAAAGTTCTCTTTAATACATTATCCTTTATAGCAATTAAAACAATAAACATCAAAGTAAATGAAGTCAGACCTTCTGCCTCAATAGTAACAATTTTCATCATATCAGAGTGCATCGCTAGTCCACATTTATGATATAATAATATATACTATATGAGATCCAAAGTTTTATTTACCGCCAACAAATAATTAGTTTGTTCCTACCTATATTCAAAACTCCAGGTATACAAATATGATTTATACCTTCAAGCTGCTAGGTAAAATATAAAAATAGATGGGACAATTAGAAACAATACTAACATAGAAATAGTACACTGATGCTCAGTAGTGGATCGGCCACAGAAAGAAGACTTCACTGAAAGAGTTCCAAGTTTAGGAAATAAAATAGTATAAGGAAGTGAAGTGACCCTGTAGTTTTGAAGAGCAAGAAGACACAATAGCTTTTACATTCTAGCAGAGTAGGAACCAGAAAAGAGCCCCATTTTAGAGATGGGGAAATAGCTGGACGAAGTAAGATTTTTTCTAAATTGCCAATTGTACGATCCAGGTCTTCTGGAGTTTGAATCACGTCATCAGTTTTTGGGACTTGATCTGCCAACATATCATAATACCCTAAATGTCCTTAAAATATGATTGCTTTCTCCTTTAATTTTGATGTAAAGATAGCGTAAATGTCCTTAAAATATGACTGCTTTCTCCTTTAATTTTGATGTAAAGATAGCGTAATCACTGAGCATAGCAAAATATCCCCACTTAAACATGTAAAGACAAAACAAAGCATTTTATTTTTTTCAGGTTCCTACCTTATTTCAATGTACTTTCACTGGCATTAGTTTTCAAGTCAAAGAAAAACCTAGAGAAGAACAGAGTTTAGGGAATCACACACACAAAAAAATCAACTATAAAGAAATGATACATGGGACAAAAAGCACTAACTAAAAAGCCATGCTTAGCAGATTCTATAGAAGCAAAAGACAGGATCAGGGTCTTTGATCTTTTTTTTTTTTTTTTAAATTAATTAATTTTATTTATTTATTTATGGCTGTGTTGGGTCTTAGTTTCTGTGCGAGGGCTTCCTCTAGTTGTGGCAAGCGGGGGCCACTCTTCATCGCGGTGCGCGGGCCTCTCACTGTCGCGGCCTCTCTTGTTGCGGAGCACAGGCTCCAGACGCGCAGGCTCAGTAATTATGGCTCACGGGCCCAGCTGCTCTGTGGCATGTGGGATCTTCCCAGACCAGGGCTCGAACCCGTGTCCCCTGCATCGGCAGGCAGATTCTCAACCACTGCGCCACCAGGGAAGCCCCGATCTTTTTTTTTTTAAAATAAATTTATTTATTTATTTTTGGCTGCGTTGAGTCTTCGTTGCTGCATGCAGGCTTTCTCTAGCTGCAGCAAGTGCGGGCTACTCTTCGTTGCAGTGAGTGTGCTTCTTACTGTGGTGGCTTCTCTTGTTGTGGAGCACGGGCTCTAGGCGCGTGGGCTCAGTAGTTGTGGCACACGGGCTTAGTTGCTCCACGGCATGCGGGATCTTCCTGAACGAGGGATCGAACCCATGTCCTTAACCACTGCGCCACCAGGGAAGTCCAGGGTCTTTGATCTTAAGTGAAATCCTTTCAAGGTTAACCAGGTTATATTATCAAATCTAGAAGAATAAGGATCTAATGACATTACTTTTGGCAGTTACCCACAGAAAAACTCAGGACAATCATCATAGATGAAGCAAATCAGAAGTCCCAAAATGTAACTTTGAAGAATTACTTCATTTATCTGTATTGTATAATACGTTGTATAAATTCCAGAGTCAGACTGATGGTAGGGACTAAATGAATGTGAGGAGTAAAGTAGGGCTTAGCTTTTTCTTTCTTCACTGGAAAAATGGAAGGAATTATTTCAACAGGTTGTGAAGTTTAAATGAGATTTTATATGTATATGTTTTTATAGATATTACATATGTAATATATATAACATGTAATATATAAGTATATATATTATATATATAAATAAAATGGTGCTTTGTGAGAAGTATTACACCATTCATTTCAATGTTCATGCAATACAAAACTACCTACTAAAAAGATAAACACAGAACAGAGGAAAGTAGGGACAGAAATGGAACAGGACTCTGGGCTGGAATGGGCTGGAAGAATTCCAATACTAAAGCCCAAAGAGATTTTTTTTTATGGCATGTGTAGTATACTATACTATGATTAACATGTTTTCTTTGCAGTTAAATTATTGCACACTTTTTCTTTCTCGAATATATGAAGAAGATAGGTGTTTGCAAATAATAAAATATAAAATTTAATAAGGTCCACAAGTAGCTGTCAGTTTTTTCTCTTTCTTTTTAATATAAAGACCTGATAATCCTTTCTCCTTACTTAGGGGGAAACTTTCACATAGAAGCTAGCACAGCTTGTATTTTGTAGATAAATACAGATGATATTGACCAAAATACCCAACAGTACCTTCTGGTCAACATCTTAAGCAATTCAGTGTCCCATGTTTACCTAGTTGCAAGTGAAAGGATTTTGAGGGTGGAAGGGAAGGATTTTAAATTGGAATAGCGGGGCTGGATCACTAGTTAGATTCTAACCTTTGCTGGGAGGCTATTGCAGATTTAGAACAAATTTCTCTACCTCTCGGAAGGAAAGCATGCAGCTTCAAGAACAAAAGTATTAGAACAAAAGAAAACAAAACACCCTAAAAAAGACAACCATAATCCAAAGAGACAACAAACTAGTGGAAATACTGTAACAGGTTCAAAATCACTAATTCAAATTCCTATTAGAAAGCTATTAAAAGGTACAAACACCAGCAGAATAGGGAAAAGACAGATGATTTACTGAAAAAATAATGACTAATAAACATAGAAAAAGATGTTTCATCTCATTAATAATGCAAATAAAAACATTAAGCTATCCTTCTAGATTGGTAAGACTTTTCAGTACCCAGTGCTGGCTGGAGTGTGGAGAAATAAGTACTCTTACACTGTGTACTATGTGTGGGGGGAGGGTGCGGAGGAGAGATGACAGTTTTTCTAAAGGGCACTTTGGCACTATGAATCAGAATTTAAAATGTACCATAATTTCTAAGCCACAATCTGTTTCCAAGAAATTATTCTAAGGAGATAAACTGGACAAGAACGCAAACATGTACATGTACAAGTAACCACTACCATGCTATTTTCTGTTGATGAAGAAATTGGAAAAACAAATGTCCATCATTAGGGGATAGGTTAAATAATACATGGTATAGTAGAGCCATAGCAAGAAATACCATGCACCCATTAAAAATGATAATGCAGGGACTTCCCTTGTAGTTCAGTGGCTAAGACTCTGCGCACCCAATGCAGGGGGCCTGGGTTCCAGCCCTGGTCGGGTAACTAGATCCCAGAGACCGCAACTAAGAGTTCGCATGCCACAATGAAGATCCCGCGTGCCACAACTAAGACCCGGCGCAGCCAAATAAATAAATAAATATTTTTTAAAAATGATAATGCATATCTACATTTAGCATGGATCAAATCACTTATTCCTAAACTATTAGGGACTAAAGAAGGCATAATCTGCTTTTTAAATGAATATACTTTGTTATATTCAAAATACACAATTATATAAAAACAAATACATTTTCCAATCATGTAAATATATACTCATAATGAATACATCTTAAGTAAACCCAAATATGAACACTGATTTTTTTTTTGTTTGATCTGTGGCTGATGGAATCTCGAGTATTTTCTTCCTTTTTAAATATGTACTTAACAGTGCTTGGATTTATTTCTACAAATACTGAGATTGTATACTTCTTATAACCAGAAAAAAAAATGTTGTTTTTCTTTCTTCATTCTGGGGCAGGACTATAGCATTCTTCAATTTTACACACTTTCCTAACTCATTAGGGAAAGAGCTTCTCGCACTGTGACATCCGGAAGCTCATAAAAGGTGAAACTAGAGGGAGAGAAGACTTTTCTCCCTTCACGACGACAACAAAGACCAGCGTCTGCACCAGCTGGCCCGGGGCGTGGTTATCGTCTCGGACGCTCACGGCCTCCGGGGAAGCCGGCTGCCCCGTGGGCGCCGGTTCCGCCGCCCACAGGCCCCTCGGCCCCGTCCACCTCGCAGAGCGGCGACCACGAGGGTGCTAGCCGCTGCGGGGGCCGGGTTGGCAGTGGACCGGCAGCTGGCGCACATCGTGACCTTGAGGGGTCGAACGCGCCGGGGGCACGCACGGCGCCGCTCACACGTGCCTCCGCAGGCCGCACACCTGGGCTCGGCCGGAGCGTCAAGGCTCCGTACGGCGCGCTGGGGAGACCGGCAGCCAGGGGAGGGAAACTCCAATGCCGCGCTACTCAGAACCTGACCTCTCCACAGCTGTGGGCGGGCGGGCGGCCCTGGGGAGCCCGTGCACCATCTCTCCCCGCTTTTGCCCGCTTACCGGTCCAGCAGACGTCCAGCGGCCGCACCGAGTCCCGCCGCCCCGCTACCGTAGTACCGCAGGTTTCAGTTAGCGTCCCACAGCTCGCGCAGGCGCACAGTCCGCAAACGCACCCAAGCTACCGTTAACCGCCCGGCCGCCCAGATTTAAACCCGAAGAGCGAACGGCCCCCTCGGCCCCGCCCTCCTCCTTCCTATTGGCCCAGAGGGTGAACGTCTTCCAAGTGTACATTTCGATTGGTGCCTATTTTCTCTTTGCCCTCCCCCATGGGCGGGAGGAGGCCTGGGACTCCGGGCTTGGATTCGGCAGGGCCGCCACACGCCGAGCTCCAGCGCGTAACCCGGAACCGTCGCGGCGTCGGTTTTAGGTGTCCCCGAAGGGGAGGAGAGGACTCTCAAGCTTCGGTTAACAGCGAGGTAGCTGGATTTGGGGAGAGGTGTTCTAAACGTTCCGTCCACCTCAGGGGAATCAGTCTCCTCCCTTCCCTGCTCCGGCGGCTGCGGGGCTGCGGGGCTGCGAGACACCGGGGAGGGCGGCTCTCAGAGCCGGGTTGGAGCCACTTCCCCCGACCCCGCCTCTTGCCTCCTGACGGTCGCCCTGGAGTCTGATACGCGCAGGTTCCGTATAAAGACCGGACGCGCATCCGCAGAGAGTCCTTCCCGCGGTTTCCGAGGCTCTCTGATTTGACGCGTTGCTGTGTCTCCAGCCCGTGCCAACGTGACTGTCAAACTGCTCCCGCCACTCCAACTTCCTTGGGTGAACGAGGCCTCGCTCGTGGTTTTCCTCTGGAATGCTCCCGTCTACTCCCTTCGCATAATCTTACCCTTAAGTTTGTTTTGTTTTGTTTTGTTTACGTACCTGGGGGAAAAGGTCTAGTGCTTTGGGAGTTGCTGACGGTGAGACCTAGAAAAGAAAAAAGGTAGAGGTCTTCACAGCTCAGTGTCTTCGTCACTGCCCTGCAACCTAACTAAAGCAACTTGTCCTCCTCGTCCGGAGCGTTCTGTACCCCACCTCACAACAAATAGGAAGGTGACAAATTTAATTTACACTATTAAATTCACGATTCAGTGAGAGGGAGAAAATAATCTAATCTTTTCCTCCAAACTTCATATTACCTCTTACTCTTACCCCTTTGTCCTAGGGCCTTTGCACTACCTCTAAGGCACTTTGGATTTGTTGGGGGAAAGAAGAAGGAATAAACAAAGGAGAAGAAGACAGAAGTAGTTTGTGAAAGTTTGAATGACCCGACCCCTAGATCTCCAGTGTCTTAACACGACTTTAGTGCACACATTCTTTTCTTACGAACAAATATCCCACGTTTAGGTTTGGTCATCTCATAGCTGCATGTCTTTTTCAGTGGCATTGAATTTGTCTTAGAAACAAGAGTGGACAGAGTCATTTTTCTTACCTACTGCTTTGCTCATTCAACAAACTCCTTACACACACACACCCCCCATTAGTTTCTTGTTGTCCTTTATGTTAAAATTTTATCTTTGAAACCCTTTAATCAGTAACTTGAAGGATCTTCCATCATCTTTCAAGTGGTATCTTGTGTTCAACTCAATCCCTGTTTTTTGGTGGCCCGCTTCATCCTTCAGCTTTGTCTAGATTTAATTTGATAATCCTCGTGGTTCCTTGAAATCCACTGAACCCAGGTCAAGAAAACTTAACCAGGGCCATCTAAACTACAGTATATGGAAGGAAATCCTATTCCTGCAAACCAAACTGCATCTTTTTAAAAAAAATATTAAGGAAAATTTCAAACATATGGAAAAAATGAAGCTCCTTGAACTCAATGCCAGCCCCAACAATGATTAACTCCTGGCCAATCTCGCTGCTCCCATATCACTATCTACATAACTCCTCTTGTGTTTCTTTGAAGCAAATAGCAGGCATCTGAAAGCTATAAATATAGCAGTATGATTTCTAAAAATATAACGGACTTTTAAAAAGCGTAACCACAATAGTATTATTACACCTAAAATATTTAATGTATTTCCTTAATATCGTCAAATATCCAGTTTAATTTTCTACTTGCTTTGTAGTTTTTTTTTTCTCTACTGTGCTTGTTTAACCTAGGACCCAGTCCACTTCACACGTTGTGATTGGTTGATACGTCTTTCAAGCTTCTCTTATTCTACAAGTTCCACCTCCATATTTTTCCCTTGCAGTTTGCTTGTTGAAGGAACCAGGTTGTTGGTTCTGTGAAGTTTCCCATAATCTGAATTTTGCTGATTGTGTCTAAGTGACGTAGTTTAACATGATTTCCTTACCTTTCGGTAGTAATGCATCCTTTTCCAGATGCTTTCCCTGATTGGCCTAGCTAGTTTAATTAACGCATCAGGATCTTTATGCATTCGAATATTGCTTTCAACTGGTTATATCCTCATGTTTAAGTTAATCACTCCTTTATGATATCTTTGCTTACCTCACCCCTTTGTTGACATTTTCAAACTCCTTCAACTATAGACCTCTTATCTTTTATTTGCATGTGTGTGGATGGTAGTTTAAGGAATAGGTGAGAATGAGATCTTCCAGGAGAGTACAGAGTGAAAAGAGAAGGCAGCCTGCTCTCTTCTGGAAACTCTCATCTGTTGAACTCTGGGAGACTACCCTGTCCTGTTTCTGCTCCTGCCTCTCTCCTCTGCCTTTCAATTGTTGCTGGTCCCCAAGGATTGGTCTTTTTTTTTTTTTTCCTCCCTTGGAGAGCTTAATAGTTTTTTTGTTTCCACTATTCATTTTATGTGAGATAATTTCAAAATCTGTAATTTCAATCCTTACTCTCTCCTGAGTTTCTAAAATCTATCTTATCTGCATATTAGAATTTCTACGTGAATTTCTTTTCATCTTTCCAAATGCAGCATATCTGAAATATTACTCATCTTTCCCCTCTGGATTCACCCTTGTGATTTCCAAGGGTGAATGGTATTATCATATCCCCGTGCTCTCACCCCTTAAGAGATGATCATTTTTTACTCTTTCTCATCCCCATGTATCTCATTAAGTTCTGTCATTTGTTCCCTTGTAAAGTCTCATCTCTCTTCCTTCCATTTCCTTTTTTACTACTAATCATTAGTTCAGCCCTATTATTTTGTTCTTGGATTCTTTCAGACACATTTAATAATATTGAAGGATATGGCATAGCAGCTAAGACTGTAGGCTCTGGGTCATATTATCTGGGCTCAAATTCTGACTCCTCCACTGCCTTGATACGTGACCTGGGCAAGTTATGTAGCCTCTCTTTGATTCTATTTTCTCATTGTAAAAATGGAGATGATAATTCGACTTCCTTTGTATGTTTTCGGTGAGAATTAAATGAGAAAAAGTACGTTAGTATAGTGTCTATGGAATAATAACTCACTGCATTATAAATATTGTATAGTATTCTTTAGTCTTTATAATATTCTTTATTCTATTCTTACGAGAAGAATAGCTCTCTGCCTTCCCTTTATCTCTCTTGGCTCAGTCCATCCTATACATCATTGCCAGAGGAGTCATCCTAAAACATTAATCAAGTTATTCTGCTAAAGCACCTGCAGTGATCTCTCTTTGCCAGAGTAAATTCATTCTTCCTGGGGCCCTGCATGATCTGGACCTATCCTGCCTTTTCAGCCTCATTTCCCAGGTCCCCTCTACTCAAGCTTCCCATTCTAGTCTGTCTTGTTTCTTCACTGTCCTCAAAGCCACTTGGTTTATTTAACTTTGGATCCTTTCCTTATCTAGATTCTCCTCTTATCTCCTTTCAAATCCTATGCCTCTTGAAAGCTCATCTCCAATTTACCCCTTCCACCAAGCCATGCCTGATTACCCTCAGCCACTGGAATTTGACCCCTTTTGAAATCCCTATAGCACTTACCTTTATTTCTCACTTAACTTCTAAAATACCTAGACTGAGACTGTTAATATTCTGTTTAGTTTAATCTTATCTCTTCATCCCAAGCTGCTCATTCCTTTCCAGTCTTACTTTCTGATACTTCGTAATGTGAGCCCTTCACCAGTCTACTCACTAAGCATTCAAATGTCAACAATGATTATTATTATAACTATGATGATGATGTATACTTTTACCATCGCTCATACAGGGCCTTCTCTGCTCATCTCTCTCTCTCTCTTCTTTTTTAGCAGTCACAAAGGCAACGGTTGTAAACGAAACAGCAAGGGTCAGGAATCAGGAGACCAGAGTTCTCTTCCCAGTAACTTGCCAGCATAATTTGGACAGGTTAGTTTCTCTGTGTTTTTCTTCTCACCTGTTAAATGGAGTTACATTAGGTATTATGTTAATTGCTTTCAGTTCTAAAACCCTTTCATTTTAAATCTATTTAAGGGCCAACCCAAGTATGTTATTCCCAATCATTCTTATTTATGTCTTAAGCACTCATATCTTGCTTTTTATTCTTCTTACTTCTCCAAGTGTGTATTTCTTTTCCTCCCAAGAAGATCAAGCTCTTTGAGGGCAGGTATATGTCTCGTATTTGCTGTTATTTGCCACAACTATCAAAGCTCTGTGTGTAATGGAATTCAGTGTGGTTGGATTAAATTTTAAATTAAATGTCCTGCCATTAAATCAGAACATTTCATTACTTCCTTTCACTCAGGAGCAAAACTCCTGTCCTGAAATTCCTAATAACCAGTGAGAGATGCCCCAGCTGGGAGGGGCAGATGCTGTATGAGTTGAGGTGGAATGAAATATGGTGATGTTGTAAATCAGAGTTTCTCCACCTCAGCGCTGTTGATATTCTGGGCTGGATGAGTTTTTGTTTGGGAGGACTGTTCTGCACATTGTAGGATGTATAGCAGCATCCCTGGCCTCTACACTTTACATGCAGTGGCATCCCAGTAATGACAATCACAGATGTGTCCAGATATCACCAAATGCCAACTGTGGGGGCAAAACCATCCCCAACTGAGAACCACCTCTTATAAATGAAAGTCTTAGACAGGACATGCCAGTTGGTGAATGAGGTTTTCTTTACACCATGTTTCTTTGTATCTGCTGTACTTCTTACAGATATTTACCTTTTTAGAAATAAAAGAATTAAGAACCGAGTAGAGTTTTTTGTGTGCAGAAGGGAAAATATCGGAAAATTTCTGTGCCCACAGTCCAAGGAGAAGTAGCAGAGTAAAGCCAGCATTTAGGTGGCTTCATAGAAAGTAGTTTCAACCTGAGGCTCAGAGAGAAAAGGACCCTGATTTCTCAGAGCCTTAGGAGGTTGTGAGAAGGAATTTTAATTTTGGAATGAAGAAGGAAAGTAAGATACCTAGGAGAATAATTGACCCAAGGGTTGACCTAGAGTAGGACTGAAAGAAAGAAACAGGGGAACCCTGGGGAGGAAAGAAACCCTTTGATGCCTTAATGTTGCGGTTATCGTGAGGTTTTGATATAGCAGTCTATATGTATACAAGATTGCTTTAAGTTGCTAGTCTCTTAATTTCACATGCATTTCCAATGTCCTGCATTTGTGCTCGCCTCTTGATTTCCTGCCTTTACTATATGTTTTCCTTTACTGTTAAGCTTTCCCATTTGTAATTTTCTTGTTTCTAGTTGTGGGCTTTTCTTTTCTGCCTAGAGAAGTTCCTTTAGCGTTTGTTGTAAAGCTGGTCTGGTGGTGCTGAATTGTTTTAGCTTTTGCTTGCCTGTAAAGCTTTTGATTTCTCCGTTGAATCTGAACAAGAGTATTCTTGGTTGTAGGTTTTTCCCTTTCATCACTTTAAATATATCATGCCACTCCCTTCTGGCCTGCAGATTTTCTGCTGAAAAATCAGCTGATAACCTTATGGGGATTTCCTTGTATGTTATTTGTTGCTTTTCCCTTGTTGCTTTTAATATTTTCTCTGTCTTTAATTTTTGTCAATTTGATTAATATGTGTCTCGGTATGTTCCTCCTTGGGTTTATCCTGTATGAGACTCTGTGCACTTCCTGGACTTGGGTGACTGTTTCCTTTCCCATGATAGGGAAGTTTTCAGCTATTGTCTCTTCAAATATTTTCTCAGGCCCTCTCTCTCTCTTCGCCTTCTGGGACCCCTATAATGTGAATGTTGGTGTATTTAATGTTGTCCCAGAGGTGTCTTAGACAGTCTTCATTTCTTTTCATTCTTTTTTCTTTATTCTGTTCCACAGCAGTAATTTCACCATTCTGTCTTCCAGCTCACCTTTTCGTTCTTCTGCCTCATTTATTCTGCTATTGATTCCTTCTAGTGTATTTTTCATTTCAATTATTATATTCTTCAACTCTGTTTGTTCTTTAAATCTTCTAGGTCTTTGTTAAACATTTCTTGTATCTTCTCAATCTGTGCCTCCATTCTTTTTCTGAGACTTTGGATCATCTTTACTATCATTACTCTGAATTCTTTTTCTGGTAGTTTGCCTATCTCCATTCGCTTAGTTGGTCTTCTGGCGTTTTATCTTTTTCCTTCATCTGGAAGATATTCCTCTGCTGTCTCATTTTGTCTAACTTACTGAGTTTGCAGTCTCTGCTTTGCAGGCTGCAGGATTGTATCAATAGTTCCTCTTGGCTTCTGGTATCTGCCCCCTGGTGGGTGATGCTGGTCTAGAGGCTTGTGCAGGCTTCCTGGTGGGAGGGACTGGTGCCTGCCCACTGGATGGAGCTGGTTCTTATCCCTCTGGTGGACAGGGCTGTGTCAAGGGGGCTGTTTAGAGGTGGCTGTAGACTCAGGAAGACTTTAGGCAGCCTGTCTGCTGATGGGTGGGGCTGTGTTCCTGCCCTGTTGGTTGTTTGGCCTGAGGCATCCCAGCACGGGAGCCAACAGGCTGTTGGGTGGGGCCAGGTCTTGGTGTTAAAATGGCAGCCTCCAGGAGAGCTCATGCCAATGAGCACTCCACAATACCTCTGTCACCAGTGTCCCCATTCCTACAGTGAGCCACAGGCACCCCCTACCTAGCCAGTATACCCTCCAAGACCAGCAGGTAGGTCTGGCCCAGGCTCCTATGAAGTCACTGCTTTTTCCCTAGGTCCCGGTGTGCATGAGACCTTATATGTGTCCTCCAGAGTGGAGTTTCTATTTTCTCCAATTCTATGGAGCTCTTGCATTCAAGCCCTGCTGGCCTTCAAAGCAAATGCTCTGGGGGCTCCTCCTCCTGATTCCAGAACCCCAGGCTGGGGAGTGTGACATGGGGCTTAGTACTCTCACTCCTGTGGGAGAACCTCTGTGATATAATTATTTTCCGGCGTGTGGGTCACCCACCCAGCGTGTATGGGATTTGATTATATTGCGTATGCACCCCTCCTACAATCTTGCTGTGGCTTCTTCTTTGTCTTTGGATGTATAATATCTTTTTTGGTAGGTTCTAGTCTTTTTTGTCAATGGTTGTCCGTAGTTTGTTGTGATTTTAGTATATTCATGAGAGGAGGTGAGCTCAAGTCCTTCTATTCCACCATCTTGTCTCCTTCCTCAGGGACATTTTCTTTACTGATATAAAATAAACTTTTTCCAGCCTGGCTTGAACATGTGGTCAGAGAGACATTAACACCCCACCCTCACCCCAGTTACATACACCCTCATTAAGAACTTCTGTTTTAAACTCTCCTGAAGCCAAGATTCCTCACTCAGATCTTGGTTGTTCAGTTCTAGTGACAGAGAATAGTCTATATGCAAATAAGGATTCTTGGGGAGCCTATGCATGGAATGTCAGATCCCCCCAATGCTTGCCTGCACTCTTTCTTTTGCTGCATTGTATCCTTTGTCTTTAAATAAAAGTGGTACTTAGTATGCTCTATGAGTAAGTATGCTCCATAAGGAATAAGTATGTTCTATGAAGTCTGGTGAGTCCTTTCAAATATCTAAACTTGGGAAATCTTTGCAAAGCCTCAAAGAAGTACTCAAAAAATTCCAAGAAATAGAAATAATATAAGCAATATTTATTTACCACATGCAATAAACTAAAGCTAAAAACAAGACTGAAAAGACTCTACAACCAGGAAATATTAGAAACATGTTATTAAGCAACTCCTATGTCAAAAGGGCAATCCAAGAACAAAAAAATGTAGAATTTCTTAACAGCAAACTTGAACAACATGACATAGAAACTATGGAATACAGCAAAAGCATTTACTAGAGGAAAATTCATAGCATTAAATACACATACAAATGAAAAAAGAAAATGAATGAATTAAACACTCAACTCAAAGTAGCAGAACAAGAAAAACAAAGTAAGCAGAGAGAAGGAAAGAACTAGCAATAAATAAATGTAGAAATCTAAGAGTTAGGGTTTTATTTTTGTTTGGCTGTGTTACTTTCTGTAACTGTGTACCATAGACTTAGTGGCTTAGAAACACACACATTTTTTATCTCACAGTTTCTATAGATCAGAAGTCCAGGCACATCTTAGCTGGGTTCTCAGCTCAAAATCCCACAAGGCTGCAGTCAAGTGTAGGCCAGGCCATGTTCTCATCTGGAGACCTAATTGAGGAAGAATCCACTTCCAAGCTCCCTCTGGTTGTTGATAGACTTAATCTTGTTGCAGTATAGGACTAGGTCTCTATTTTATTTCTGGCTATTGGCTAGGGCCTCTTTCAGTTTGCCGAGGCTATCCACAGTTCCCTGCCATGTGGCCATCCCCACAGGCAATTTTAATATCACTTCTTCTTTAAGGCCAGTGGGAGAATCTCTCTAGTCTGCAAAGTGAGTCTTATACAATGTAACATGATAATATGAGTAACACCCCATCACCTTTGCTATATTCTATTGGTTAGAATCAAGTCACAGGTTCTGCCCACACACAAGGGGCGGGGGGTTATCCAAGTGTGTGACTCGTTGGGTATATCCCATACCTTAGGATATGTCTGCCACAGGTAGAAAACAAAAAAATATATATAACTAATAAACTAAAAAGTTCATCTAAATAGGCAAATCACAAGTTAACGTATTATTTTTTTAAAAACGACTTCACAAATGTTAAAAATTAAATATTGCAAAGGATAAATAAATATCCAAACTGAGGAAATTTAAACAAATATTTACTTTAAGTTTCAAAACTAATTTGTATAATTCCATACAAATGGATATAAGCAATAATTGAAATAGGTAATTTTCTAGGAAAATAGAATTTTTACCCAAACTGACCAAAGTAGGATTAGGAAGTCTACACAAACTGATTTCTATCAAAGAAATAGAGAAAATTATAAAAGAGCTCCCATCACCTCCCAAAGAAGCATTAGACCTGTACAGTTTCACAGAAAACTTCCAAAAAACCTTTAAAGATTAGATGATCCTAATGCTACTTAAACTATTTTGTACTATAGATGAGGAAAGGAAATTTCATTGTTTTTATTAAGCAAATATTAATATCTAAATCCAATTTGAGTTTACATAATATAGAGCACTATAAAAATCTCACTTATAAAAATACATCAGTTTAAAAATCTTTAATAAAATATTAGCAGATTCAAAAGCAGATGAGGAGATAATATATAATGAATCATTTAGTTTTTGTTGAGTAACCATTTAAAAACTCAGTGGCTGGGCTTCCCTGGTGGCACAGTGGTTGAGAATCTGCCTGCCAATGCAGGGGACACGGGTTCGAGCCCTGGTCTGGGAAGATCCCACATGCCACGGAGCAACTGGGCCCGTGAGCCACAGTTGCTGAGCCTGTGCGTCTGGAGCCTGTGCTCCGCAACGAGAGGCCGCAATAGTGAGGGACCCGCGCACGGCGATGAAGAGTGGTCCCCGCTTGCCACAACTAGAGAAAGCCCTCGCACAGAAATGAAGACCCAACACAGCCATAAATAAATAAAATAAAATAAATAATAATAATAATAAAAACTCAGTGGCTTAAGATATATATATATTTTAAATTAATTAATTATTTATTTTTGGCTGCATTGGGTCTTTGTTGCTGCGCACGGGCTTTCCCTAGTTTCAGAGAGCGGGGGCTACTCTTTGTTACGGTGTGTGGGCTTCTCATTGCGGTGGCTTCTCTTGTGGAGCATGGGCTCTAGGTGCGTGAGCTTCAGTAGTTGTGGCTTGTGGGCTCAGTAGTTGTGGCTTGTGGGCTCTAGAGCACAGGTTCAGTAGTCGTGGCACCCGGGCTTAGTTGCTCCATGGCATGTGGGATCTTCCCAGACCAGGGCTCGAACCCGTGTTCGAGCAAGGCCCAAGCCCATTTTAAACCTCTGATTACATTAAGTTTGCTGACACCCCAGTGGCCAAAGCAAGCTACATGGCCAAGCCTAGAATTAGGAGACTGGGCAGGTTATCCCACCTACAATGGGAGGACAATGAAAAATTATAGGTGAGAGGATGTAGACAAAACGAGGGGTGAATAATTGGAACCAGATAATGCAATGTATTTACTATACATCATGACTATGTGAGTCTTATTCTAGGGATGTAAGAGTGGTTTAATGTTAAAAAATATCAATTAATATAGTATTATAATAACTGAGAAAAATCAGATGATCGCCTTCAAAGAAAACAAGAAGTCATTTGACAAAATTTAACACCCATTTATATGAAAAAAAAACAATAAAAAGGGAATTGATGAGTATCTTTTTTTTGTACTTTAGTTTTTATAAATTTATTTATTTTTTATTTATTTATTTTTGACTGCGTTGGGTCTTCATTGCTGTGCACGGGCTTTCTCTAGTTGCGGTGAGCGGGGGCTACTCTTCGTTGTGGTGCACGGACTTCTCATTGTGGTGGCTTCTCTTGTTGCGGAGCACGGGCTCTAGGTGTGCAGGCTTCAGTAGTTGTGGCACGCAGGCTCAGTAGTTGGGCTCTAGAGTGCAGTCTCAGTAGTTGTGGTGCATGGGCTTAGTTGCTCCGGCATGTGGGATCCTCCCGGACCAGAGATCGAACTCATGTCCCCTGTGTTGGCAGGCGGATTCCTAACCACTGCGCCACCGAGGAAGTCCCAATGAATATGTCTTTAACATGATAAAATGATGTATACCTCAGTCCCAAAGCCACTATTTTATGTAATGGGGAAACATTAGATGGTCATGCTAAAATAAGGAATAAGGCAAGGACAGCTCATTAATATAATATTAGAAGTATAACCAATGCAATTAGACAGCAGAAAGCAATTAGAGGGCTTAGAATTTGAAAGGAGGAGGCAAAACTATTTTCTTTTTCAAATGAAAGAATGTATAAAAAATCTTATGAAACCAAAAGAATCAATAGAAAAACTGAGATATAATGATAATTTATTAAAGTACTAGAACATGAAATTAACATTCAGTTATCAATAGCCTTTGCATTTCAATAACAACTTAGAATATAAAATGGAATCTCATATACAACAGAAAAAATCCGTATAAAGAAAGCTATTAAAACCTCCTGAAAGATACAGTAGTTGGCTTGAAAAAATACCGGTAAAAGCATACCATCACTTTTTGCCCTGGTTAGACATGTTGAATATAAAGATCAATGGGAAGAATAAACAAGAAATGCCAGCAAAATGCTAAAGAAGAGCAATGAAGGAGGGCTAGCTTTTTCAAATATTGAACTCAACTACAAAGCCTCTATAATTAAAACAATATTAATACGTGAATAGATGAAGAGAACTTCTTGAAAATATTCCCATGATGGTTTAAATGGCCGTTAAAATTTTTTTAATTGAAGTAATGCTCCCTCTTTCTTCCTATGTTATAACCCTCAAATATAACTAACAGTTCTGAATTCTGTCATCATATGTCTGTCTTACTTGTTTTTAAAGTTCAGGTAAATGAAATGCACTGTACCCTTGTCTGCCTGGCTCCTGTTGCTTGTCATCATGTCTTTGAGAGTTATCCATGTTGCTGCATGTAGCAGTAGTTCAGTCTTTATACTGTGACGTAGTGTTCTGTTGTACAAATATACCACACCATCTTTTCTACTGTTGAAGAGCAGTTGTACTGTTTCTAGTTTTTAGCTATCACAAATAAAGCATCCATGAACATTTTTTTGTAACTCTTCTGTTAGAAAACAGACATTAATAAAAAATTGACTGTGTGTTGTTTGTCCAAAGGAAGCAAAATAACTCTATCAGCTGCTCTAAGGGCATGAAAAACAATTATTAAAGCAATCTTCTAATCTGATCCAGGACTAACATGGCTGGGAACAGTTAAAAGGTTCAAGAAGAAGGTTGGGGTTTTAAATGAAATGCTGTCTGGAAAAGTGGCAGACTATGAAACTATTAAATAATTCTCTACATTTTTTTAAAGATTAAAATGTAGCACATTTTAATCACAGCTGGGGCTTTCATAGGGGGATTCAATTGGAAATGTGACCTCCCAAAATACACACTGGCCCTCCAGTGAGCTAATTTCTATTAAAGAAAGAAGTGCTTTCTAAGGAATTTGGAAGCCCAAACAGCTTGTCCAATTGCCCTGAGTGATAAGGGGGGGAAAAGACAAGTCTTTCGAACCAGAGGGATTAGAGCTGTTATAGTGATTTAAGATTGTGCAATTTATGCTAATTCTGTCATCTCTCTTGGCCTCTGTTTACTCCTCTGAGCATTCTTATAAACATCTTTTTTGGGACCTATTCACTCATTTTGCTACCTAGGGTAGAACCACTAAGTCATAGGGTGCACCTATAATGAGATTGAGAACATACTTAGCATATTTTTTCAAACTGATTGTACAGTCTCATCAGCAACATTTTTCAGCTACTTATTGACCTTTTGGGAATTCTTTTTTGTGAAGAACCTGTTCAAGCCTTTTGCCCATTTTTTGTTGTGTAGTTTGTCATTATCAAATTGATTTTTAATTTTTATGAGATATAGTTGATATATAACAATGTGTAAGTTAAAGGTGTACAATGTGTTGATTTGATACATTTATATATTGCAATATAATTACCACTGTAGCATTAGCTAATGCCTCTGTCATATCACATAATTATCATTTCTTTTTTGTGGTGGGAATAATTAAGATCTAGTCTCTTAGCAACATTGAAGTTTTTAATTGTGTATTACTGTCTGTAATCACTATTTTGTGCATTATCTCTCTGGGACATATTTATCTACTGGTTGCAAGTTTGTATCCTTAAACAACATTTCCCCTATTTCCCCACCCTGAAGCCCCTGGTAACCACCATTCTACTCTGTTCTTACTAGCTTGGCTTTTTTAGGTTCTAAATACATGGGAGATCATACAGTATTTGTCTTCCTCTGATTTATTTCATTTAGCATAATGCTCTCAAGTTTCATTCTTGTTACTGCAAATGGCAGAATTTCCTTCTTTCTCATAGCTGAATAATATTCCATTGTATATATATGTACACCACATCTTCTTTATTCATTCATATTTTGATGTTGATGGAGACTTAGGTTATCTCCATATCTTGGCTATTGTAACTAATGCTGCAATAACATGGGAGTGCATATATATATATATTACTTTTGTTGCTTGTGATTTTGGTGTCATGTCTAAAAACTTTTGCCAAGACCAGTGTCCAGAAGTTTCTTTCCTATGTTTTCTTCTAGAAGTTTGATGGTTGAAGAGACTATTCTTTCCCCATTGAGTGTTCTTGGCTCCCTTGTCAAAGATCAGCTGACTGTAAATGTAGGGGTTTATTTCTGGGCTCTCTATTCTATTTCATTGATCTGTGTGTCTATTTTTATGCCAGTACTGTACTGTTGTAATTACTATAGCTGTGTAGTATAGCTTGATATCAGGAATTATGATGCCTCCAACTTTGTTCTTCCTTCTCATGATTGCTTTGGTTATTCAGTGTCTTTTGTGGGTCCATGCAAATTTTAGAATTGTTTTTCTATTTCTGTAAAAAAATGCCACACCATTGGAATTTTGATAGGTATTGTGTTGAATCTATAGATGGCTTTGGGTAGTATGGACATTTTAACAATATTAATTCTTCCAGTTCATGAACATGGGGTATCTTTTCATTTGCTTGTATCTTATATTTCTTTCATCAGTGTCTCGTAGTTTTCATCATACAGATCTTTCACTTCCTTAGTTAAAAGGTATATTGTTGTTTATGCTATTGTGAATGAGGTATTTTTATTTCTTTTTCAGATGTTTTGTTGTTAGTGTATAAACACAACTGATTTCTGTGCATTGAGTTTATATCCTGCAACTCTACTGAATTTGTTGATCAGTTCTAACAGTTTTTTGGTTAAGTCTTTGGGGTTTTCTATATTGAAGGTCATATCATCTGCAAATATGACAGTTTTACTTCTTCCTTTTCAATTTAAATGCCTTTTATTTCTTTTTCTTGCCTAATTGCTCTGACTAGGGCTTCCAGTATATGTCAAATAACAGTGGTTAGAGAGAGCACCCTTGTCTCATTCTTGATTTTAGAGGAAAAGCTCTCAATTTTGTACTGTATATATAATGTTAGCTGTGGGTTTGTCATATATTGCCTTTGTTATGTTGAGGTATGTTCCTACTATAACCAATTTTTTGAGGATTTTTATCATGAAAGGATGTTATGTTTTGTCAAATGCTTTTTATGCATCTATTCAGATGATCATATAATTTTTATCTTTCATTCTGTTAATGTGGTGTATCACATTTATTGATGTGCATTGGTTGAACCATACTTGCATCCCAGAGATAAATCCTATTTGGTCACAATGTATAATCCTTTCAATATGTTGTTGAGTTCGGTTTGCTAATATTTTGTTGAGAATTTCTGCCTCTATATTTATCAGAGGTATTGGTCTATAGTTTTCCTTCCTTGTAGTGTCCTTATCTGGCTTTGGTATCAGGGTAGTGCTGGTCTTGTAAAATGAATTTGGAAATGTTCCTTCCTCCTTAATTTTTGGGAATCCTTTGAGAAGGATTGGCATTAGTTCTTCTTTAAATGTATGGTAGAATTTGTCAGTGAAGCCATCTGGTCCTTCAGTTTTCTGTGTTGGGAGGTTTTTGATTGCTGATTCAGTCTCCTTACTTATTATTGGTCTGTTCAGATTATCTATTTCTTCCTGATTCAGTCTTCATAGGTTTTATGTGTCTAGGAATTGATCCATTTCTTCTAGGTTAACCAACTGATTGGCCTGTAATTGTTCTTAGTAATCTCATATGATCCTTATTATTTCTGTGTTATCATTTGTAGTGTCTCCTCTTTCATTTCTGATTTTATTATTTGAATCTCTTTTTTTTTTTCTTAGTCCAGCTAATGGTTTGTCAATTTTGTTTATCTTTTCAAAAAAAACAGATCTTAGTTTTGTTTATTTAAAAAAAGTTTTGGTCTCTATTGCATTTATTTTCACTCCAATTTTTGTGATTTCTTTGCTTCTGCTAACTTTGGGCTTAGTTTGTTCTTCTTTTTCTAGTTCCTTGAAGTGTAAAGTTAGGTTGTTTATTTGAGATCTTTCTATTTTCTTAATATATGCATTTATCACTATAAATTTGCCTCTTAGAACTGCTTTTGCAGTACCCCATAAATTTTAGTATGTTGTGATTCCATTTTTATTTGCTTCAGGATACTATTTGATTTCTCATTTGATTTCTTTTTTGAGTCATTGGTTGTTCTGCAGTGTGTTGTTTAATTTCCACATGTTTGTAGATTTTCCAGTTTCCTCTTTTACTGATTTCTAGGTTCATACCATTGTGGTCAGAAAAAAATACTTGGTATCATTTCAGTCTTTAAAAATTTCCTAAGACTTGTTTTGTGTCCAGATGATCTATCTGGATCATCTATCTGTATGATCTATCTATTGCTGAAAGTAGGGTACTGAAGTTCCCTACTACTATTGTATCATAGTCTATCTTTTACTCTGCTAGTATTGTCTTAATACATTTATGTACTTCATAAAGTTGGGTTTTCATATATTTATCATCATCATATCTTCTTGGTGAATTGGCCCCTTTATCATTATATATTGACCTTCTTTGTCTCTTGTTACTGTTTTTTGGCTTAAAGCCTAATTTTTGTGATATAAGTATAGCTACCCCTGCTTTCTTTTGGTTTCCTCTTGCATGGATTACCTTTTTTCATCTCTTCACTTTGAGCCTATATGTATCCTTAACACATTTTGACTGGAGACATATTATAGCCACAAGCATTAGTTTCTGCAAAAATCTCCCAGTCAGTAATGTGTTAAAACTGAAGTCAGTCTCTTGTAGGCAGCACATGGTTTGGTCATGTTGTTTTATCCTTCCAGCCACTCTGTGCCTTTTGATTGGTGAATTCAATCCATTTACATTTAGAGTTATTATTGATATGTAAGGACTTACTAATGCCATCTTATTAATTGTTTTCTGGTTTTTTTGTATTTTATATTGTTTCTTTTTCCTGTTGTTTCTGCCTACCTTTGTAAATTGGTGTTTTCCATGATGGTTTGCTCTGTTTCCCCTTTCTTTATCTTTTGTGCCTCTACTCAAGGGTTTTGTTTTGTGGTTACCATGATTTCCCCCCCCCCAGTTTTATTGAGAAATAATTAACATACATCTCTATATAAGTTTAAGGTGTACATCATGATGGTTTGGTTTACATATATTGTGAAATGATCATCATAATAGGTTTAGTTAACATCCTTTATCTCATAGAGATACAATAAAAAGAAAAAAAGTCTTGTGATGAGAGCTCTTAGCAACTTTATTATAACTGGAAGTTTGTACCTTCTGACTATCTTTTTCCAATTTACCTTCCACCATGAGTCTTATATAAGACATCTCATAGGTAAAACAATCTAGTTCAACCTGATAGCAACTTAATTTTGATTGTCTATAAAACTTCACTCTTTTACTTCATCTTTTTTATATTTTGAGGTCATTATTTACCTCTTTTTATATTGTGTATTTATTAACAAATTATAGTAGCTAAATTATATTTAATGCTTTTTCCTTTGACCTTTGTAGTATAGTTAAGTGGTTAACAAACCATGCTATTAGAGTTTTCTAAGTTTGACTGTATATTTACCTGTACCAGTGTGTTATATATTTTCATATGTCTTCATGTCATTAATTAACGTCTTTTTATTTCACCTTGTATAACTCCTTTCTGAATTTCTTGTAAGGCAGGTCTAGTGGTGATGAATTCCCTCAGCTTTTGTTTGTCTAGGAAAGCTGTAAGATTTTTATGTTCTGGATACAAGTTCTATGTAGGTTATCAGTATTGCAAATATCTTCGCCAAGTCCTTAACTTGTCTTTTCACTCTCTTACTGATACATTTTGATGAACTGCCATTGTTAATTTCAATGAAGTCTAACTTATCAATGTTTAAAAATGGTTTTGCTGTTCAG
Organism: Balaenoptera acutorostrata; assembly: GCF_949987535.1. Taxonomy (NCBI): domain Eukaryota; kingdom Metazoa; phylum Chordata; class Mammalia; order Artiodactyla; family Balaenopteridae; genus Balaenoptera; species Balaenoptera acutorostrata. Next base: position 104,985,576 of record NC_080072.1, on the reverse strand, counting down.
GTGATGTTTAAGTAACCTTTTGCCTATTCGAAAGTTACAAATACATGCTGTGCTTTCTTCTAGAGGTTTTATTGTTTCACTTTTCACTTTAAACCTACAATCCAGTTTGAATTTGTTTTTTGCGTATGTTGTGAGGTAGAGGTAATGTGTAGAAAAATTTAACTAAGTAGAGAACCCAGAATTAGTGTTAAGTGCTAATGGAAATTCAGCGTATTATGAAAGAAGCATCTCAAATTAGTTGAGAAAAATATAAACTTTAAATGTTTTTGGTACCCTGAGATAACCATAATTCAAAAAGATACATGTGCCACAATGTTCATTGCAGCACTATTTACAATAGCCAGGATATGGAAACAACCTAAATGTCCATTGACAGATGAATGGATAAAGAAGATGTGGCACATATATAGAATGGAATATTACTCAGCCATAAAAAGGAATGAAATTGAGTTATTTGTAGTAAGGTGGATGGACCTAGAGTCAGTGATACAGAGTGAAGTAAGTCAGAAAGAGAAAAGCAAATACCGTATGCTAACACATATATATATATATATATATAATCTAGGAAAATGGTACTGATGAACCTAGTGGTAGGGCAGGAATAAAGATGTAGATGTAGAGAACGGACTTGAGGACACAGCGGGGGAAGGGGAGGCTGGGATGTAGTGAGAGAGTAGCATGGACATATATACACTACCAAATGTAAAATAGATAGCTAGTGGGAAGCTGCTGCATAGCACAGGGAGATCAGCTCGGTGCTTTGTGATGACCTAGAGGGGTGGGAGGGAGGCTCAAGAGGGAGAGGATATGGGGATATATGTATGCATGTAGCTGATTCATGTTGTACAGCAGAAACTAACACAACATTGTAAAGCAATTTTACTCCAGTAAAGATGTATTAAAAAAGTAAATAAAAAATAAATGTTGTTGGACTAATTGGCTAGTCATGTGGAAATAGATTAAATTGGATCAATTTCTTACAAGGGTAAATTCCAAATGGAGACTCAAAATGTTAATTTAAATCCATGAAAGTATTAGAAGGAAACATGGATGAATTATTATCTAACCTGGAGCATAAAAAGTGGCTGAATTCCATTAGTTATCAGTAAGTGTAAGATAACTTTTACGATGAGTAGACTAGTTAAAATTTAAATGACTGATAGGACTTCCCTGGCGGTCCAGCAGTTAGGACTCTGTGCTTCCACTGCAGGGGGTGAGGGTTCGATCCCTGGTCAGGGAACTAAGATCCCACATGCTGCAAGGTGCAGCCAAAAAGTAAAAAAACAAAAAACAAAACAATAAATGACTGATAATAATTGGTGATGGGAATTATGTAGAGTAACTGGAATTCTCATACAGTACTGGTAGGACTATATATTGGTACCACCACTTTGGTAAACTATTTGGCAGTTTCTTTTAAAGTTATGCATATGCCTACCCTATGACTCATACATGTTACTTTTAATTACCTACCAAAGAGAAATGAGTGTGTATGTCCATCAAAACTCTTATATGAAAATGTTCATAGCAGCTTTATTCACAATAGCCCAAAGCTGGAAACAACTCAGTGTCCATCAATAAGAGAATTGATTTAATAAATTGTAGTGTATGTATACAATGGGCAAAAAAAGAATAAACTTTTGATATAAGCGAAAACATGCATGAATCTTAAAAATATTATGGTGAGTGATAGAAACCAGACTCAAGGTAGTACTTTCTGTATAATTTCTTTTTATAATAAGTTCAAGAACAGGCTGGGACTTCCCTGGTGGCACAGTGGTTAAGAATCTGCCTGCCAATGCAGGGGACATGGGTTCGAACCCTGGTCCGGGAAGATCCCACATGCCGTGGGGCAACTAGGCTCGTGTGCCACAACTACTGAGCCTGCGCTCTAGAGCCTGTGAGCCACAACTACTGAAGCCGTGCTCCTAGAGCCCGTGCTCCACAACAAGAGAAGCCACCACAATGAGAAGCCCACGCACCTCAACGAAGAGTAGCCCCCGCTCGCTGCAACTAGAGAAAAACCCGCGCGCAGCAATACAGACCCAATGCAGCCAAAAAAAAAAAAAAAAGAACAGGTAAAATTAGTTCTATGGTGCTAGAAGTTAGAATAATACTTTTGGGAGTGGATTGTTACCTGAAGAAACTTACTAAGGTGATAAAAATATTCTATGTTTTAAATGAGATGGTGGTTATATAGGTTTATACATTTTTCAAATCACATCAAACTGTATATTTAAAATATATGCATTTTATTATATATGAATTATACTTCAATTAAGAAGGTAATTATTATTCAACTCATAATGAATAACAGATCTTGTTAACAATAATCAATAGGGCTAAAATCTGTTAGATGAAAGATTGAAGGGAAACTTTAGATGGTATAGATAAATCTGAGAACAAGCAAATTTATGTGATCAATCCTGACATCATTAAAACTAGGAAAACATGTGCTTTCAGATATTTCCAAGGGTTGGGCCAGATTACCCTTTCTAAACTTCCAGGCCTATTTCATACTTGATATAATAAAGTATTGATTATGAATTTTGAAGTAAGATTAGCTATTGAGTTTTAGAAGAATCCCATCAAAAAAAATTGTTTTTAGTTAATATATTTGAATAGTGGAGGGTCCCATAATAAGAAATGTCCTTTTAATAATCTCTTTGAGAAAAACACATAGTATGTTGGCACTGGAGTGAACATTCTATGTCTGGTAGGGAGTAGAGGTTACCATTCCCGGTACACTCAACAGAATAGGTAAAAAACCAGAAAAGTCATGTTAAACAGATGGACAAGAAAAATTCCATCAGCTTTACTGGCTGTTCAATTAAACACAATAAAGTTTAATTGGCCAGCTAAAGGCAATAGAGATGAATAAGACAAGGCACATGTTCTAGCTGTGATTTATAACATACTAGGGCAAATTAGACAAACAGAGAAATGATTCATTTTTGTGAGAGAGTGTCAAAAAAAAAAAAGTACCCATAAAGTGACTTGGGTATTCAGAAGAGGGAGAATTTGTATAATCATTGTGTTCATTGCTGGGGAGGTCACAGTAGAGGTGGGTGGCAAAAGAGGAAAGGAATTGAGAAGACTAGAAGAGGAATAGGAAGAAATGAGAGTTGTAATGTATCTTGAATGTACATCTTGACAGGCCTAGAAGTGGCTATGTGTGAGCTGTGAATGTCACAGAGGCAGGAAATTCTTTATTTGCTGTTTCTTACATTGTATGTGGAGACACCGTGTAAATGCTAAAAAAATCATGACTGAGTGTGAGATGGACACTGTCCACGGGGGAAAATAACTTCTTGCCACTACAGGAAAATCTTGAGTGTCCACCATCTGTTTTGTTGCTGTTTCTGCTTAATCATGGCCATGATAAGAATTTCTAGTCCGCCTCCACTATCTAAGATAATCGCAAGGATCTAGAATGATCTTGTTTTAAAGTTTTCTACTGGGCCTCTTGGGGGAGGCCTCTTGAAGTACAGAAATGCCAGACCCTGTAATGGGAGAAATCTGTTGTTCAGAATCATTATCCTCCGACTGAGGTAGGAACCAAGCTTGAGGCAACAGGAGGGATAACACTGAATTACAGAGAGAGCTGGGATCCTTCCAGGACAGACAGGGCAGAAAAGCAAGGGCGGGCAGACTGTGAAGGCAGAGAAACATCAATAACATTTTAAAGGGACAACTTAGGAGAAAAAATATTTTAGATTTTTGAAGTTACAATAATTGTAGTTGCAGCATGTATGAACATAAGTTCGATCGTTGAGTTTGTATGTCAATTCTCTGCAGAATCTCTGACACACCATATATGATAACTGGAGGATGTTATCTGTAATAAGAAGGAATCATAGAAAATAAGCCAGTGATCTAAGTTCTTTAAAGACAAGTCAAACCTGGCACTAGTCCTGTCAGTAAAAATTTAATTAGGCATCCGAGGTAGGTTTGGGGTTGGCTTCCCATCTTGTACTTCCCAAGGGGACTCAGGCAGGGAGATGAAGAAATCACAGGTCCCCTGCAGGGGTTATTTGCCTAAGTTCCCTGGCAACCCTCAACTCTTTGTACAGATGCTTCTTCCTCCTGTCTCATTCCCCCAAGTCCTCTTCTGTCTGCATGCACAGGGACCCCTGCCCAGGGGTATAAGGCACTTTGGTTCCTCTCTTGAGTTGGCCTTAGTCTGAGATAGGAAATTGGTGAAGTACTCTCCTAAGAAGTTTCTAGGAATCTCACAGCACCTCCTCTAACTTACCCTGGAAGATCTTTAAGATCATGCATGTCTCGTGCTTCTCAGCAACACAGACACCGAAGCCCCTTCTACAGCGATCTGTCTGTGTGCGAAGGTGGCATGTTATGCATCTCAGGGGTGTCACTGCTGGAGAGCACAGAGCTGGTGTGAGGCCAGGGGAGGCAGGGACTTAGAAGAAGCTAGACCTATCCAGGCCTGGGGTGCGGGGTGCGGTGCAGGGGCGGGTGGAGAGCTGGCGGCTGGGATCCAGGAGTAAGTAGCTGGGTCTCTCACCAACTCCACATCCCCGAGAAATGCCTCTGTGAGAGTTAAAGGTTTCTGGTCCCGACTTCAGCCCTTTTAACCTGGTGACTTTGAGCAAAGATTTAGCCTCCGGCTAAATGGTTTTCCGGCTTAAAAATGGTTCTGTTAATGCTGGCCTGGCTTACCTGGCAGCACTGTAGTGTATCACAAGAGTGTGATAATGAGGCTGAGAGCTTTAAACTGTTTTACCTATGCTAGCATTACTACGATGGGATTTGTGAGATTGGCGGCTTACGTATTGTTAGGTGATATACTCTGTTTTTAACTTGGAACTGAATCTACGTGAAGACCTCATGAATTATATCATAGTCAGTGCCACTTTATGTGGTACTGTGGGGTGAGCTGGTCAAAATACAGGTTTAATTAAAAAACACCTCTCCCGGGTGCACCTAAGTGAGAAGGTAACATTTATGGAGCATCTCATATGGGCTATGTTTCTCTTACTTTGTATCTGATTTAATCCTCACAAAAGCCTTGTAAGTAGGGATTTCCCCATCTCTCAGGTGAGCAACCAGAGGAACAGAGAATTTAAGACAGTGACTGAAACATTTTTTAATCTGTCTGATTCCAGTGCATCCAGTATTTTCTTTCCTGCAATCACTTGTTGTAATATAAAAATCCCTGATAAGGGCATCAAAAGCCCTTGATAGCACCAAAACCAACTACCAAATTATTCACTGTAGACTCAGCAGATGGGATACAGATTTATAAATGGAAAGGATGCCCTGAGGAAGATCTCACTAGGCGTTTTGATTATGGGGAGTGGTAGGGACAGAGTGGGGAGCAGTCTGGTGGGGCGGCCACCACGGCTTGAGCCCTTGGTGGGGAGTGGCCGAGTGTTGAAAAGGGCAGACAAGTTGGCATGGAGGCCCAGGGAGCATTCTCAAGGCTGGCTTCCCCTCCCACATAAACGTGGTCAGGACTCAGCCCCGCATGGACACCAACTACACGTATGGAATTCCGTGGGGCTTCCTAGATCCTGTCTCTGGAGCCCACTCCTCAAGTCTGTGACTCACCCACAATGCAGCAGACGACGGGTAAGAGCAACAAGAAGTGTTTGTCCATGCTGACAGAGAAGTCTGTTACACAGGAAGAAAAGAAGCCAGGGTCTGCAAGCACAGGTCTTCAGGCCACAAGAAGAAACCTTCCTCTTCATCATAGGGCAGGGATTATTCATGCCTAAGGGGAACCAATCACACAAGGTTCCCTCTGGGAGCTCAAGTTCATGCTCTCTCCACCCCATAGCAGAGAATGATAATAAGTGTTGGAGCTTACATGAAGTTAACTTGGTTTTTTATATACTGTTCATCATAGTAATTATTATTAATGCAGTTATGATATTATCATTCTTATCCCAATTTCACAGAGGAGGAAACTGAGGCTTGGTGAGGTCCAGCATCTTACCCAAGATCACGTATCTAGTGACTTATAGCGCCAGTACTCAGAGCAAGACTTTCTCGTTCCAGAAGCCATACTTTTAACCATCTTGATTGAATGCCTCTTGGAGATTTATTCATACATTCAACTAATATTTATTGAGAGCTTTTATGGACCGGGCACAGTTTCATGTGTAAGAGCAGAGCAACGAATAAGTCAAAAAAAAGCTCACCTAGCTCCACACTTTATGGATGAGAAAACGAAGAGTGAAAGAGATGAAAAGGTGTATAATCTATGACCAAGCTGGGCCTTCCACCTAGAATTTCTGATTCTCAGCCCAGAACTCTTTCACTTTACTAGAAATCTGTTCTCCAAGGCCAGGGACTGTTTACTTTGTAGGGCTGTGAAATCATCTCTAGAATTATCACATGGCTTGATCTTTAGGAAATTTATATTGTGAATCTGGCCAGTTTTGCCCATGCTTTAGGTATCTATCTCTACAAAAGTTAACTCAGGTAAGGTTCACCATGGGTAAACCACTGGAAAATTATGACCAGTTCTGGCACTGTCAGTCTCTGAAACCCATCAGTGAGCTTATGGTAGTTTGGCTAGAGGCAATAGGAATCTTCTATCATGAATTCATTTTAACGACATGTTCTTTAGTTGTAGGAACAATATGTTCATCAAAATATCTCAAGTATGACATTTTTAGATATCAGATAAAGATTGGGTGAAGTAAAGTCTTAGCTCAAATGCCACAAAATTTATAGTGTTCCTTTTCTATGATCAGAGTGTGGAGCCCATCTTTGCCTAAGAAGAGAGGCTTTAAACATGAGGGGATTTGTTCCTTTGAAAAGAATTGATTCTAGAATGGCAATCAAGATTGTGAAGTCTTTGAATCTCATTTTCTATTCTTCCATCTTTCAGGAGAAGATGTTGGAAACTAGATAGCATTTTTTAGGACTTTCCAAAGGCTTATCAAGAAGGCAAACTTCTGAGCCTTTATTTGTCACCTGTTTTCTCTTCTCTCTCTTTAAAGCGAGTGACTCTAGAATCATAGCAAAGGAAGAAGAAATTCTAGGTTAAACCACAGAGGGTTTGCCCAGTTTCTATTCTTCTTCCTTCAAGGTGCCCCTTGGCAGATATTTTCTGAAAGGCCCATTGAGTTCTGAATCTCTTTTCTACGGGATTATTTTCAGTTAGGATTGTAGAATTTTGCAACTCCACCCAAGCAAGAGGTTCTCTGATCTACTTCTCATCCTACCGCAGTATCTCATCCATCACATTTTCTCTTGTAAACAATGTCTTGTGGTATGTGTGAGCCTTCTAAGGTAGAATGTGTATTTGTGGATGTGAATCTGGAACTCGAAATAGGGGTCTGAGGTAGAGATATGGAACTGAGCATCATCAGCTCGTGGATGACCTCAAGCTTGAGCTATGAGAACGGGACCCAGTTCTCACCCAGTCTCAGTGAATCAGAACTCAACTAGTTCCCAGCTGCTAACCCACCCAAAGCAAATTAAACAGTTTGTTCTAAAGCTGACTATGTCTTCACAGTTCATTCTAGAAGACAATGTAATTAATCTTTCCATCTTTTCCAATACCCAAAGCCAAATGTAAGCCTTGCTGCAACTTAACACCCGACAGGATGCTCCCAACATCATCCTCACAGCCAGGCTCTTGGCCCTTGAATGCCAGAACCACAGTTACAGCCTCCACCTCATTGCCTCTCTCAGTCGGGTGCCCTTTCCTGCATGTGGCTCCTTTTGACTGCAGTTTCTGACACCTACCCTAGCAAAAGGGCCCAGGCTTCTCCTGAAATTTTAAGCACTGCACAGGGAGTTAGTGCTTGATAGTTTCCAGGGCCTTAACAAATATGAGCTTTCTCTTTTCACAGACTTTAATAAACTACTAATACCAGTCCTATGATGAAAATTGTTCTGGACGTCAGTAACTCACCCAGAGTCACATGTTGGCAAGCAGCAGAGCCAGGACCTGAACCCATGTGTGTACCAAACTTAAGTTTGGGATAAAGGGAGATGTCCGTTCTAGAATTCAGTATTGGTACAGAGGAGTGGGTACTTTAATGTCTTTTCCAGCCCTGGGAAAAATGACTCTTTTCATTGATGTCTTGCAATGGCACAAGAATGAGCAGGAGATCCCATTTTATGTGCTTGGGACAAAGTAATCTCAGCAACAAGTACAGTGCATTGTCCCCTTGAGCCCCTCTCTTTACCCATATGCCATCACCTCCAACAAGGTGCATCTCTCTGAGTTTCTTGCTCACCATGTCTCTAGAACCACATGACCAGCTCTCATCCCAGTGTGTCAGGTTGCCTGACATCTCTGTATTTTGACATTTGCTGTTCCTTTGGTGCCTGTCCCTATTCACTTCTTCTAGCTAACACATCACTAGCCTTCAAAGTCCAGCTCAACTATCCCTTCTTCAGGGAAGCCTTCGCTGGTCAGGCAGTCAACTTTGAATGTCTCTCATTTAGGACCCCATAGCCAACTGCGCTTGATGTACTTGTGGTCTCCTTAACTAGACTCAAGTCTTTGTGAGGCCACAGAATAGTGGCCTGGTTTGCTTGGTGACTTCTCTTTTTGTGATTTTGGCATTTGGTATGTTTGTAGAAAATATTTACTTTAAAAAAATCCATGAATTAGTTAATAACACCTGAAGGCAAACTAGGCACATCTCACCTTTCTGCTGAAACGTCCCTTTCCTACACCACAGAAGGGACACTCAGTGTTTCCCCCACATTCAGACTATACCTGGAATCCTGAACTTCATTCCTGGTGCTTCAGTCTAAGTGAGACAAAGACAAATCTGAGATTATTCTGAGATTAGTGAAGAGAGCTAAAAGGAACTAAGGTGTCCAAATCTTGTCTTGAAATATCTGAAAGGTTAAAATGTGGGAAAAAAATTTGACTTTACTTGCAGAGCACAAGGCTTAGCTATACAAGAATGAATAAAGAATGTATATATATATATATATGTGTGTGTGTGTGTGTGTGTGTGTGTGTGTGTATATATATATATATATATATATATATATATATATATATATATATTCATCATTGAGGAGAATTTTAAAATAGATGCCTTAGGGGCATAGAGACTCCAGTTGGTGGTTTGGTTGGTTCTGGGAACATTGAGGTACTGTTCGTCACTGAAATTTTATGATTATATGATTTAGATGAATAGCCCAAGGACAGAACACTGGGGGAGATCAACCAGTACCTTCCACAGGCAACTGCACATGACCAAAGTCCCAGGATGTTTGTTCTGTTTCTGCTGTGCATAGCCTTTCTGGTCTGCATGAGTAAGGGTAAGTCCTGGAGACAGAGGAAGGGTTGGTTGTTGAGTAAGAGATGGGAAGATGCTGGGGGAGGAGAAATTTCCAGAATTGGCTCTTGGGGCTTTGGCTGATGCATGTGTGATTATGACAGGGAAACTTCTTCTTTTCACAGGTGAATTTCGTGAACATCTGATAGGTACGACCACAGCTAGTCTAAAGTCCTTGGTAAAAAGGTTATTGGTGACATTTTTGGAGTAAACCTTCCCCTCCATCTTTTGAGAGAGCTGTTATCCATTCCTACTATAGAATCCTAGGAGTTTGATCTTCTCCCAGACCAATTTAGTCCATTTCGTGGAGTAAGGAAGCTAAAATCCCTGTCTTTGCTTCCTTTTCCCCATTACTGGACAAAATCATTAGGCTAGATAAGGGGTTCATTACTTGGGGACCACAGATAAATTTTAAAGGAACTCCAACCTTTTGAGATTATATACAATATTTGATTTATGTCTGTATAAGTTAGCTTTCACAAGATTATCAAAGGGATCAGGGTCCCGAGATAAGTTGCGAACCACTAGTCAATAGTAAGTTCCTGTTGGGAAGCCCCCAGGCCTGGAGAACCTTCTCCATACTGCATCCTTTAAGCACCTCTTTCTGTGTCTGGCAGAGCCTTCGACGATGTGTTATAAATGTAAAAAATATCATCTTGGGATATGCTATGAAGGCATGAGGTCCTGCACCCTGAAGTACCACCAGACCTGTGCTGTTGAAAACATTTACTTACTTACCGGAAAAGGTAGTGTTGGGTATAAAGTGACTGCGAAATAACCACCTTTTTCGCCTTAGAGACAGTTACCTGCTTTTGTCCGCGGAATACATGGGTGAGTGGGATGGGTGAGGGTGGGGTGGTCCTGCAGAGGGTATGGCAAAGATGGACTTTTCCTTAAGACAGCACTGAGGAAAGGAAAGGTGAATGTTCCTTATAAGTTAGGAAATAAAATCCATTCTCTGGGTCAGTAATTAATAGACTGTCTTTTAGCTCATTTGGGTCTGGAGAAAAATCAGTGAGTCTCTGAAAAGAGGTTATTCCTAGGAACATGGTAGGAGAACACAGAGTCATTACAGTTATATTCGCTTTCTTTCACCTCCTCAGGGCGGAGTATGTATTTTTATTCAAAACTGTCGTGTATGACCAACTGTGAGGACATCAACTTCTTAAGTTTTGAAAAGAGGACAGAGCTCATCTGTTGCAAACATAAAAACTATTGCAACCTCCCTGAGGGAGTCTAGTTCTGCATCTCTCCTGGATTTTTGATTATTCTTCAACTCACCATCCCCTTTATCTTTTCCCCCAAACCTGTATTTTGCTCTCCACTTCTAACCAATGGTAGAGAGTGAGAAAGCCAGCTGGTAGTGAAGAGTAGCCATCATAAGGAGGTAACTGATTCTCGTTAATGATGGAGCACTAGATGGAATGTTTGCAAATCCCCGCACACAGCGTTTTGGTTTTCTTATGATGGTGCTGCCATGAATAGTGTTGGGTTTTAAATTGGTTATTTATTATCTCCTATATGGAAATGCAAAGACTTGGGTCAAAATAATCCCAAGCTCATCCTGGGAATTTGGTGATCATACTTTATCCTTGTCCATACCCACTCCTGTGGGCTGGGATTCTCTCTTGATTAGCTCTGACACCTGGCACTCTCCTTTTGCCCATGGGTTATAGAGATAAATGAAGACTAACTCCAGTTTCCCAATTTGCTGGCAACATGAGCCCCATCTTTCTCTGGTAGAGCTCTCAGGAGGAATCTCAGACCTGGGAAAAATCTGGGCAGGCAAAGGGATGAGGCATCAAGAAAAATTTTAGGGGCATTTCAGTTTGTGGAAACTAAGACATGAGAAACAATTTGGTGTGGGTGGAGTTATCATGGCCCTTCCAGGCCAGGTAGCCAGGTAGCACGTGGTTGAACTAGGTTATTGAATTGGAAATGGAAACCTTGTGCCAGAATGGCTGGTCAGTCTCCTCTCATAAGAATGTGAAAAAAATGTTGATAATAAAGCAGGTGAAGATAATAGAATGTATAGAGATGCCATGTGGTAGTGTTCCAGTTACAAAGTGTCCTCTGTAAGATGCAGTTATGAGTAAAAGAAGGGATGATACAGCAGAAGCTAGTGGGGGTGGAAAGAGATGCAGGTGACACGGAATGAAACAAATAGGCAGAGAGAAACTGAGTAGCGGTGGCGGTGAAACAACCCACCTGAGGCCAAGGTGGTGAAGCTTCCCTGGGTATAGACTAACCCTGGCATTTCTCTCCTTGTGAATGAAGCTTACTGCAGTTCTTGGTCTTGGATTTCCACGATCATTTTTCTCCCTTACTATGCCACATGAAATTTTTACAGTAAAACAATTACCCCTCTACTTGAAGAGTTTGGTGTACTCTCTGCCTTTGCCTGCACCTGAAAATAAAATCCTTCCTGAGGAATTCTCATCTGGGATTTTAGCTGGGATGAAGAAAGACGTGTAGATAACTTTTTCAAAATAGGCAGGCAGGTTGGAAAAGCCAGTGTAACATGGATATTTTGAGTTAGGGAAGCAACATATATTTTTAAAAATTTTATTGAAGTAAAGTCGATTTACAGTGTTGTTTTAATTTCTGCTGTACAGCAAAGTGATTCAGTTATACATATATATGTTCTTTTTCATATTCCTTTCCATTATGGTTTATCACAGGATATTGAATATAGTTCCCTGTGCTATACAGTAAGACCTTGTTGTTTATCCATCCTGTATATACTAGTTTGCATCTGCTAATCCCAAACTCCCAATCCTTCCCTCCTCCACCCCCCACCCCCTTGGCAACCACAAGTCTGTTTTCTGTATCTGTGAGTCTGTTTCTGTTTCATAGATATGTTCATTTGTGTCATATTTTAGATTCCACATACAAGTGATATCATATGTTATGTCTTTCTTTTTCTGACTTACTTCTCTTAGTATGATAATCTCTAGGTGCATCCATGTTCCTGCAAATGGCATTATTTCATTTTTTTTAATGGCTGAGTAATATTCCATTGTGTATAGTACCACATCTTCTTTATCCATTCATCTGTCGATGGACATTTAGGGGAAACAACATATCTTTATTTCTGGCTGTATATGGGCTCTCTCACCCATTGAATCATGGGGTTGGGAGACGTCATTCAGAAAAAAAAGAGAGAGGGATCATTGTTTTTCACTGGGTTTCAAAATAGACTTTAAAAATATTTGTGAATCAATGTTTAGACAAAACTTGGCTTTGTTGAACAGGAAGTTTCTAATTATAAAATCTTTCCTTGATCTTTCAAGAACAAGCATTGGCATTCTCAGCAATAGAGCACTGAATATTACATTATGTAGTGGACGATTTTGATTTGATTTTGGTGCCCTGCCCAAATCCTTTTTGCTAATCAGTGCATCTGCGACCCAGCTGCGTTGAGTGTTGGCTTATGACAATCCACAGCTATTTACTTCTCTGGAGATTTGCCTTCTGCCAAATGGGAGCTACCTCGCCTGGATGCTGAGCTCCCAACTAGAGCAAAGACCTCAGCCAACAAATGGCCGACTCCTTCCATCAAGCTGCGACTAAGTCTGCGGTGCAGTTTTTGTGCCAGAGCTTTTCCATGGGCTCTGACTAAAGCCAGTCTCCAGTTGAGACCATGTTACTGTTAACATTTCCCCTGACCTCCCTTGCTTTCTTTACTCCCCCTCTAAATTTTAAGCTGAGAAGACCAAGTGTTTTCTACCATCGTAGGGCATGGAGCTCTAAAATAAGATGAGGAAATTCCCCGGAAGTCCAGTGGTTAGGACGCTGAGCTTTCACTGCCGAGGGCACGGGTTCGATCCCTGGTCAGGGAACTAAGATCCCACAAGACGCGTGATGTGGCCAAAATTAAAAAAAAATTTTTTTTAATAAAATTTAAATTTAATAAATTTTTTTTAATATAAAATAAAACAAGATGAGGTTGGGTTAGAAAATGCAGTTACATTTTGGTACCTCTGAGTGACAGTGCATGTAGTGTGTGAATTAGCTCCTCATGAATGAGGAGAATCTTTTTTATTAGGCTTCCTTACAGCCTAGATAAAATTGCTGTAATCTTGGAGAGAATTTTCTTTTGGTTTACCCCATCTTGGGATATACTTCCTGTTTCCATTTTCCAACTTGAACAAATGAACAGAATAAGACCTAGGTGAAAATTTCTTTACCCCCATGATAGCACACCAAGTATCAATCCTGAAATAAGCATAAGCTCTTTTTTCATATATGCACATTTTTTCTTCACATATCATTTTAAAGACAGTAATTTGCCTACTAATCTAAATGTTAATTTGGAGTTGACTGGTAAGTAATACACACAACCTTATGCATTAAATCAAAATAATTTTCACATATATTAAAGATTTAAATGTAATAAAATCCTTAGTTTTTAATTGTTGTGACTATTACTGTTTGACCTCTTAGTGTGCGATAGACATGTGTTTTGTACTTTTCATAAATGATCTCATTTAATCTTCACAACTTCCTATGAAGTAGCTAGTATTGTAAAACAATGTAATAGATGAAAAACCCAAAGAAGAGATTGCCCAGATGCTAACTGGGTAACTCAACATGTATCACACAATTTTCCAGTTATTATTGATGCATAAAAAATGATTGTGTTCACTAGTACTGTGGGTCAGCAATTCAGAAAGTAGGTAGTAGGGATGCCTTGTCTCTGCTGCATGATGTCTGTGACCACAACTGGAGAGACTTGATGGCTGGAGGTGATTCGAGAGTGGGAGACTGGAATTATTCAGAGGTGTCTTCACTTCTACATTTTTGCCGTTGATACTGGTATAAGTTGTGATGTCGCCTGGGGCTGTTGGTCAGAACACCTACATATGGACTCCATATGACTTGGGCCCCTGTACTGCATGGAGGCCCAGGCTTCTTACACAGAAGCTTAGGGGCTCTAAAGGCAAGTGTATATTCTAACAAGGTGGAAGTTGCCTCACATTTGGAAGTCATGCATCATCACTTCTGCTACATTCTATTGGTTATAAGTGAATCACAAGCCTGGCCAGGTTCCACTTTTGATTGGAGAGTAGTTAAGTTGTAGAAGAGCTTGTGATATGGGAGATATTGTTGCAGCCATCTTTGGAAAATACAGTCTGTTACAACTAGTTAATGGCAGAGCTGGAATTGAATCCAGTACCTATACAATCCCAAAGCTCTCTCTCATTCTAAGCTCACTATTATATTAAAGATATTTAGAAATATTTATATAATCTAGTGATAGAGGGAGCTTTTCTAATCATGGCATCAGTCACAAACAGGACAAAATTGATAGATTTGGGAATTCCCTGGCAGTCCAGTGGTTAGGACTTGGTGCTTTCACTGCCAGGGTTTGACCCCTGGTTGGGGAACTAAGATCCCACAAGCCGCGTGGCGAGGCCAAAAAAAAGATGGATAGGTTTGACCACATACAGAAGTAAATGTTTTTGTATGGTAAATCAAAACCATCAAAAAAACCCCCACATAATATAAAGATGTTATTTTCCCTTAGCTGTTGTATCTTTAGTTGAATACCTAAAGAGAATAAAGCTCCCTAAAGAACTATTACCATGATTGTCTATTGTTGTCAAAGAAAGGATTGTGGAAATAAGACAAAAAAGAAGAGTCTCCAGTGGGTCAGAGAGCAGGATGGAGAAGGGTAGAGAATTGATCTGAAAGGGGTAAATGGAAGAAAACCAGTACACTCCACCACCTTTACCTCTCAGCATCCATTCTCCTTCATTTAGGTGGAAACTGCATTCCCAGCACGGGGAATGAGAAACTTCCCATTACAACCTTGGAAGATGATAGAAATTCAGTCATATTATCACCCAAAACTAGGAAATAGCTACCCCCAGGGCTCTTTCTGGTGGGAGTCAAGAGAGAGCCTTGAAATGAGCAAGCAGTGTAAAATCTTCGCTGCAGGCCCCATCCTGTAACTGGACGTGAGGCTGAGGATAATACAGCTGCATTCGCACAGTGTCTGCTCCGTCTTCTCTCACTTCTGCCAGTGTCTCAGCTGGACAGGGTTCTTGACCTGATGGCCTTCCAGCCTTCATTCCTGTAAGATCTGAACCCTTGGTGGTTTTGTCTGTATTGCATTGCTGCAGGTTTCTATTGAACAAGTCTGTTGGACAAGAGAGTACTAAGGATGTTCCAGCATATCCTGTGGTTTTCAAAAAAGTTCTTGCCTTCATTGAGTAGCAGCAACCTAAGTTCCCTTGTAATCCAAATAAATCACCACAGTCAGTACAGTGAATTTTTCTCCACCTCTTAGCAACAGGCATTTGAGACACTGTGATGTTCTGCTCCCTCTCCCCTGCCCCCACCCTCTCTCATCACAGGCATTGTAGGTTGATGGGGGTGGGGTGAGGCATTCTCTTTATACCATAGAACTGTCCAATAGGTGTCTCCCAGGTTCCATCATAAATGAAAGGTAATGGAATTTGGAAAACTCTTTCTCAGAATAATTCCCTGGCTTATTGCCATGTTGCATACTCTGTTTTAAAATGTAAAACCCTGCCTATTACTACATTATTTTAATTTTCTTTTGTTTTATACCAGATCTCGTTTTATTCCTGGACAGAGGGTTACCCAGGCTGGAATGGGGTCAGGTTGGTTCCTGAAGGAGACAAAAGAGAAAAATCACATAAAAGATAAAACAGAGCTTTTCCTGGTACCACTTCTCCCAGTCTTAGAAGCCTCTGCAACTGCGTACAGGACTTGGGCTGCTGGGCCACACGTACTTCAGTGCCTCTCAACTAGGCTGAGCTTGGGTTCAGAATGTCAACTTGAGAGACTTCAGATTTCTCTTGTCAACCAACATAGTGTTTCTTCTATCTTCCTCCTCTTAAATTAACTGTATTAACAGTGAGAATTTTCTAGGAGCTCCTCTTGTATCTTATGAAATCTAAGCTTCTACAGTAATGTTTTGCTGTTAAAAGCCTCAGAAATCTTCTCCCATGAGTCCTGAATTTCCCAACTATGTTCCTATGTTTCCTATTTGCATGGTCTCTGCAATAATTTATCTAACCTCAGCATATAAGAAAAGATATTTTGGGTTTTCTTCCAGCAGGTGGCCAGAAGTTAAATATACTTTCTCTAATATTACCCATGAAACCAAGTTTCTATTCTAGGGCTGTTGAAGACTGGCTATCTACCCTGAGGCACTGGCTGCTTTGAAACCACAGGCAGAGTGTAACACAGGCCCGGAGGCTTTCTCACACTTGGCCGACCTCTGGCTCAAGAGAGCACACGTTGCCACATTTTAGCAGTTTGATCCAGCAGCAGTTCAAAGAACTCCTCTCTAAGTTCTGTTTCTGCACTTCCTGAAAACTTCCTATTCAAAGAGCTCCTCTTGTAACTATATTTGAGAGTAAAGGAGGTTTAGTCTTATATTCACTCCTAATTCAGTTTAATCCTATAACTGCTTCTCAGTGCAGTCTTGTTTCCACAGTAGGCTCTGGTTCATTGGATGCTGGTCACCCTCTGGGACTCCTCAGCCACTGTCCTTCTTGATGTAATAAAATTTACTATAATTATAATTTTTACATTAAATAGGTAACGAGCATTTTCTTGTGCCAAGTGCTGATCTAAGCCATTGACGCACATTACCTCATTTTATTCTTACTGCAACCTTATGAAGTACAGAAAGTTAATATACTTTGGTAAAGTCGCATATACAGTAGAGCTGTCATTTGAACCCAGAATTCATAGGAACATTATTTTAAACTGATATGATACTGCTACCATAAAATGGGCCTCAATAAAGAAGTTAATGTACGAAGGCCCAGTTCCTTTATTCCCAACAAAACCACCTTTCAGGGCTGAATGACTATATCAGACTTTATGGAGTGTCTGGCATAGGTGGAGCAAAAATGCAAATCATTGGGTTGGCAAAAAAAGTTCGTTCGGGTTTTCCGTACCATCTTATGGAAAAACCCAAATGAAATTGTTGCAATACATGCTAAATATGGCTATCTCCATCCAATGGAAAGAGAAGGAAAGTGAAATCTATCCCAGGTGGCCCTCTCACGCATATGACCCAGGTCCTAGCTTTGTTCTGTCAACCTAAATAAAGAGGTAAACAGAAGCAAGTTTGAATGACCAGAAATTGAGTTTATTCAGGAATAGCAGAGGAATTGCAATTCGGAAAATGTATACTGTAGCAAGATACAGGCATGTTTGTTGAGGGTTTGGGGTGAGCTGTATTTATGGGCAATGAGTGCAAAGAGGGGTAGGTCCAGCCAGAGTCCAAGCAGTAAGTTCATTGGCTTGAGGATGGGGAGAGATTCCTGGTGGATGTTCATTGGTCAGGAGATAAGTCTCAACCTTTTGTAAATCAGGCACTTATGGGAAATCAGTCTCAGTAAGTTCTGTTCTTCTCAGGGAGCATGTGTGAGATTCTTCGTTACATATCCTCCAGTTTCATTTTAGATTGAAATCCCTTCCTCTGTTCCTCTGAATCCTTCTTCAAAGCACTGTTTACCCCCTCCTTCTCTCTATTGTTCTTAGTAGCAACCCCAGCACCTCAAACAATTCCCCAATATCTATCAGATGGCAAGCATCCAATATATTTGTTGATGGTTGTGTAATTGAGTGTTAATTAATACTCTATTAGGCCTGCTCCCTCCCCAGCAGTCTGATGGCAGTACTTGGCAACCCATAGAATTTTGTTTCTAAAGCAATGAATTGGCCCACATTGCTATGGGCTTGAGGATGTATATTTCAGGAGGACAGTCTGGGATGAGCTTTAGCTCTTTAAATCCAGCCCAAAGTGCAGTGAGTGGTTTCAGCTCCTCAAAACCTATTGCCTTTGAGATCTTCCCAGCAATACAAGATGAGGCAAAGCCCCCTCAATCGGGGGAAGTTTAGTTGTAAACGATCTTATCCCAAATGCAAACATCGATTTTCAAAGATAAATATCCTACTAAATGAATTGTAACCTCATGGAGTTCCATCAAATATGAGGACACATTTTTCATTAATATGCTCAGTGTTACAAGGGCTTCCTTATTCCTCCTCCTGTTTCAAACCCTGCCTAGAAGCTCAGGTGCATAAAAAGGCCATAAATGCTATCTTTTTATTTTCTTCTTTTTAATTTTATTTTTTGATTTTTTTTTTTATTGAGGCAACCTTGGTTTACAACATTATATTACTTTCATGTGTACAACAGTATATTTCTACTTCTGTGCATACTACAGTGTGCTCACCACCAAAAATTTAGTTTCTCTTCATCATCATACAGTTAGCTCCCTATACCCATTTTGCCCTCCAGACGCCCTTCCTCTCTGGTAACTACTACAGGTGACCCTTGAACAATGTGAGGGTTGGGACGTCAACCCTCCACCAGTCAAAAATCCACATATAACTTTACAGTCAGGCTTCATTATAGGAAATTCCACATTCGGGGATTCAGCCAACAGTGGATTGTGTAGTACTATAGTAAGTATTTAGTGAAAAGAATCTGGGAATAAATGGACCCACACAATTCAAACCCTTGTTGTTCAAGGGTCAACTGTACTCTGTTCTCTGTATCTATGTGTTTGTTTTGTTTGGCTGGGTTTGTCACTGATTTTGGTTTTTGTTTGTTTTTAATATTCCATCTATGAATGAAATCATATAGTATTTGTCTTTTTCCATCTGTCATTTCTCTTAGCATAATACCCTTAAGGCCCATCTGTGTTGTTACAAAAAATGGCAAGATTTCATCTTTTTTAAAGGCTGAGTAGTAGTCCGTTGTGTGTGTGTGTATATATATATATATATATATATATACCACATTTTCTTTATCCATTCTTCCACTGATGGGCACTTAGGCTGTTTCCATAACTTGGCTAATGTAAATAATACCTAGATGAGCATTAGGTGCATATACCTTTTCAAACTACTGTTTTTGTATTTTTTGGATAAATACCCAGAAGTGGAATAGGTGAATCATATGGTAATTCTATTCTTAATTTTTTTGAGGGCTATCCATACTGTTTTCCATTGTGGCTACACTGATTACATTCCTACCAACATTGTATAAGGGTTCCCTTTTCTCCACATACTCTCCAACACTTGCTATTTCTTGCCTTTTTGATAATAGCACATTCATGGGTGTGAGATGATATCTCATTGTGGGTTTGATTTGCATTTCCCTAATAATTAGTGATGTTGAACATCTTTTTATGTGTCTGTTGGCCATCTGTATGTCTTTGGAAAAATATCTATTCATTCCTCTGCCCATTTTTCAATCGAGTTTTTGTTGTTGTTGTTGAGTTGTATGAGTTCTTTATATTTTGGATGTTAACACTGTGTTGGATATATGATTTGCAAATATCTTTTCCCATTCATTAGGTTGTCTTTTTGTTTTGCTGATGTTTTCCTTTGCTGTGCAGAATATTTAGTAGTCTCATTTGTTTATTTTTGCTTTTGTTTCCCTTGCCTGAGGAGTCATAGCCAGAAAGATTGCTAAGACCAATGTCAAAGAGCATACCGTTTTCTTCTAAAAGTTTTATGGTTTCAGATCTTACGTTCAAGTCTTCAATCCATTTTGGGTTGATTTTTGTATATGGTGTAAGATAGTGGTCCAGTTTTTGTTTTGTTTTTTGGGTTTTTTTTTTTGCATGTGGCCATCCAATTTTCCCAACACCTTTCTCCATTGTACGCTCTTTGCTCCTTCATTGTAATTAATTGTTCATTATGTATGGCTTTATTTCTGGGTTCTCAATTCTGCTTCATTGATCGATGTATCTGTTTTTCTGCCAATACCATGATGTTTTGATTACTATAGCTTTGCAATATAGTTTGAAATCAGCGAGTGTAATACCTCCAGCTTTGTTCTTTTTTTCTCAGGATTGCTTGTTATTTGGACTCTTCTGGTTCCATATAAATTTTAGAATTTTTTGTTATATTTCTGTGAAAAATGTCCTTGG
This sequence comes from Balaenoptera acutorostrata, assembly GCF_949987535.1. Taxonomy (NCBI): domain Eukaryota; kingdom Metazoa; phylum Chordata; class Mammalia; order Artiodactyla; family Balaenopteridae; genus Balaenoptera; species Balaenoptera acutorostrata. The sequence goes on along the minus strand of NC_080072.1, from coordinate 104,965,358 downwards.
AATTTTGATAAGGATTGCATTGAATCTGTAGATTGTTTTAGGTAATATGGACATTTTAACAATGTTAATGCTTCCAATCAATGAGTATGAAACACCTTTCCATTTTTTGTGTCTTCTTCAATTTCAACAATGTCTTTAGTTTTCAGTATACAGGTCTTTCACCTCCTTGGTTAAAGTTATTTTGTGGTGTTTTATTCTTTTTCTGTAAATGTAAATGGGATTGTTTTCTTAATTTCTTTTTCTGCTAGCTCATTGTTAGCATATAGAAATGCAAGATATTTTTGTAGGTTGATTTTGTACCCTGCAACTTCACTGTATTCATTCATTATTTCTAATAGTTTTTTGGTGGAGTCTTCAGGGTTTTCTATACATGAAATCATGTCATCTGCAAATATTGACAATTTTACTTCTTCCTTTGCAATTTGAATGCATTTTGTTTCTTTTTCTTGCCTAATTGCTCTGGCTAGGACTTCCAATACTATGTTGAATAAGAGTGGTAAGAGTGAAAATTCTTGTCTTGTTCCTGATTCTAGAGAGGTAGTTTTCAGTTTTCCACCATTGAGTATTAGGTTAGCTGTGGGCTTGTCATATATGGCCTTTATTATGTTGAGGTTTGTTCCTTCTATACCCATTTTATTGAGAGGTTTTCTTTTTTAATCATAAGATTCTTTTGAATCTTGTCAAATGCTTTTTTTGGATCTATTGATATGATCATGTGATTTTTTTTTTTTTTTTTAAGGATTTTCTTATTTATTTATTTATTTATTTATTTTTGGCTGTGTTGGGTCTTCGGTTCGTGCAAGGGCTTTCTCCAGTTGCGGCAAGCGGGGGCCACTCTTCATCGCGGTGCGGGGACCGCTCTTCATCGCGGTGCGCGGGCCTTTCTCTATCGCGGCCCCTCCCGTCGCGGGGCACAGGCTCCAGACGCGCAGGCTCAGCAATTGTGGCTCACGGGCCCAGCTGCTCCGTGGCATGTGGGATCTTCCCAGACCAGGGCTCGAACCCGTGTCCCCTGCATTAGCAGGCAGATTCTCAACCACTGCGCCACCAGGGAAGCCCTCATGTGATTTTTATCCTTGATTTTGTTAATGTAGTATATCACATTGATTGATTTGCAGATGTTGAACCAGCCTTGCATCCCTAGAATAGATCCCACTTGATCATGGTATATGACCCTTTTAATGTATACAGTAATACATTACAGTATTTGGTTGGCTAATATCTTGTTTTAGGATTTTTGTATCTATGACCATCAAAGATATTGGCTTATATTTTTCCTTTTTGTGTTGTCCTTCTCTAGTTTTGGTATCAAGGTAATGTTGGTCTCATAAAATTAGGGAGTGTGCCCACCTCTTCAATTTTTTGGAAGGGTTTGAGAAGGATACATATTAAATCTTCTTTGAATGTTTATTAAAATTCACCTGTGAAGCTGTCTGGTCCTGGACTTTTTTGTTTTTTGGGTGCTATTTTGTTTTTTCTATTTCTTCATGATTCAGTCTTGAAAAGCTGTACAATTCTAAGAATTTGTCCATTTCTTCTAGTTTTATCTTTTATTGGCATATAGCTCTTTATAATATTCTCTTATTATTCTTTGTATTTCTGTGGTATCCATTGCTATTTCTCCTCTTTCATTTCTTATTTCATTTATTTATCAGGCCTTCTCTATTTTTTCTTAGTGAGTCTAGCTAAAGTCTTGTCAATTTTGTTTATCTTTTCAAAGAACCAGCTGTTTGGTCAATATTTTCTATTGTCTTTTTAGTCTCTGTTTTATTTATTTGTGCTCTGATCTTTAGTTCCTTCCTTATACTGACTTTGGGCTTTGCTTTCTTCTTTTCTAGTTCCCTTAGGTGTAAGATTAGCTTGTCTATTTGAGAATTTTCTTCTTTCTTTCATAGGCCTGTATTGGTATAAACATCCCTCTAGTACTACTTTTGCTGCATCCCATAGATTTTAGGTTTTCATTTTTATTTGCCTTCAGGTATTTTTTTGATTTCTTCTTTGATATCTTCATTGACCCAATAGTTGTTCAAAAACATGTTGTTCAGTCTCCACATATTTGTTATTTTTCTAGCTTTCTTCATGTAGTTGATTTCTAGTTTCATATGACTTTGACTGGAAAAGATGCTTGGTGTGATTTCAATCTTCTTAAATTTATTAAGACTTGTTTTGTGTTCCAACATACAGTCTTTCTTTGAGAAAGTTCATGTGCACTTGAGAGGAATGTGTATTCTGCTGCATTTGAGTGGTATGTTCTATACAAATCTATCAAATCCATTGGATCAGATGTTTCATTTAAGGCTGCTCTTACCTTATTGACTTTCTGTCTGGATGATCTATCCATCGATTTAAATGGGATGTAAAAGTCCCCTACTATTGTTGTGTTGCTCTTAACTTCTCCCTTTATATCTGTTAATAATTTCTTTATGTATTTTGGTGCTCCTATGTTAGGTGCATATATATTAATAAATGTTATGTCTTCTTGATGGATTGTTCCCTTTATCATTCTATAATGTCTATGTTGGCCTCTTGTTATATTTTTTGGTTTGAAGTCTATTTTTATCTTATATGAGTATGGCTACACCCACTTTTTTTTTTTTTTTTTTTTTGGCTGCCATTTGCTTGGAATATCATCTTCCATCCCTTCGCTTTGAGACTATGTTTTCCTTTAGAGCTGAGATGGGTCTTCTGGAGGTAGCACATAGTTGGGTCTGTTTTTTCATCCATCCAACAACTCTGTGTCTTTTGATTGGTACATTCAACCATTTACATTTTGGGTGATCATTTGTCTTTTGTTTTCTGGTTGCTGTATATCTCTATTTTTTCTTTTTCCTCCTGTTTCTCTCTGCTGTTTTAGTTTGGTGGTTTTCTATAATGTTTTTCTCAGTTTCATCTTTTTTTAAAAAAATATTTTGTGTCTCTGCTCTAGATTTATATTTTGTGTTTACCCTGATGTTTGTATAAAACATCTCATAAGTAAAATAGTCCTTTTCTGCTGATAGCATCTTCATTTACCTATATGGGTTTCATTCTTTTCCTCTTCCCCTTTTATGTTTTTGTTGTCGCAAATTATCCCTTTTTATGTTATTAATTACCAAATTGGAGTAGCTATAGTTATGTTTTCTGCTTTTCCCCCCTTTTAATCTTTATGCTATAATAAAGTGTTTGAAATGTTTTGTGATATAAGAGTTGCAATTTTCTGATTCTGTCTCTCTAGTTATCACCTTCCTCAAAGTTTTGTGCACTTTTGCCTTTTTATTTTTGGTAGAAGAACTCTTTTCAACATTTCTCGTGGGGCAGGTCTAGTAGTATTGATGAACTCCCTCAGCTTTTGTTTGTCTGGGAATGCCTTTATTTCTCCTTCATATCTAAAGGATAACTTTGCTGGATAGAGAATTCTTGGCCAACAGTTTTTATCTTTCAGTATTTTGAGAATGTCATTCTACTCCCTCCTGGCTATAGAATTTCTGCTGAGAAATTTGCTGATGGCCTAACGTGGTGGGGGTGGGGGGGTGTCTTTTTGTAGGTTATCATCCTTTTTTTTCCTTGGCTACCTTTCAAATTCTTTTTTTGTCTTTGACTTTTGACAGTTTTGTCTTGGAGATGGTCTTTTTGCATTGAAGTAATTAGGTGTTCTCTTAGCTTCACAGACTTGTATATCTTGTTCCTTGCCAGGTTTAGGAAGTTTCAGGTATTATTTCTTTAAATAAACTCTCTCCTCCCTTCTCCCTCTCTTCTCCTTTTGGGATAGCCATTACCCTAATGTTGCCCTTCCTAAAAGAGTTGGATAGCTCTCGTAGACTTTCCTCATTTTTTTTTTTTTTTAGATCTTAATTCTCTTTTCTCTTCTACCTGTATCATTTCTAGATTTCTATCTTCTAGCTTGCTAATTCTGTCTTCCATATGATCTGCTCTATTTCCAGTGCTTTCTAATGCATTGTCCATCTTGTTTATTGAGTTCTTCAGCTCCAGAATAATTTCTGCTTGCTTCATTCTTAGGGTTTCAATCTCTTTGGTAAAGTATTCCTTCTGTTCATTAATTTTATTCCTGAGCTCATTGAATTGCCTTGCTTGTAGCTCACTGAATTTCATGACAGCTATTTTGAATTCTCTATCAGTTAGACTGTAATATTCTGTGACTTTAAGTTTGATTTCTGGAAAATTTTCATTTTCTTTTTGTGTATTACTGTGGTTCTTCATGGTGCTTGATAAGTTGTTCCTCTGCCAGTACATTTGAAGTAGCAATCACCTTTCTTCTTTAGATTAAGCTTTTTTTTTTTTAACTTGATTCTAATGATTCAACAGGTTAGAAATTAGAGACCTCTCTTTTGTTTTGCAATAAGTGGCACTATAGTACAAGTTTTTGGGGTTTCTTGCACCTGAACTGCCTCTGGCTATGTTTGAGAGTCTGCACTCTGTCACAGCTGTAGCCCAGTGCCCGCCTTAACGCTGCTTGTGCCTCTGGAGTTATTGGTGTCTTACTATTGCCAGTGTCTCTGGCCTCACCTCCTAGGGCACAGGGATGGCAGGCACTTCCATTGCAGCTTGGATCTCCTGAGTTGCACTCTCCACTGCTGTGGGGGAGGAAGGGAGCTGGGATCAGCATACCTCTGCCATTTTGGGTATTGTTGGGTTGGTGGGAGCCACTGCTGTAGGTGGTGGCCTAGGGACCAGAGTTGTGGATGCCTCTGTGGCTGGAGGGATGAGATCACAGGCTCCTCTGTCCCTGCTGTTCAGTTACCTGTGTCTGTGAGCACCGCCACAGCTGGGGGACCAGAGGCATGTGGCTATCTCTCCTGCTGCTACCAGGTTCTCTGGGTCTGCAGGCTCAGCCAAAGTGGCCAGGGACCCAGGATTGTAAGCAACACTTGTGCTGTTGCCCTGGTTCTGCCTCCTCTTTGTATTCCAGCCCGCCTACCTTTAGATATACAGATGTATGGGTTTTCTGGCATCCTGAGTGTGTTGGGAAGAGCTGCTCTGTTGAATTGTGGATGTTTCACTGATCAAAGGGGAGAGACAAAGGATGCATCTCAATTCGCCATGATGCTGATGTCAATGCCATTATTTTTTAAATAAATATTCTGTAATTTGAAAGCCCATGATTGGCTGCAAAAGTCTGAGCTGAAGTTTTGAATCTACTACTTTGCTTTGGGAAGACCACCATTGTAGGCAGGGGATTTCTATATTGCTCTCTATGTGTGAAGAGAGATAGCAAGAGGATTAAATAATATTATATCCCCAAATGAATCAGGAGTCAGAGAGGTGACTGTGTTGGTGTTACCATATGTGCAGGGTGATGGGGTAGCAGAATAGGTTGCTAATCTAGATACATAAGTTTTGTGAAACACAGTGTAATAGTTTCTATGTCATTTCTTTATCTGATATATTCAAAACCTCCCAGGAAGTCTTTGCTTTAAATTCATATAACAAATATTATCTAAATTGTAAGATACTTGTGATCTAAATGGCCTCTATGGAAATGGAGAGAGAAGCCAGCTAATCCAGGATGAACATGTTGTTCACAGAAATAGGAGCCTTCACAATTGGCTACAATGTAGAGATAAAGGAATTCTTCGTACCCAGTACTATCTATCTCCCAATCAAGATTGGATGGGAAGAGTGACATCCTTGAATGAGAAAGCGAAGGTACTGTGAAGAAAAGAGAGTAAGGAAAGAGAGGCAGAGAGATTGCCAGTGACAGCAAAGGCATGTACATGGGAGGATCTGGGGAGGCAAGCAGTGGAAATCTTGATGGCAGTTTTTGAACAGTATCAGGGAACTTCCTGATTAGAGGGCAGTGCCTTCTCTTCCCTCCCTCTGAGACAGAAGCTCTCTATTACTCTCTTGCTGAGTTCCTGGCTCCCATCACTAACTGTAGTATGAGTGAGGGAGTTTTTGATTCTCCTCTCTACTGAAGGGTAATATGTGAGTTCACATGATCTGGAGCCTTCAGAAAATCATTGGGTAATTGATATAGTCCCTGTTACAGTGTGCTAAAGCTTGGGAAATTTTGCCTGACCTAGGCTTGGCTGGGAAATAGGTTGTCTCCCAAGAATCCTGACACTCCCTGCAGGCTCTCTCCTTCCTTTTACCCAACTACCTCCTCTTCCCCTCCCAAGCCAACTAGAGAACACTGCCAATTCCCAGAAGTTTGGAACATCTAGAAGGGCTCTGGTGGGTTGCCAGCATTCTCCAAGAGTTGGGAACTCTATAAATGAAGAGGAGACACAAAGAGAGCCTCCCTAGCCATTAAACGCAAGCTTTTGGGGCTCTATGCATCCTCTGGCTGTTTCGTAGACTGTGACCATCCGGAATTGTAGACTGGGGTCCGGTCTCACCCAGGAACAATTACAGAGCTCAGTGAACATCCTTGATGTCCACTCACCAAGGAAAACCCGACAGTCTGCTCGGAACCTGAGCCTCCATCTTCAAAGGTCATTCTAGAAGAAACTGTTCCTCATCTTGGGAACAGGAACACACAAGCCAGATCTAAGCCTCGGTGGCAGGTAAAGTTTAACAGGCCACTCTTGCAGCCACCGCCCCTGCCAGGTTCTTCCTCATCCCAAACCAGAGCTTCAGCTGCAGGCCCTAGCCCACTGTCCTCTCTGGGCAGGTGACACTTTCAGAGAGTGGCTCCTGCTGGCTGAGGTTTCTGACATCTATGCTGGCTAGGAGGTCAAAGCTACTATGGAAAACTAGAAAAAGCATTCCATGTTCTTACCTGAGCCCAACCATACGGCTTTTTATTTGGGTAGTCCTGGTGAGCACACACCTGCTTCACTCTTGGCCTGGGGAAATAGAGATAATGGATCCCACAGTGTCATGTTTGCAAGTGTCAGCCACTTCCAAATGAACTTCTGAAGAAAACTGTATGAAGTTAAAGTCCGTGTTATCATTCTGGTGGGCATTGTACTTGGGTTTTTTTGGGTAAGCAAGAACAGGCAGAATACACAGCTAGGGGGCAATATAACCTCTACTCCCTCTTCTCCAGCCTGACGCGTCAATGTCCCAGCAGCCTGTAGTAGGAAGGACACATGATGAGCATCCATTGTGACTGCAGTCCTAGAGAATAGGCTGGGGACTGTTTGGGGTGGCTTGCAGGAGCCTCCCATCTGTACTCATCACTCCTAAAGTTGGTGGGCTACTATCAGAGCTCCAGACTGGAAGGCAATAGCTGGGGTGATGGGATGGGGCTTGAGAGAATGGTCTCAAGGCAAAGCCCTGTCTGCCTTAGAGACTGAGATCCTGGTGACTCATTCTAGGAAGAGTCTCAGGAGATGGGGTCATGGAGAAATCTTTCGGAGGAGTCCTTATGAAACAGTTAGTAGTTATTCCTGGCCTTCCCACAACTGATCCCCTTTTCAGCTACTTTACATGAGTTAAGCTCCTAAGCCCAACATGTAGTAGGAGCTGAACTGATGAAAAGTGGTGACTCAGAATCCATACCTAACTCTAAGTTCATATTCCTTGTTTCTCTTACCTGTCAGACATGACTCCTGACCTGTTAGCCGAGAGGACATGGATCAGGATCTCCCTCTGCCTTTACACTGTGGTGAAATTTTAATTCAGTCCTGTTTCGTAGGTGTAAAATCAAGGCATTGGGCTATATTGCTTCTATGCCCAACTCCTCTATTTTACCCTTGAAGCGTACCTTCAAGGCTGTCCAAGGCTAGTAAGTTGAGAAGATGGTTAAAGGAGGGTAAGTGGGGTCAGGTCAGGAGGCGGATTTGGGCTGAATATAGAGGAGGAGAGGGTGGGTCGGTGGTTTCTGGGGTGAGATCCAGACATGCAGGGAAACATCCTGGGATTGATCCAGGCTGCTAGAGGGAGCAGGCGTCGGAGGCAGGTCTTAACGTCAGGCGATCTGCTGGCCTGGGAGTGAGGCAGGTAAGAGGTCCTGGGGAAGAGACGTGCCTGTTTCCCCACCACACACATCCTTTCTCCTGCCTGGATGAGGGCTCTAATGGAAACCTGTAGTAAAGTAAGTCTCTGTCTCCTCACCGACCGATCAGGGACAAGGTGATTCCACTCTCAGGTCTCCTCCCTGCTGAGCAAGGCCAGAGGCAGCGCTTGTTTGAGGTTGGCTGAAATGCTTGAAGAGGATATTGCTGAATGCAGGAAACATTTGGGGAGAACTTTTGTTTTTATTTTATTTTCCCTTGCATCCCATGCCCTTTCACTGTTCTCCTACAGAGGCAAAGTAAACCCAATTTTGGGCTGACTACAGAGGAGCCTAATTTGGCCTCAAAGGCATTGGTTTTCCTTCCTTCTGTAGAGATAGGGGATGGGAACAGCTTGTGCCCTGGATAGGACAGGAGCAGGACAGGACAGGACAGCAAGTCCCACAGCACCCCTGGTCTAGGAAGGAGCAGCAAGGAGCGGAACAGCCTTGAATGGGAGCCAGGGGTGGGGGGAGCCAGTGCAGGCCCTGGCCCCAGGAGAGGTGGGGTGCTGGGAACCAAGTTCTTGGGGCTCATTTAGAGGCGGGGAGGAAAGAGAGGGTTGGAAAGCATGTCCTCCTCCATCTGTGGCAGGGAGAGGTTCCCCAGGTATCTCAGGTCTGTCTGTGACCCATAGTAAGGTCCTGGGGTGAGAGGTGTTGAAAGGCCAAGCATCTGGCAAAGCTTCCGGTTGAGTCAAAGGCAGGCTCAGGTATTAGCCTTTTGAAAGGGGTTTACCAGGGGATCAGCTCCTGAGTCTCCTGAATCTCTACTTCTGGGCCTCACATTCTAGGAGGGGTAGTGAGGTAGAGCAATAAGGGTGCAAATTCCACAACAAAAACTCAGAATATCACATATATCATGTCAACTGTGATAGTCTTTAATAACATGAATATGAGATATATGTACAGAAATAACATTATATGGAGATATGGCAAAATATTCACATTGTTATTCTCAGATTCAGGGGCACAAAGAGAATTTTAATTACTTCTTAATAAGTTTGGTATAATTCCAAAATTTCTGTGACTTTTATTCTGAGAATAATGTTGTTCAAAGTTGCCTGAACAAACACAGGGGAAAGACTTGGGTTGCATGAAGTTTGGGATTGAGGCCCAGATTTTAATTACTGATGCAGGAGCATCTTCCCAGGGAGAATAAAAGGCTCTTTGCTTGGAGCGGTCAGCTTAATGCTCTTAGCTCAGACCCCCTGGGACTTCCATCCATCTATTGCTGCCTGTGTCTCACACGTTCCAAATGCAAGACTTACAAAGGTGGTCCCTTCGTGAATTACTTCCCTGACAATGGCCTGTAAGTCTTAAATCCCAGTCAGGCTTGTGGGAGCCCTAGTTTCAGTGGGAGTTTGCCCATGAATAATATTTTCTCTGCTAGCAAGAGAGAGATTCTTTTTTTTATACGGAGACAGTATTTTTCTTACCCCTTCTCCCTCTCTCCCACTGTCATCTGATGATTCAGGGTACATGTCACTCTAGAGCTCCAGCCCTGGGAACCCTTCTCCAGATTGTAGAGAGGAGACAGCACGGTGGAATGGAAAGATAACTGAATCAGACAGATGTGCGCCTTGTTACCTGGGGAAAGATACTCCAACTCTAAGCGCTCCTGGTTGTCAACTGTAAGATGAGGTCAATTATTTCCAACCTATGAAGCTGTTCAGAAAATTCAAAAGATGAAGTGTGTCACATGCCCAAAGAATGTTGGACTCCCCGTAGGTCTTAATGTTTGTTCCCTCCCCTTTGCCATTACCCACGTGTGAGTTTATTAAGTCCTAACAACTATATCAGCTATACCTCTGAGAGTTCCTGTTTTCACCTATGCAGTCACAGAGGCACAGAGAAGTTCAGTAACTGATTTGAGGTCACACAGCAGGGAGGTAGCACACTTGGGCTTCCATCCCAGGTGTGCAGGGAGTACAGTCAGAATGAAGATTACATGAGGGATCCTACTTGGGTAGAGCACGTGTCTGGCTCTGGGAATGAGCCCACTCAGGTAAAGAGGCCCCACACTCACTCCCTCCCCAAGACAGGGGAGTCTGCCATCACCACGGCCTGTCTTCTCTGTCGTGACTCCTAATTGCAAGGTGAAGGCCAGGAACTTCATCCTGCAAACTTGGAATTAGAGGCTGTCAGAACAGAGGCACCCTTCCCTCGTGCCTCTCAGGTGAACCATACGAATCGTGCCATCCAGTTTGTCTTCAGATATTTTTGATTCTCTGATATGTGCAAGGCATCATTCTAGGTGCTGAGGAGAAAGGAGCGAAACACAGGAAACTCTTGCGTTTGTGGAGCTTTCGTTCTTGTGAGGGGAGAGAGACAGAATAACCATAAATAAGGAAAAGCTATAGAATGACAAACTGGGTTAAGTACTCTGGAGAAAAAATCAAATAGGAAAGGGGCATGGGAAGTGTGGTAAGGGAGTTTTGTGTGTGCATATATATATCTGTATCCATATGTATATTTTCTAATACTGCCACATTCCCTTTCTAGTGAGTAATCCGAATATTTCTTCCTCTTTCTCCCCATCACCCCCAGTGTACGTCTCTCCACTGTAATCACTTATGATCTTTGTCCGCCTTGAAAATTTTAACGAATAAAGCTGGAGGGAAGCGGAGGTCACTTTCCTTCCTGGGCTGTCCCATCCATCTCTCAGAGAGGGATGCTATACCAGGCAGTCAGACCGTATCTGGGGAATCGGCTCTGATCCCGGTGACTCACTTTGTGAGGATGTAGTGCCTCTGGAGGTCATGCTGAGGCGAATGTCCAGGAGGGTTGTGGTACCTTAAAGGGCCTGAGAAACTCACTCACAGATGCTCAGTGACCCCAGCTTTGTTACAGCTGAGTGGACATCATGTAGATGTGGACTTACACATGTTTTGTGTAGACCAACAAACAGAAATACAACCCAGTGAAGAGGTACTAAGGAGAGAGATTGGACACCAACATTAATTAGTATCTCATGATAGAGCTAACAAAAATGACATGGGACATCTGCCTGGCCTGAGTTCTAAGTAGGTGGAAACGAAGACAGGATGTACTGTCTCTTGGGAACGCTGTAGAGAGGATTCAGGTGGTTTGACCTGAAATTTATGATTTTGTGATTCTAGTGGGATGCCTGAGGGCAGGTGATGGGGATAAAAAAAGCTGGAGCCTCCCACTGGGACCTTCTCAGGAATGGGCCCCAGGATGTTCCAGTTGCTTCTGCTGGGCATATTCACAGTGCTCTTCATGAATGAGAGTAAGGCCTGTTGAGGGTGGCACTTAGGTGGGCAAATGGGTGGGCAGAGAATGTATGGGGAGGAAGAGAGGGATTTGGTGACTTGACTCTTGGGGCTGGTGTGAAGTGGTTCAAGGAGAATTTTTCTTCTTCTCTTTACAGGAGACAGAGTCCTGACATCAAAATGTACGGTGTAGTTCATTTTCAGTTCCTGGGTAAATAATACCACAATGAGAGGGGACATTTTTAAGTTCTTTACACGTCATCTCTCTACCCTCCCTGACTACCCACCACTCTCCTCACTGACTGTTCTAGTGTCTTCTTTCAGCCCCCAGCCTTGGGTGGGGGGCGCTCCTTAACTTCTTGAAGGGAGTAATGACCCCCTGACAGCAGCTGAGAGGGGTGTCAGCATCCTTCTTTTGAGTGTGACACCACCCGTGTATAAATGTTTACAGGTGGGGGCAGGCTTCTGGAGCAGAATCCCTGTCCCTAGAACTCTGCATCAAAGTTTTCCTCTCTTTCTTCAGTTTTTCGATTTTGCAATTATTGTAAAGATTTTAATGGAATGCAGTGTCGCAGACCTATGAAGCAGTGTTGGAAGTTTAATTTATTGCTGCATAACAGGAGTTGTACCACAGACCACTTTTACTTTAGTGATCGTGTTACAGGTAAGGGGGGGTAGAAAGAGACAAAAAATATTACCAGTGGTGCCCACAGCCCCTGGACTCAAGATGTGGAGGGAGACTGGGACCAGGGGAGGGTGAGGAAAGTGGGATTCTCCATACACAGACCTGGGATGGAGGCTGTATGGGGGGCAGATGTCTTTAGCCTGGTCCTATTTAGAGAGACACAGATGAGATGCAGACACAGCCTTGGGGCTCATTCCTGTGTATAGAAAACTTTGAGGTTCTGGGGAGAAGTCATCGCTAAGAAGATGGTGAGAGTAAGCAAGGTGGTCACATTTGCTTTTCTCTTCTCTTTAGGGAGACATCTCTACCGTTACTCAGCACTATCTTGCAGGCCTTGTGAAGAGGGAGTGTTCCAAGTATTTCATGACTTAGTGAGAGAAACATATTGCTGTAATCATGACAACAGGTGTAATGATGGAAGCTCTCTCCCAGAAAAGTCAAAGATATTTGGACTAGAAGGAAAGGAAAGTATATATGATACTGAACAGGTTAGCTACAAATAAAATGATTAACATTTTGAAACCATCTCTCCCAGTAATTTTTGCCCTTCCCTTACCCGATGGCAACATCATCTTACATTTTGTTTTTGTTAATAATGTTTTGTTTCTTTATTAAAAAATGTATCAAGAGTAGTTTGAAAAGTGCTTGCTTTCTTCTCATTATATAACTTACAATATGGATTGAGCATCTTATCTATGTTTGGCAAGTTGTCATACTCCTTTCTAAGTTTGAATCAGCTTCCAAAATTTTATCCTTTGTGCTGTCAAATGTCATGAAACATCTCTGAGAGTTCCTTCAATGTGAAGTTTTTCAACAGCATCACTTCCTTAGAGACACATTCATCCTTTACAACTATTTTCCTCACTTAAAACTTTATATTCACCTTCACTAAGTTCTGCCTCCTGCGTATCTAGAACTGTTTTTTGAATGGCAGCAGTGTCAGCACTCCCATGGTCATCTTTATCTTCTAACTCCATTTACATTCTATCCAAATCCTGCAGTTTTTTGCACAGGACAGTCTCTTACTACTGTGCAAAACAAGGACTGCCTGTAATTCTTCGAATATGGGTGCAAATTTCACAATTGCATCCTTATCTGCACTTGTAGCTGTACCAGGTATCTTAACATTAATCAATTCATGTTGACCTCTGAAACGATGAAACCAGGCTTTACTGGCAGTAAACAGATGTCCTTGTAACTACCATTTTCCTTCAGTGTAGCAACTAACTTCAATGCCAAACTGATTGGGATTTGTTTTTGATTGCAGTCCTCAATCCAAAGTAGAAGTAAATGCTCCAGTTCAACCATGAGCGGCTTTCTTTTCCTAGTGCAATTCAAACTAAGAGATGTTGAAGCAACTTTATCTTGTTTTTATATTCATCAGTCTTTTAAAATATGTTTTGTCTTGTAGCTTCATGTAGGCCTAGGTCTCGTCCTACCTTTGCTTTGCTGTGGCTATTTTCGAATCTTCTAACCACATCTAATTTCACTTCCAGTGTTATCACTTTTCATTTCTTTGTTCTGTCATATTTGTTGACTAATTCCCTCTTTTGATTATCCATTTTTGTAAAATGTCACATGGGTTTATCACTGGGAGACAAGGAGGCGACACAACTACATGCTTTACTATCTGTGTGTGACTAATAGATGTTCAGTGACCAATCACCAAGACTTTGAAAGAAGTAACTGTTACTGTTCATGATGCACATCTTTTATTTGCATAATGATTTTGGAATAAAGAACTAGTAGCAAAGTTTATGCAATAGTTCACAGTTAATATTGTTACAACTAAAAGTTCAGCCTCATTGTTGGGGGACAAGTGTTGTTTAACTACACTGTGAAAACTGATATTCATGCATGTTGAATTGTTGCAAAGGACTACCTGTATCTTATTATATGAATCTTAGCTATATATTTATATACACATATATATTATTCTAGGGTGTGTCGTATTCCTCCTGATATGCAGACTTATGATGGTTATTAGTTTCTACCATATTCTATTTCTATAAAGAAGAAAATATTTTAATATACAAATTAATTTTAAAATATTTTCAATTTATATATGCTGGAATTTCCCCCAAATTGTATCGGGTTAGAATGAATATTATACTTTAACATCTTTCAAAGTAGAAAATATGGTAGATTCTTCCATTCAGGGTTGTTTAATTAGTTTATTTGAATAGAATGGAGATACTAGCAGCAGGTTGCACATGTGAAATGATTCATGGGGGACTTACTGTGATGTGTGGTTAGTGTCTAGAATGGTCTCAAATAAGTCAAAACTAGAAACTAAGAGGAAGCGTCACATTAATAAAGAGATACAACGTGAGGAAGGTAACTGGTAGCAGGAAGAGTAGCAGGTACACGCTGAGTGATACAGATGTGATATCACACATTTATAACTAAGCTTGAAGTGAAGATTCCTAAAGCACTGTGGCAAAGCCCCTAGAGTTTCATCATATCCAGAAGACTCCAGGTCTGGTCTTCCTGAGCCTATCCTGTATGTTTCCCATCTTGGATTTTCATGAGATTCTGACTCCCCTTTGCCCCATGTTACAACACCCCATCACCCCCTAATTTTCAACTCCATTCTTTATATTTTACAGAACAAACAACAAACAAATGGGAAGTAGAGGGAACAGTGAGGGAGGCCAGACCCTGAGCAAATGCAGTAGTTCTAGATTCAGGTCCAGAATTCTCTTCCAGCCAAAGATCCCTTGGTTGGTGGTGGACCTAAGCTGGCAAAACTGATCAAAGAAGACAAACCAACTGTATGGAACTTTCAATCTGGAGGGTTATTAATATCAGGAAAAACAGGGTTTCTTTTGTATAAATGTGTGTAAAAATCATAGATTTCCAATAGAAATGTGTTCATTATTGAAAAATTGTCAGGAAATCACATCTCAAAACTTTTGATTGCAAAGTTTATACAAGTGCAACTTGTATTAGAATCCAGGAACCTGGCTCTAAAACCTCAGTAGGCTCTGTCCAGAGATATTATATGATCTGGGGCTTCCAATTTGACTTTATGTTTTAATGGACTGGGCTCTAAAACAACTGCTGAATGTTTCAAAACGTGCCTTGTGAGTATTCAACACATGTATGTGGATTTCTTGAATTATGCTGGTAAGGTGCTGCTAATGGTGACAAAGAGAAACTGGAAAAATGAAAAATTATTTTTACTCTTTCAGCCATTTGGATATATATTTATTTGTTGTTCTATTGCGGATTCGCTGGGGCAGGGAAACCTGCCCGTGGGCCCTCAGGCAGAGGTACTAGCCACCAGGAAGGATGTTATGAGCTGCAACTGGGAAGAGGCTGTGAGTCAGGAGGCTGAAGGTGTTTGCTGTGGAGTTCTTGGGTTGATTTTAAAGCTTTGCTTAGGACTGTCTAGGTAGGACTACGGTCTCTCAGTTGGGACAAGTTGGATGCTAGCAGTATAGTTTATGGATCTCCACAATTTCCATTATAAAAAAGGCAGAACAAGTAGGATAGTAAAAAGAAAATGCCATATAAAAAGTCAGGGTCTACTAGAATAGCCTAAGCCCTCAAAGATCTCAGAAATATAGAAGTACGCCACTAACATTCCTTCTGCAAAAATCGAGCTACATTCTGTGCAAGAAAGGAGCTGTAGGTAGAAATGAATTGAGCAGGGTAAAAAGACTAAGGAATAGGCAAAAGTTCAATTATTGGTAGGAGAGGAAACAAGAGGTAGCAAATCCTGGAAATTATTATAGAGGTTTATTTACAAAGATAAAAACCAATTAACTACTTTGCTTTCAGTGCATTCAAGAGATCAAGCTAGGAAATCTCTCCTGGTCCAGTTCCATCCCTGACATAAGAATCTGCTTCCGTACTGGAAAAATACCTTTAATTTAAATATGTATGACATAAAAAGACTGCAAATGAACCTCATATAATAATATGTAAGAAAAGTAAATTGAATACCATATTAGGGAAAACAAAGCAATACTGGAAGAACATGTCTCTAAAATAGAAACTCAATGTGACATTTCAAAGTTAACCAAAAGAAAAGAAATGAGGGAAATGATAGAAACTATGAAAAAGCAGCATAAATCAAAATAAAAATAGGTTCAGAGCCTTCTTTAAACGTCAATGGACTAAACGCTCCAATCTAAAGATATAGAGTGGCTGATTGGATGAAAACAAGCCTCAACAAATTTAAGAGGATAAAAATCATACCAAGCATTTTTTCCAACCACAACGGTATGAAACTAGAAATCAATTACAGAAAGAAAAAGGGGAAAACCACAAACACATGTATACTAAACAACATCCAACTAAAAAAACCAATGGGTCAATGATGAAATCAAAGAGGAAATCAAAAAATACCCTGAGACAAATGAAAATGGAAACACAATTTTCCAAGATCCATGGGATGCAAAAAAAAAAAAAACAGTTCTTAGAGGGAAATTTATAGTGACACAGGCCATCCCAAATAAACAAGAAAAAACTCAAATAAGCAACCTAAACTACCACCTAAAAGAAAAAGAAGAATAAACAAAGCCCAAATTGAGCAGAAGGAAATAATAAAATCAGAGAGGAAATGAATAAAATAGAGACCTAAAAGAAAAACCAATAGGAAAAATAAACAAAGAAAACCAATAGAAAAAAAAATCAATGAAACCAAGTGCTGGTTTTTTGAAAAGATAAAAAGAATTGACAAACCTTTATCCAGGCTCACCAAGAATAAGAGAGGACTCAAATGAACAAAATAAGAAATTAAAGAGGTGAAATAAGAATCAATACCATAGAGATACAAAAAAGCATAAGAGAATACTATAAACAGTTATATGCCAACAAATTGGACAACCTAGAAAAAAATGGACAAATTTCTAGAAACATACAAGCTGCCATGACTGAATCAAGAAGAAGCAGGCAATTTGAAGAGGCAGATCATGAGAGGTGAAATTGAATTTATAATAATAATGATTTAAAAAACCTCCCAGGAAATAGAAATAAAAGTCCAGGACTAGGAGGCTTCACAGGGGAAGTCTACCAAACATATAAAGACATACTTATCCTTCTCAAGCTATTCCAAAAAAAAAAAAAAAAAATGAAGAGGAGGGAACACTGCCAAATTCACTTTATGATACCACCAACATCCTGATAGCAAAACCAGGCAAAGACACTATGAAAAGGAAAATGTCAGGCCAATATATTTGAGGAATATAGATGCAAAAATTCTCAACAAAATATTAGCAAACCTAATCCAACAATATATAAAAAGGTTCATACACTGTGACCAAGTTGGATTTATTCCAAGGTCACAAGGATGATTCAGCTTTCACAAATCAATCAATGTGATACACCACATTAACGAAAGGATGGATAAAAATCACACAATCATCTCAATAGATGCAGAAAAAGATTTGACAAAATTCAGCATCCATTCATGATAAAAACTCTCATGAAAGTTGGTATAGAGAGACCATACCTCAACATAATAAAGGCCATTTATGACAAACCCACAGCCAACATCACACTCAAGTGAAATCTGGGATTTCCCGCTAAATTCAGGAACAAGACAAGGTTGCCCACTCTCACCACTTCTATTTAACAGAGTATTGGAAGTCCTAGCCCGAGAAATCAGACAAAAAAAAAAAAAAAAGAATACCCAATATTTGCAGATGACATGATAACTTCATACAGAGAACCCTAAAGTCTCCACCCAAAACTAGTTAGAACTAATAAATGAATTCAGCAAAGCTGCAGGATACAAGATTAATAAACAGAAATCTGTTTCTTTTCTATACACTAACAATGAAACATCAGAAAGAGAAAGTAAAAATACAATTCCATTTAAAATAGCATTGAAAAGAATAAAATACCCAGGAATAAACTTAACCGAGGAGGTAAAAGACCTATACTCTGAAAACTGTAAATCAATGATGAAGGAAATTGAAGATCATACAAATAAATGCAAAGATATCCCATGCTCTTGGATTAGAAGAATCAATATTATTAAAATGACCATACTGCCCAAAGCAATCTACAGATTTAATGCAATCCCTATCAAAATACCCAGGACATTTTTCACAGAACTAGAACTAATAATCTAAAATTTATATAGAACCACAAAAGACCTTGAATTGCCAATGTGATTGTGAATAAAAAGAATAAAGCTGGAGGTATAATCCTCCCAGACTTAAGACTATACTACAAAGCTATAATAATCAAAACAATTGACATTGGCACAGAAACAGACACATAGATAAATGGAACAGAATAGAGAGCCCAGAAATAAACTTATGCCCCTGTGGTCAATTATCTACAACAAAGGAGACAAGAATATACAATGGAGAAAAGACAGTCTCTTCAACAATGGTGCTGGAAAAACCAGACAGCCACATGTAAAACAATGAGATTAGAACATTCTCTCATGCCATATACAAAAATAAAATGGTTTAAAGACCTAAATGTAGGACATGAAACCATAAAGCTCCTAGAGGAGAACATAGGCAGAACACTGCTTAGTAGAAATTGTAGCAATAATTTTGGAACAGTCTCCTAAAGCAAAAGAAATAAAAGCAAAAATAAACAAATGGGACCAATTTAACCTAAAAGCTTTTTCATGGCAAAGGAAACCACTGACAAAGCGAAAAGACAATCTATGGATTGGGAGAAAATATTTGCAAAAGATGTGACTGACAATGGCTTAGTATTCAACATATACAAACAGCTCATACAATTCAATATCAGAAAACAAACAACCTGATTAAAAAATGGGCAGAAGACCTAAGTAGTCATTTTTCCAAAGAAGACATACAAATGGCCAACAGACACATGAAAAGATTCTCAACATTATTAATCTTCAGAGAATGCAAGTTAAAACCACAATGAGATATCACCCCACACATGTCAGAATGACTATTGTCAAAAAGAACACAAATAACAGATGCTGGTGAGGGTGTAGAGAAAAGGGAACCCACTGCTTGTGGGAATGTAAGTCGGTGCGGCCACTGTGGAATACATTATGGAGGTTTCCCAAAAAACTAAAAATAGAACTACCATGTGACCCAGCAATTCTGCTCCTGTGTATATATCTGGAAAAAATAAAAACACTAATTTGTAAAGATACATGCACCCCAGTATTCATAGCAACATTATTTACAGTAGTCAAGATATGGAAGCAACCTAAGGGTCCATCAGCAGATGAATGGGTAAAGAAGGTTACTTAGCCATAAAAAAGAATGAAATTTTGCCATTTGCAGCAAGATGGATGGACTTGGAGGGTATTATGCTAAGTGAAATAAGTCAGACAGAGAAAGACAAATACTGTATGATATCACTTATATGAAGAATCTAAAAACTACAGCAAACTGGTAAATATGACAAAAAAGATGCAGACTCACAGATATAGAGGACAATCTAGTGGTTACCAGTGGGAGGAGGGAAGGTTGAAAGGGCAATATAAGGGTAGGGGATTAAGACGTACAAACTATTATGTATAAAATAAGCTACAAGGATATATTGTACAACACATGGAATATAGCCAATACTTTATAATACGTATAAATGGAGTATAACCTTTAAAAATTGTGAACCACTATACTGTACACCTGTAACTTATATAATACTGTACATCAACTATATCTCAATTTTAAAAAAGATATAAGAGGCAAAAGAAAAAATAGATAAATTGGAATATGTCAAAATTTAAAATTCTGTGCATCAAAGGACAGAATCAACAAAGTGAAAAGGCCACTCATGGAATGGCAAATTGTATACCTGATAAGAGATCATATTCAGAATGTATTAAAAAAAAACTCCTATAACACAGCGACAAAAAAGACAGCCAGCTGATTAAAATGTGGACAAAAGGACTTGAATTCCTCCAAAGAAGATACACAAATGGCCAATAAGCACATGGAAAGGCGCTCAACATCACTAATCATTAGGGAAATGCAGATAAAAGCCACAATGAGGGCTTCCCTGGTGGCGCAGTGGTTAAGAATCTGCCTGCCAATGCAGGGGACACGGGTTTGAGCCCTGCTCCGGGAAGACCCCACATGCCGCAGAGCAACTAAGCCCGTGCGCCACAACTACTGAGCCTGCGCTCTAGAGCCCGCGAGCCACAACTACTGAGCCCGAGTGCCACAACTACTGAAGCCCACGCGCCTAGAGCCCATGCTCTGCAACAAGAGAAGCCACTGCAATGAGAAGTCTGCACGCCGCAACGAGGAGTAGCCCCTGCTCGCCGCAACTAGAGAAAAGCCCGCGCGCAGCAACGAAGACCAAATGCAGCCAAAAATAAAAATAAATAAATTTATATATTTAAAAAAAACCACAATGAAATAACACTTCACACCCATTAGGATGGCTGCTAACATAAAAACAGAAAATGACAAGTGTAGGTAAGGATGTGGAGAAATTGGAGCTCTAGTACACTCTGGGTGGGAGTGTGAAATTATGTAGCTCCTGTGGAAAACAGTATGGCAGTTCCTCAAAAATTTAAACATAGAATTACTATATGATCTAACAATTTCACTTCTGGATATATACCCTAAAGAACTGAAAGCAGAGACTTGAACAGATACTTGTACACCTATGTTCATTGTAGTATTATTTGCAATAGCTAAAAGGTGGAAGTAACCTAAATGTCCATCAATGGATGAATGGATAAACAAAATGTGGTATATACCTACAATAGAATATTATCTGGCCTTAAAAAAGGAGGGAAATTCTGGCACATTCTACAGCATAGATGAACTTTGAGGACATTATGCTAGTGAGATAAGTCAGTCACAAAAGGACAAACACTGGATGATTGCATTTCTATGAGGTGTCCAATACAGTCAAACTCAGAAACAGAAAGTAGAATGTGCTGCCAGGGCATGGGGAGTATTGTTTGATGGATACAGAGTTTCGGTTTTGTAGGATGAAAAAGATGGATGTAGGATCCATGTGGAGATGGATGGTGGTGATGGTTGTATGGCAACATAAAAATACTTAATGCCACTGAACTGTATATTTAAAAATGATTAAAATGGTAAATTTTGTTTTATGTATGTTTTACCACAATAAACAACAACAACAGTGACAATAGTAGCACAAGAAGCAGAAGTGAGTAAATGGAATCAAATTCTTACAGTGTTCTTGGGTTGCTAATAAGGTGGTAAGTGTACTAATTTAAGGTAAACTGTAAAGAGTTAAGTATGCATAACTATTAAAAGAATTATTAAAGAATGTATAATTAAAAAGGTAATAGAGAAGATAAAATGACAAATACTAGATTAATCTTAAAGGGTCCGAGAAAGATAAGAATGAGAAAATATTCTATAGTTGCATAAAATACAAAATATTTTTTGTCATAAAGCAGGTTCTGATAAATAAATACATTGAGAACATCCACAAAGTATCATTCTTATTCTCTTATCCATGGGGAGAAAGTTATAAAACAATTTTTTTTATTATGTTTTTTTCCCTTACCAAAAGGTTCTTTTAAGAACCTTGACTTCAGAGATTGTTGCACTCTTCCATGAAACCGGCTATCTTAATTAACAATCTGCTATGCCAGAAATAAAACTTAGACATGACTTTTTCTGAATTTATACATTGTTCTATGTTTCTTTGTTAAGACTTTGGCATTTATTCTTTCTCCCTTTATGCTTTTCATGCTCTTTCTCACTGGAAGTGCTTAAAGATTTGTCATCTTTCATAGTCTTTAACTTATGTTTTACTATATATAACTTATGTTTTACTATATTTAGCTTATGTTTTTCCTTATTTCTTAGGTCTGTACTCTGTAAGCCTTTCTATTCTATGGTCATCTTTTCTACATCTTCTTCTTTCTTACTGTATTCTGGGAGAGTTCCTCATTCTGGTCTTCCAACTGCCTAATTCTTTGCTCATCTTTTTCAAGAAATACATATAATATTTCATCTATTGTGGGCTTTTTTTTTGTTATATTTTATACCAAGTATTCCAGCCTGTTTATTTTTTATTATTTTGTTTCAACTCATATGTTTAATTATCTCTTTATATTCTCTTTCTTGCTTTAGATACCATGAGGATAGCCATCACGACTGTGGTATCCTAAGGTCCAGCAGTGCCTTAAATACAGGACTTTTTAAATAAATATTTGTTGACAAAATTAAGGAAGAGTTTGGAGAGGAGAGAAAGAAGAAAACACAATATGGGTATGGAAGAAATGTAACTTTCTTTATGATATTTTTATAATATTCATTAATCACCCTTTTCAGGCCTCCTCCTACCAGTTTGTCAGGAATCAGTAATCAATCCTTGTGAGCATACATTTTCCAACCCCTATTTTTTCCCAGGAAGGGAAAAAGAGGAAAGGAAGGGAAGGAGCAGGGAAAAGAATTGACCTATCCTCTTTCTTTTCTGAAGCAACTTGGGTATTCAGTGAAAGCACTAGGTTCTGTAACAACCTGCAGGATGTGTTGATCTTGTATTCAAGGTGTTCCCTACCCCTCACCCACCCAGGGGCCAAGGCAGAGAATCTATTGATACAAAAAGAGAGGGCTTTTTCTTACATATGCAGAAGGCAGAGCCATATGTTTGCAATATGAAATGTGTTTTTTTAGAAAATCATTGTGAAGAGGTGGCACCAACAATGTCACCCACCCAGAGACTGGAGCCAGAAAAGGACCAGTGATTTCTAGAGGTCTTCATTGCACAAGTCACGGCTCCTGCAGCACCTGAAGTTCACCAGATAGACACTCCATTTTATATTGTTCACATTAGCACAGTTCTTTAGGCAGCCCCTAAAGGTTAACCAGGGTGTACCATCATCTGCAGAAGGAGGAGAAACAGATCAGCAAAGAGGTTTCTGGAAAAACAAACAAACAAACAAAAAAACACCTTCTTTCCAGCCTGCACCAGCATACAAAAACAACCTTGTGTAGTTCAAGGCTCCGTTATTCAAATGTGAGGAATCGGAAGATGTTGGAATTTGGGGGTTTCCCAAAAGAAAAGCAATAGCAGAGTAGTTTAAAAAAAAATCCTGGATATGGGGATGTAATGACAGCAGCAATTCAAAGATTGCCCAAGCTGGATGTTTCCACTGAGAATGTTAACACTGGTTTAAGTAAGGGTTAGAAATACTAAGGAATCGCTCAGCACAAAGGCTAGGAAAACTGAGAAATCATGATGTTTAGTCTTACCCATGAAAAGCCATTTAGTCAATATTTATTGCTGACACTGGCCCCTCTATTTTCACAGTTTAAAACCACCCACAAGGAGGTCCAGGCAGGGACAAAGACAAAGAACTGACCTCCTCACTCCAACATCCAGCTGTTCTCCACTGGCCGTACTGTGCCTCTCCTTTCCCCTCAATTAAGTCTCCTCTGTTTTCTTCAGACTTCTCAAAATATTGATTCCATAGCTACAGACCCCCACCCCTTAGAGACTACCTCTATCTATTTTTCATTATGGCATGTGATGGGGTAGAGATAGTCAGTCATCCCAGGGTTGAGACTGCCTGAGCTAAAGTAAGGTCCCACCTTTTTACTATGACTAATGTATCCCTGTCTGCTTCCTCTGCCCCTTCCTCCTTCCCCAAACCCACAACTTACTTCTGAAAATCCTCCCAGTTGTGCAAGCCTCTTGCATTGTCGCAGTGCATATTCCTCTGCCTCTGGAACACTTCTCCCCTGGAAACTGGAGGTGGCACATCCTGCACTGAATAATTTCTATAATGTGGGCCAGAGAGTAGGGAGATCCAAGTGAGAGAGGGCCTCACACTGCTATGAAAGGACCCACCTCCCCTTTAAAATTTGAAGTCTGCTGGGAGCCCCGAGGGCTTTGTCAGCGACTCATTAAACCTGGGCATCGGGCTTCCCTGGTGGCGCAGTGGTTGAGAAAATGCCTGCCAATGCAGGGGACACGGGTTCGAGCCCTGGTCTGGGAAGATCCCACATGCCGCGGAGCAACTAGGCCCGTGAGCCACAATTGCTGAGCCTGCGCGTCTGGAGCCTGTGCTCCGCAACAAGAGAGGCCGCGATAATGAGAGGCCCTCGCACCGCGATGAAGAGTGGTCCCCACTTGCCGCAACTAGAGAAAGCCCTCGCACAGAAACAGACCCAACACAGCCATAAATAAATAAATAAATAAATAAATAAATTTTTTAAAAAACAAAAAAACATGGGCATCTACCTCTATTAAAATAGGCTAAGTCAAAAGAGGGACTAAAGTTTATGGTCTCAGAAGTTTTAGCCTGTAAAACAGGTGGAGGGCTAAGGAAAAGGGGAACAAAATCAAAACTGAGATAATCAGGTCAGGTCTTCTTCATACTCACCAGGAATACGGTGTTCACCAACAAATAGTTCATGGACTGTGCCGGCAAAGAGAAATAAAACATCTGCAATTGTCTCTAAGATTTACCCTTGCCTAAGGTCACTAAGCCTTGTAACACATGAGGCCCATCCTGCACTCTTAACCTGGAGCCACTCTAGGCTCTTATGTCCCTCCAAAGCCTAGTCCCCCATCACGTGGCATATCTGCACCTCTCCCTCTTTTCAATTCTCTTCACCTCTAGAGGGCCTCTCAGCCTCCCCTACCCATCTCTTAGGATACAGCACAGACTCAAAGGAAAAAGATACATGCACATCTTGTGTGTGTGTGCCTCATTCCCTTCTTTTTAATTGACCTATGTGACTTTCTTACCTACATGCGCCTGGAAGCTGACAAGGGGGAAAGCATCTGAAATCCACGAAATTGCTACACTTTGGATTTAGCCAGCTAGTGCCTTAAAAATCAACATTCCACTTCCCCCTTTCCCTTTTTCTTGCTTTTTAATACACTCATCCTTAGCCTTGTCAACTGCTGCTCATGTTTTTTCATCAAACTTAAAATCAGCTCCCATCCCAGCCCGATCCTGCTGGAAGAAGCTGTTGAGTGCTGAAATTCAGGGTCTGTCTCTGGATTCCTTTCAACCCTCAGTGCTCGTCCTGCCCCTTTCATCTCCTCCCTCCCCCCAAATTCCCCATCCCACACCACTGATCCATTTCTACTCACTTCCATGTTCTTTGTCTGCAAATGACCCGTACAGTACTGTTGGAAAAAAAAAAAGATACACTCTCTGAAGACCTCATTTTACAAACCTCACCTCACAGCTTCTGTGAAAATCTTTTCAATTCCTTTATAATCTACCTGTTTCCTTCTGCAAGGGCAGACTAAGACTTTGGTGAAGGTCCCAGGGACATGATGCGTTGTGGACAAAAGTCATGGCATCAGAATGACAGCTTCTGTTACCATATGGCTCTCATAAGAGAACTTCTGTCACGCGAACCCCGACCCGTTCCGGGATCCTGGACACGTCTCTCCAGCTGTCAACCATAGGGACTCACCTCTAAAGCAGCAGAGGAGGATGGGGAGTCCCAGCAGGAGGGAGTTGTCCATTTTGGAGGGAGAAAACAGCAGGTTAGAGCAGGAAGCTGCAAGGTGCCTGTTTATATATCTACCAGGTTGGGCTTCCCCAGGAAGGGCTAGGGGTGGGGACATTGCGGAAGTCCTTCAAAGGCAATTCCTGCTCCTAGGGAAACCAGGGACTCTAAAATTTTTTCTTTTCGGCAAACTGGGGGGAAAAGGGACTGCCTAGGTAAGTCCTGGACCCGATTTATTTCAGCCCTAGCATTCAGGATTTTTGATGCCACGTTCTGTGGTCTTTTCATTATACCACACTGTGGGAGAATACAAGGATAAATCCGGGCTAGATGGGTTGGATTCAGAGCCATTTACACTGAGATGCTCATTCAAGCTGAGAGAATATATAATAATTGGAATGCAGGAAGTCCAAAAGACGGCTAAGCACAGAGCCTTTAAAACTCAGTACTATAGGGAATGGGGAAGAGAGGTGGAGAGGTTAGATTCAGACGCATTGACAGAGGGTAATCATGAAGGGAATAGTTTCCCACTGTCAATCATCCTGGAACAAATTAAACCCTGGGGTAGAAAATGAGAGCTGAGGGGGAAACTGCTTCCCGTACTTGGAGTTCCCGGTGGTTGAGACTTAGACTTTTACTAAGAGAGAGGTTTGAGATTACTTCACCTGGAGGGAGGTAAGCTGGTCCTTCCCACTTGATGTCGAGCCAGGAATTGGGGGGGGGGGGTACCTCAACTCTGAGAATGACTAGGTAGTCAGTTAGGGTGGTGATTGAATGTAAAATTCCTGTAGAGGGGATTGAGCCTGTGGATTCTAAGAACAGCCGTATTTAGTATCTCATTCCAAGTTTTCTGTTAGTTTCCTTCAGTTATTCCTATACCTTCCAAAAATTGTGATGGGAGTTGCAGCTTAGTCTGTGCTGTCATTGCAAGGAGTTGAAGGAAGGGTCTGTGCCCATGCTTAGGGCAAAGAAATACAGGGGAAAGAAACAGCAACCTGAAGGAAGCAGACTGCAATAGAGCACACTATAGGTCTACAGCAAAGTGGGGCAGTAGTCTAAGACGGATGTTGGCTGAAGAGGCAGGGACAGCAAGAGTGACGTATGGAAGAGATGCTCTCCAGAATATACTGGGGGTTGTTACTACACGCCCAAAGAGCAAATGAACATTTCCATACGGGGAGGAAGGAGGAAGGGGATATAACTAGTTAACTGCTTACCTGTGGCACCTAGGACTCTGGTGAAGCTTTGAAATAACACCATGAAGTAATCATGTACTACTCTCTAACACACAAACACACACACACACACACACACTTGACATGACTGGTTTTTGTGTTCTGCATATTCACTAGAAGATCTGTCCCTTTCCCTCCTCTCAATGCCCTGAAATTTAGCATCTTCTCTTACACCTATACATTTCTTTCTTCGACTTTTTGAGATCTTCCCTCCTTTCCTTCTAGGAATTCCATATTTAATTCTTTGACTAATGGCGGCACACACGAAAGAAGGGAAGGTTTTCTCCCTCTGCCCCACAAGAAACTGTCTCCTCACTTAATTACACTCCGATGATATTATTTTACCACTTCTCCTAAAGCAGAAATTTCCCCCTCTCAGCTTTACTGATCCACCTGAATTACTTGCTTATATTTGAACCCTATTTTATTGACTTACTTTTCTCCTAAAATCTCCTCAAATTCACACTCCCAGTCTTAGTATCCCATAATACCTGATTTTCTTACTGGGCCACATTCGATACCTTTTCTCAGTGCTCCTAATCCTTTTTCCTATCCTCTTAGGGCACCCCAAAATAATTATTCTTATGTCATAAATTACAGACCCATGACTTAAAAGTGTTCAGGAATGAATTCCTTTTGCCTATTGCCCCAAACCTCACGTGGAGTCTGTATGACCCCTTTACTCATGATACCCTTCTCTCCATCACAGAGTTCTGGAGGTCCAGTTAGTCCAGAAGAGTAGCCCTGGATTTTCCTCAACTCTGAGAGTGACTAGGTGAGTACTCAATTACATCTTTATGTATATGATTAGAAGATGTTTAGATTATGCACTAGGATTTTTGGTTTGCATCTCCAACGTTACCATGCAAAACAATAAAAATGATGTTTCTTGAATGGAAATCCACTTTCCAATCGGTTACCATTATTTTCAAGACATAGATCTACTCTCCATGGTGAATACAGTAAAAATATCCTGAAATTCATTGGTAATAGAGGTATTTTCACACAATGACATTTTTGGATAGGTTAATGGAGCTGGTGGTGAGTGCCAGGATTTGATTTGAGGAAAGAGATCTCATCTTAGGCAGATGCCACATGTGATGAGGAAGGTCAACAAGATGAAGAACCACAGTTACTGTTCCAATGCAGCCCAATGACCTTAAGCTCCTGGGGTTTTCCCAGTACCCATAGGATTTATACCAGTGATCTGGCAGGAAAAGAACAATTTCTTCTAGATCAGGGTTTGAAGGAACAGTCAGATCAGAAAATCTTGTCTCTTTTCCTTCAAGCAAGGGAGCAGCACAGTTCTGGCTGACTGAGACTACACGAAACCAGAGAAGTTCTACCTTCTTGAGGGATGTGAAAATGGAACTTTCAGACAATATGTGCAGATCCAAGAAAGAACATGAAAGAAGTGTCTCTGGGGAGAGCTTCTGTGCGTATTCTTTTCTACCATGAGACCCAGCATCCCCGAGGATTGGCTGGGAGTCTCAGAATTGTTCAATACGTCCACAGTTCCTTAGATAGTTCATTCCTAGAGTGCTGGGGGCTGGAGAAGGTAACGTGGATGTTAAAGTAACTAGGGAGGCAGTCAACAATGAAGAATAATCTACCCATTGTTCCTGTATAGCTTACAGCTCAAATAAAATGTTCTGTATTTTCAATGTGCTGTTTCAACGACTCTACTATCACCAGGAGAGCTCTATTTATTTATTTATTGAATTTTTGAATTATTTTATTTTTTTATACAGAAGTTTATTATTAGTTATCCAGTTTATACATATTAGTGTATATATGTCAGTCCCAATCTCCCAATTCACCACACCACCACCACCCCTGCTGCTTTCCCCCCTTGGTGTCCATACGTTTGTTCTCTACATCTGTGTCTCAATTTCTGCCCTGCAAACTGGTTCATCTGGATCATTTTTCTAGGTTCCACATATATGCGTTAATATACGATATTTGTTTTTCTCTTTCTGACTTACTTCACTCTGTATGACAGTCTCTAGATCATCCATGTCTCTACAAATGACCCAGTTTCGTTCCTTTTTATGGCGGAGTAATATTCCATTGTATATATGTACCACAATTTCTTTATCCATTCGTCTGTCAATGGGCATTTAGGTTGCTTCCATGACCTGGCTATTGTAAATAGTGCTGCAGTGAACATTGGGGTGCATGTGTCTTTTTGAATTATGGCTTTCTCTGGGTATATGCCCAGTAGTGGGATTGCTGGGTCATATGGTAATTCTATTTTTAGTTTTTTAAGGAACCTCCATACTGTTCTCCATAGTGGCTGTATCAATTTACATTCCCACCAATAGTGCAAGAGGGTTCCCTTTTCTCCACACCCTCTCCAGCATTTATTGTTTGTAGATTTTCTCATGATGCCCATTCTAACTGGTGTGAGGTGATACCTCATTGTAATTTTGATTTGCATTTCTCTAATAATTAGTGATGTTGAGCAGCTTTTTATGGGCTTCTTGGCCATCTATATGTCTTCCTTGGAGAAATGTCTATTTAAGTCTTCTGCCCATTTTTTGATTGGGTTGTTTGTTTTTCTAATATTGAGCTGCATGAGCTGTTTATATATTTTGGAGATTAATACGTTGTCCGTTGATTCGTGTGCAAATATTTTCTCCCATTCTGAAGGTTGTCTTTTCAGCTTGTTTGTAGTTTCCTTTGCTTTGCAAAAGCTTTTAAGTTTCATTAGGTCCTATTTGTTTATTTTTGTTTTCATTTCCATTACTCTAGGAGGTGGATCAAAAAAGATCTTGCTATGATTTATGTCAAAGAGTGTTCTTCCTATGTTTTCCTCTAAGAGTTTTATACTGTCCGGTCTTACATTTAGGTCTCTAATCCATTTTGAGTTTATTTTTGTGTATGGTGTTAGGGAGTGTTCTAATTTCATTCTTTTACATGTAGCTGTCCAGTTTTCCCAGCACCACTTATTGAAGAGACTGTCTTTTCTCCATTGTATGTCCTTGCCTCCATTATCATAGATTAGTTGATCATAGGTGCATGGGTTTATCCCTGGGCTTTCTATCCTGTTCCATTGATCTATATTTCTGTTTTTGTACCAGTACCATATTGTCTAGATTACTGTAGCTTTGTAGTATAGTCTGAGGTCAGGGAGTCTGATTCCTCCAGCTCTGTTTTTTTCCCTCAAGACTGCTTTGGCTATTCGAGGTCTTTTGTGTCTCCATACAAATTTTAAGATTTTTTGTTCTAGTTCTGTAAAAAATGCCCTTGGTAATTTGGTAGGGATTGCATTGAATCTGTAGATTGCTTTGGGTAGTATAGTCATTTTCACAATATTGATTCTTCCAATCCAAGAACATGGTATATCTCTCCATCTGTTGGTATCATCTTTAATTTCTTTCATCAGTGTCTTATAGTTTTCTGCATACAGGTCTTTTGTCTCCCTAGGTAGGTTTAATCCTAGGTATTTTATTCTTTTTGTTGCAATGGTAAATGGGAGTGTTTCCTTAATTTCTCTTTCAGATTTTTCATCATTAGTGTATAGGAATGCAAGAGATTACTGTGTATTAATTTTGTATCCTGCAACTTTACCAAATTCATTGATTAGCTCTAGTAGTTTTCTGGTGGCATCTTTAGGATTCTCTATGTATAGTATCATGTCATCTGCAAACAGTGACAGTGTTACTTCTTCTTTTCCAATTTGTATTCCTTTTATTTCTTTTTCTTCTCTGATTGCTATGGCTAAGACTTCCACAACTATGCTGAATAACAGTGGTGAGGGTGGACATCCTTGTCTTGTTCCTGATCTTAGAGGAAATGCTTTCAGTTTTTCACCATTGAGAATGATGTTTGCTGTGGCTTTGCCATACATGGCCTTTATTATGTTGAAGTAGGTTCCCTCTATGCCCACTTTCTGGAGAGTTTTTATCATAAATGGTGTTGAATTTTGTCAAAAGCTTTTTCTGCATCTATTGAGATGATCATATGGTTTTTCTTCTTCAATTTGCTAATATGGTGTATCACACTGATTGATTTGCATATATTGAAGAATCCTTGCATCCCTGGGATAAATCCCACTTGATCATGGTGTATGACACTTTTAATGTGCTGTTGGATTCTGTTTGCTAGTATTTTGTTGAGGATTTTTGCATCTATATTCATCAGTGATATTGGTCTGTAATTTTCTTTTTTTGTAGTATCTTTGTCTGGTATTGGTATTGGGGTGATGGTGGCCTCATAGAATGAGTTTGGGAGTGTTCCTTCCTCTGCAATTTTTTGGAAGAGTTTGAGAAGGATGGCTGTTAGCTCTCCTCCAAATGTTTGATAGAATTCACCTGTGAAGCCATCTGGTCCTGGACTTTTGTTTGTTGGCAGGTTTTTTTTTCCTTTTTTATTTTTATTTTATTTTATTTTTTCATCAGTCATCAGTCTTATACACATCAGTGTATACAAGTCAATCCCAATCGCCCAATTCAGTGGGCTTGTTGGAAGATTTTTAATCACAGTTTCAATTTCATTACTTGAGATTGGTCTGTTCATATTTTCTATTTCTTCCTGGTTCAGTCTTGGAAGGTTATACCTTTCTAAGAATTTGTCCATTTCTTCCAGGTTGTCCATTTTATTGGCATAGAGTTGCTTGTAGTAGTCTCTAAGGATGCTTTGTATTTCTGTGGTGTCTGTTGTAACTTCTCCTTTTTCATTTCTAATTTTGTTGATTTGAGTCCTCTCCCTCTTTTTCTTGTTGAGTCTCCCTAATGGTTTATCAATTTTGTTTATCTTCTCAAAGAACCAGCTTTTAGTTTTATTGGTCTTTGTTATTGTTTCTTTATTTCTATTTCATTTATTTCTGCTCTGATCTTTATGATTTCTTTTCTTCTGCTAACTTTGGGTTTTGTTTGTTCTTCTTTCTCTAGTTCCTTTAGATGTAAGGTTAGATTGTTTATTTGAGATTTTTCTTGTTTCTTGAGGTAGGCTTGTATTGCTATAAACTTCCCTCTTAGAACTGCTTTTGCTGCAACCCATAGGTTTTGGATTGTCGTGTTTTCATTGTCATTTGTCTCTAGGTATTTTTTTATTTCCTCTCTGAAATCTTCAGTGATCTCTTGGTTATTTAGTAACGTATTGTTTAGCCTCCATGTGTTTGTGTTTTTTATGTTTTTTTCCCTATAATTCATTTCTAATCTAATAGCGTTGTGGTCAGAAAAGATGCTTGATATGATTTCGATTTTCTTAAATTTACTGAGGCTTGATTTGTGACCCAAGATGTGATCTATCCTGGAGAATGTTCTGTGCGTACTTGAGAAGAAAGTGTAATCTGCTGTTTTTGGATGAAATGTCTTATCAATATCAGTCAAATCTATCTGGTCTATTGTGTCATTTAAAGCTTGTGTTTCCTTATTTTCTGTTTGGATGATCTGTCCATTAGTGTAAGTGAGGTTTTAAAGTCCCCCACTATTATTGTGTTACTATCGATTTCCTCTTTTATAGCTGTTAGTAGTTGCCTTATGTATTGAGGTGCTCCTATGTTGGGTGCATATATATTTATAATTATTATATCTTCTTCTTGGATTGATCCCTTGATTGTTATGTAGTGTCCCTCCTTGTCTCTTGTAACGTTCTTTATTTTAAAGTCTATTTTACCTGCTATGAGTATTGCTACTCCAGCTTTCTTTTGATTTCTATTTGCATGGAACATCTTTTTCCATCCCCTCACTTTCAGTCTGTATGTGTCCCTAGGTCTGAAGTGGGTCTCTTGTAGACAGCATATATATGGGTCTTGTTTTTGTATCCATTCACCGAGCCTGTGTCTTTTGATTGGAGCATTTAATCCATTCACGTTTAAGGTAATTATCGATATGTATGTTCCTATTACCGTTTTCTTAATTGTTTTGGGTTTGTTTTTGTAGGTCCTTTTCTTCTCTTGTGTTTCCCACTTAGAGAAGTTCCTTTAGCATTTGTTGTAGATCTGGTTTGGTGGTGCTGAATTCTCTTAGCTTTTGCTTGTCTGTAAAGCTTTTGATTTCTCCGTCGAATGTGAATCAAATCCTTTCTAGGCAGAGTAATCTTGGTTGTAGGTTTTTCCCTTTCATCACTTTAAATATATCATGCCAGTCCCTTCTGACTTGTAGAGTTTCTGCCGAGAAATCAGCTGTTAACCTTATGGGAGTTCCCTTGTATATTATTTGTCGTTTTTCCCTTGCTGTTTTCAATAATTTTTCTTTGTATTTAATTTTTGCCAATTTGATTACTATGTGTCTTGGCATGTTTCTCCTTGGGTTTATCCTGTATGGGACTCTCTGCATTTCCTGGACTTGGGTGGCTATTTCCTTTCCCATGATAGGGAAGTTTTCGACTATAATCTCTTCAAATATTTTCTCGGGTCCTTTCTCTCTCTCTTCTCCTTCTGGGACCCCTATAATGCGAATGTTGTTGCATTTAATGTTGTCCCAGAGGTCTCTTAGGCTGTCTTCATTTCTTTTCATTCTTTTTTCTTTATTCCGTTCCACAGCAGTGAATTCCACCATTCTGTGTTTCAGGTCACTTATCCGTTCTTCTGCCTCAGTTATTCTGCTATTGATTCCTTATAGTGTATTTTTCATTTCGGTTATTGTATTGTTCATCTCTGTTTGTTCTTTAATTCTTCTAGGTCTTTGTTAAACATTTCTTGCATCTTCTCGATCTTTGCCTCCATTCTTTTTCTGAGGTCCTGGATCATATTCACTAACATTATTCTGAATTCTTTTTCTGAAAGGTTGCCTATCTCCACTTCATTTAGTTGTTTTTCTGGGGTTTTATCTTGTTCCTTCATCTGGTACCCATCCCTCTGCCTTTTCATCTTGCCTATCTTTCTGTGAATGTGAGAATTTTTTCTAAGGGTGACCTCAGCTAAGGAGAAATAAGGGATTCCTCTTCTACTTTCCAAGGTAAATTCACCAGTGATGAATGTCATGCTCAGAGACCAGCAGTCCCATGGTGGCATATAACCTTCTGTTTTGCTGAGTTTACTACTTACATTGAGACTATCCCTGACCAGTTTACTGAAGCACATTCCCCCTTCTTATTTCCTCTCTCTCTCTCTCTCTCTCTCTCTCTGTGTCTGTGTGTGTGTGTGTGTGTGTGTGTGTGTGTGTGTGTGTGTAGATGTGGGAAGCAAGCTGGGAGAAATCTGTTATTTTAAAAATGCCACAGAACTTTCCTACCATTTTTTTTTTAATTTTTAGGGAAGGCTCTTTTATTTATTTATTTATTTTTATATTTATTTTTGGCTGTGTTGGGTCTTCGTTTCTGTGCGAGGGCTTCCTCTAGTTGCGGCAAGCGGGGGCCACTCTTCATCGCAGTGCGTGGGCCTCTCACTATTGCGACCTCTCTTGTTGCAGAGCACAGGCTCCAGACGCGCAGGCTCAGTAGTTGTGGCTCACGGGCCTAGTTGCTCCACGGCACGTGGGATCTTCCCAGACCAGGGCTTGAACCCGTGTCCCCTGCATTAGCAGGCAGATTCTCAACCACTGCACCACCAGGGAAGCCCTTTCCTACCATGTTTAAGCTGCCTTATTCTGATTCATCATTTCTTGGTTGCTGTAGACAAACCTTAGACAAAGTGGATTGCAATGAATTTTGCTCTTTTGGTCAGTGTTTCTGTGGAGGGACAGTCCTTTCAAGCTCCCTCGTCTGTCATTTCCACTGATGACGTCTCCAGGCCTCCTCAAAAAGTATATTTTAAAATAATTAAATAGCTCATAAGTACTAATTTAGTCCTCACAATTATTCTTGATAGATACCATTGTTTATTTTTTTTCTGAGTAAAAAACCCCTAAGGATAGAGAGGTTAAAGGACACACACAGGGTCACACAACCAGCAAGTGGAGAATCCAGGTTTAAACAGAGTTTCATCCAACACTGAGCATGATGCTATAATGATCACCCATGGAAAGAAGGTAGATGGTTTTCATAGACCAGAGATTATAATAACTTGGTAAGATTTATATATATATATATTTATTTTATTTATGTATGTATTTATTTATTTTTGGCTGCATCAAGTCTTAGTTGCAGCACACAGGATCTTCATTGAGGCATGGCGGGGTCTTTCGGCATGTGGGCTTCTCTCTAGTTGTGGCATGTGGGTTTTCTCTTCTCTAGTTGTGGTGCACGGGTTCCAGAGCACGTGGGCTCTGTAGTTTGTGGCATGCAGGCTCTCTAGTTGAAGCTTGCGAGCTCAGTAGTTGTGGCATGTGGGCTTAGTTGCCCCGCAGCATGTGGGATCTTAGTTCCCTGACCAGGGATCAAACCCGCATCCCCTGCATTGGAAGGTGGATTCTTTACCACTGGACCACCAGGGAAGTCCCTAAATTGGTAAGATTTTTAAAACTCTTATAATGTTCTTGTGTTTGAAGTGATCAGCAGTAAAATCCCAAAACTGAAAAGTGTATGTAGGGTCATGGAGCCTAGTGGCCTACTGCATGGCCACGCATAGATGGAGAAAATCTCAAAACATGAAGTGGATAGTGCTAGTGTGGGAAGGGAAAAAAGAGAGTTGAGTCTCTGGGTCATTGTGAGGAAGGCTGGAGGGTCCTGGAAATCTCCCAGGGTGGGGTGATGCTCTCTCCTGGTTGCTTGCTATGCAGACAGCCCCACTCAGCATGCACCCTAAGCTTCCACAATGGAGAACCTTCCTCATCTCCCTGCAGAAGCCCCATTCTCTCTTGCACATGCTAGGAAAATGCCTCAACCACAGGTCTTTGTGTAAATGTTCTTTCTTCCAGGACTCCTCCTCCGCCTCCCTGTTCCTCCTGTGTGTTCCCACAGCACAGCTGAGACCCATTATATGAAAATAGCCTTATCTTTGACTCCTCTTCCTCTCTCATTTCACATTAAACCACTGACAGAGTCCAGTCTGTGCTGCCTTCATAAGATCAGGACTGTCATTTCCTTCTCCATTCCCACTATTGCTGCTCTTGTTATGACTTTCATGTTGCCCACCTGGAGCTTATTCTTTTCTCAATATGTAAACATTTGTTGAATTAAATCCATTGAAATAGAGTCTTAACAAGCATTGGTTAGAGAAGCAAGCTTTGCTTCTGATCCTTGGAGCACAGGAAGTCTGTCATTACAGAGCTGGGACGCTGAAGCTGCTTGGAGGAATGAAGAAAGAAGGAAAGAGAGATTATTTTAAGCACTTCAACCTGGGAGGAGCCTCAGAGGAAGGAATAAAATGATGAAACTGCAGAAGGAGATGTTGCATAACCAAAGTCAAGGAGATGAGGCCCTGAGAGAAGTGCATCCTCTGGTCATGACTCACAGCGCCAGGGAAAGTCAGACTGGATCCTGCTCTCAAAGAGCGGCAATAATGCAAGGGGTCTTCTTGAGAGCTTCATGTAGCTCCAGACAGGGTAGGAGGAGGGTTGTGGACCCAGTAGTTCAGCAGAATGTAATCCTGATAAGCCTGGGAACATAAGCCTTGGGTGCAGCCTATGGGGTTAGGAGAACAGAACATCTTCTTCTTGAGGCCCAGAGCTGAGATAGTTTTTGATCATTAAAGTCCAAATGGGCATCAGATGAGAGGTGAAAAGCTTAGTCATGTGAGAAGAGGAACAAGGCAACACTGGAACTCTTGGCACCATCCAGAGGTGGGTGGAGAAGGAGTAAGAGGGCATTAGTACATTTACAAGATATCAATATACTCAAGAGAAAAAAAACAGCGCTTATCATTTCAAAGACTTAAACATGTGCCAAAATGTTGACAATGCAAGGTTAGAAAGAGGACACAGCCTCCTTTCCATGTCTTAGACGTTTCCTGAGAGTGTGTGCTCACACGCAGTATAAGAAAGTGAGATTCCTGTAACAGCTCCATACTCCCCTCCTCATCCCAGAAAAGTTCCTCCCCCCAGTAGAAGTCTGGAATGCAGCTCCAAAGACATTGTGATGAGGACTTTCTGCTCAGGTCAACCGAGGTACCCAGTAATTCAAAACTGATGAACTAGCCACAAGTTTAGTATCACAGGTATAGTGGGGCATAATTTGAATCATAATATATATATATATTTAATTATAAGTTTATCTTTTGTTTCTCAATACGCATCAGTAGTTTACCATTCTTTCTTCTGTCCCATCTCCTACCATTCAGTACCACCAATTGGCTTTACGGGGTATTGGGTTGGGGGACTTATTTTTGCTACTTCCATTATTCCGATGCCGCCATTTGGCTGATCCTTAGAAGACAATCAGTAGACACAAATCTGACTGTACTCATTCAGGAGGATTCTTAGCAAGCAGCATAGGCCACAGTGTGAAAGCCAGACTGAAAACACTGTGCTTATTGGGCATGGCCACTATGCAAGCAGGTGCACAAGAGCTGTATGAAACAACAATAACAACAGCACCACCAGCCATAAATAATAATAACACCTAGTGGCTTGAGTTTCAGGTTTTTATTTTTTCTTTTCAGTTCAGTACCAAAAATCTGAGGCTATGGAGCGATATGACTTTCTCAATCCTTGGTCTTCTTACCCTATTACTGATCACATGTCATGGTTCTAAATACCCTCTATATGCTGATGACTGGCAAATCTCTACCTTCCTCCCTAAACTCTCCACTGCCTTTTAAAAATCTGCATTTGATGGGCTTTTCAAACTTAACATGCCCCAAAACAAACAACTGATTTCATATCCCAACTCACTCCAACATCATACCCTCCACACACCTGTCTCCCCGCTCTAGCCTCACGTCACTTTTCTCACATTCTGTCCCATGTCACCCAATCACTGCACCATTCACCCAGTTGCTCGGGCTAAAAACTAAGGGCCATCATAGATTTCTCTTTTTTCTTTCCTTACCCCCCCACCCCACCACACATTCAATCTATTAGCAAGTCCTGTTGGCTCTCTCTTCAAAAAGTGTTTACCAAGACCCATCATTTCTTACCACTTGTTCTCTAAGTTAACATTGTCTCTTTTTTCTCATAGTTTAATTTTTTCTGAGTTTCATTTTCTCTCTTTTTTTTTTATTATATAAGTTTCAGGTTATAATTCAACATCTCTATATACTACATAGTGATTCTCCCAAAGGTCTAGTTACCATTCATCACCATACAGTTGACCCCCTTAACCTTTTTCACCTACCCCTAGCCCCCTTCCCTCTGGTAACCACTGATCTGTTCTCTGTATCTTATGAGTTTTGTTTTGTTTGTTCTGTTTGTTTTGTTTTTGGATTTGACATATGAGTGAAATCATATGGTATTTGTCTTTTTCCTTCTGGCTTATTTCACTTAGTAGAATACCCTCGAGGTCCAACCATGTTGTCACAAATGGCAAGATTCCATTCTTTTTTATGGCTGAATAGTATTCCATTGTATACATATAAACCACATCTTCTTTATTCATTCATCCATCGATGGACACTTTGTTTCCATATCTTGGCTATTGAAAAATAATGCTACAATGAACATAAGAGTGAAATATCTTTTTAATTTTTTTTTTATTCTCTGGATAAATAACCAGAAGTGGAATAGCTGAATTATATGGTAGTTCACTTATTAATTTCTTGAGGAATTTCCATGCTGTTTTCCATAGTGGCTACAACAATTTACATTCCCATCAACAGTGTATGAGAGTTCCCTTTTCTCCACATCCTCTCCAAAACTTATTTCTTGTCTTTTCAATAATAGCCATTCTAACAGGTGTGAGGTGGTATCTCATTCTGGTTTTGATTTGCATTTCCTTGATGATTGAGCATCTTTTCATGTGCTGGTGACCATCTGTATGTCTTCTTTGGAAAAATGATATTCAAATCCTCTACCCAGGGACTTCCCTCGTGGCACAGTGGTTAAGACTCTGCGCTCCCAATGCAGGGGGCCCGAGTTCAATCCCTGGTGAGGGAACTAGATCCCACATGCATGCCACAACTAAGAGTTCTCATACCACAACTAAGAAGCTAGTGAGCCACAACTAAGGTGCCTGTGAGCCACAACCAAATAAATAAATAAATAAATAAATAGAATATTTTTTAAAATCCTCTGCCCATTTTTAAATTGGGTTGTTTGTTTTAAGTTGTATGAGTTCTTTATATATTTTGGATGTTAACTCCTTATCAGATATATAATTTGCAAATACCTTTTTTCATTTACTAAGTTGCCTTTCATTTTGATGATGGTTTCCTTTGCTGTTCAGAAACTTTTTAGTTGATGAAGGCCCATTTGTTGATTTTTGCTTTTTGTTTCCCCTGCTTTCAAAGTCAGGTCCACAAAAACATCACTAAGGCTGATGTCAGTGAGGTTACCAATGTTTTTCCCTAGAAATTTTATGTTTTCAGGCATTACATTTAAGGCTTTAATCCATTTTGAGTTTGTTCTTGTGTATGGTATAAAATAGTGATCTAGTTTCAATCTTTTGCATATGTCTCTCTTGTTTTCCCATCATCATTTATTGAAGAGACTGTCCTCTCTCCATCATTATGTTCTTGGCCCCTTTGCTGTAAATTAATTGTTTATATGTGCATGGATTTACTTCTAGGATCTCAATTCTGTTCCATTGATCTGTGTGTCTGTTTTCGTGCCTGTACCATAATGTTTTGATTACTACAGCTTTGTAGTATAATTTGAAATCCAGGAGCATGATACCTTCAGCTTTGTTCTTCTTCCTTAAGATAGTTTTGGCTATTTGGGATCTTTAGTGTTTCATACAAATTATAGAATTATTTGTTCTGGTTCTATGAAATATACTATTGGAATACTGATACAGATTGTATTGAATGTGTAGACTGCTTTGGGTAGTATTTGCATTTTAACAATATTAATTCTTCCAATCCATGAGCACAAAATGTCTTTTCATTCATTTATGTCTTCTTCAGTTTCTTTCATCAATGTCTTATAGTTTTCAGTATACAGTTCTTTAGCCTCCTTGGTTAATTTTGTTCCTAGGTATTCTTTTTAATACAGTTGGAAATAGGATTGTTTTCTTAATTTCTCTTTCTGATAGATTGTTATTAGTGTACAGAAATGCCACAGATTTCTGTATATTAATTTTGTACCTGCAACTTTGCTGAATTCATTTGTTAGTTCTAATAGTTTTTTTGTTGTGTCTTTAGGGTTTTCTATGTATAGTATCATAACTTCTGTGAAGAGAGACACTTTCACTTCTCCTTTTCCAATTTGAATGCCTTTTATTTCTTTTCTTGCCTAATTGCTGTGGCTAGGACTTCCAATACTATGTTGACTAAAAGTGGTGAGAGTGGACATCATTGTCTTATTCCTGTTCTTGGAGAAAAAGCTTTCAGCTTTTCAACATTGAATATGACGCTGAAGGTTTGTCATATATGGTCTTTATTATGTTAAACTGTTTTCCCTCTATACCCACTTTGTTGAGAATTTTTATCAGAAGTCAATGTTGAATTTTGTCAATTGCTTATTCTGCATCTATTGAGATGATCACACAATTTTTTTTATAGATCTTTATTGGAGTATAATTGCTTCACAATACTGTGTTAGTCTCTGTTGCACAAAAAAGCGAATCAGCCACATGCATATACATGTCCCCATATCCCCTCCCTCTTGAGCCTCCCTCCCCTCCTCCCTATCCCACCCCTCTAGGTCATCGCAGATCACCGAGCCAATCTCCCTGTGCTATGCTGCTGCTTCCCACAGCCAACTATTTTACATTCAGTAGTGTATATATGTCAGTGCTACTCTCACTTCACCCCAGTTTCACCCTCCCACCCCATGTCCTCAAGTCCGTTTTCTATGTCTACCTCTTTATTCCTGCCCTGCCAGTGAGAATGATCATACAATTTTTATCCTTCATTTTGTTAAAGTGGTGTATCATGTTGATTGATTTGCAAATATTGAACCATCCTTGCAACCCTGGAATAAACCCCACTGAATCATGGCGTATGATCCTTTTAATGTATTGCTGAATGAGGTTTGCTAATATTTTGTTGAGGATCTTTGTATCTGTGTTCATCAGAGATATTTGACTGTAATTTTCTTTTTTTGTAGTGTCTTTCTCTGATTTGGTATCAGAGTAATGCTGGTCTCATAGGATAAGTTTGGAAACATTATTTCCTCTTCAATTTTTGAAATAGTTTGAAATGGATAAGTATTAATTTTTTTTTTAAATGTTTGGTAGAGTTTACCTGTGAAGCCATCTGTTCTTGGACATTTGTATATTAAATGTTTGTTTTATTACTGATTCAATTTCATGATTAGTCATCAGATTTTCTATTTCTTCTTGATTCAGTCTTGAAAGATTGTCTATTTTTAGGCATTTATCCATTTTTTTCCAGGTTGTTCAATTTGTTGGTGTATAATTGCTCATAGCAGTCTCTTATGATTCTTTCTTTTTCTGTGGTATCTGTTGCAATTTCTCGCCTTTCATCAGATTTTATTTGAGCCCTCTATTTGTCAATTATACCTTTATAAAGCTGAAATTTTTTTTTAAAAGCTCTATGGGCTTTGGTGACAGATCCAAGTTGAAATCTCACTCCTGCTCCCTATCATTTTGACCGTGACAAATTATTTAACCTTTTCTAGCCTCCATTTCCAAACCTGTAAAATGAGTATAATGAAGCCTCAAGGAGAAAACAGTCTAGCATCAATATCTTGGAGTTTTTCTTACCTCCTTTTTGAATTTGGGGTCCAGTAGACTGGTAAGAAATTGGAGATTTTTCTTGTTCTTTAGTTGGGAGTAGTTCCTCTGCTATTTCATTTTACTTAACTATCTCTGTCTCTGAATTTAGGAGAAACAGTTATCTAATGTGGTCTTGACGGAGTGTTTTATGTGGGAGCATCCCATGTAGACTGTGTGAGCCCAATATTTTTGTTGCGTGGGCTAGTTTTGGTATGGTTGCCAGCCACGTCTTTCCTCAGAGTGTGCTGGCTGTTATCCCCTTGATAGGGGGTGTGATTGGTGTCCAGAGCCTGCACTGGATGTTGGGTGGGGACTTCTCCTTGCTTCATGGCTGTCACAGCCCAGACAGGGACGGGGTCTGCTCCCCAGTTGTTGGAGTAGAAGCCAGGAGGATCGGGTTCAGTCAGGTTCTGTTGCCCTTGAGTATGTGCCCTGACCCAAAGGAGGTGACCACTGAAGCATGTGAGGCCTGTGTGGTCACAGCAAACCTACGTGTCACCTGTGCATGCATCTGTGGTTCTGCCCAGAAGCAGCCCAGTCTCGTCCCTTTCTCCATTGTGTTGGTCCTAGACCTAGTGCCAGACTATGGTGTGGAGTGGTCTGGGCTGGGGGTCAGGGCGTGGTGGCTGCAGGAATCAAGGTGGTTGTGCTGCCGCCTGGGACCTGGGCTGCCTCTGATGCCCTCTCCCAGGACCTGTGCACCCCAGACCCGACTCCAAGCTGTGGCGTGGTGTGGTCGGAGCCAGAGTTCTCCTGTCAGGTGAGGTATGGAATATTTTCTCCATATCAGTAAACAAAGGATGTCACAGTCATCAGCGATTGCAGGTGGGAACTCAGGAAGGAAAGAATACCTGCCATCAGACTGCAGCCACTCCCTACCATGAGCCCTGAGGAAACTCAGGATACGAAAGCACAGGATACTGGCCCCAGATAGCTGAGGTGCACATCAAAGGAACGATTTCAGTGAGCCCAGACTCTTGCATCTTCCCATCCATAGAAAAGTACTAAATTCCTTAACTTGAGATACCTAGCTTTCTTTTATTAACAGTAATCTTTTTTTCCTACTACCTGCCCTTTGTTGCCAAACTCCTATATATCCTAGCTCCCCCTCGCCTCCTCGGAGCAGTTTTCTCAGGGTTACTTGAAATGCTGCCTCCTGGGCTTGAAGTCCTCAGTGTGTCCTCCGAATAAAACATAACTCTCAACTTTTAGGTTGTGCATTATTTTTTAGTCAACACAGGAAACGAACCCTTGTGTCCTCCTGCCCAGAACCTGTCCGCCCAAGACTCAGCAACCAGCTGCTGTACATTTCTGGGGCGCCACCTGATGCGCTCGCCAACAAAGTCCTGCTTGGTGGGATCCGCCCCCATTGTGCACACTGACAGTGGGCTCCAAGGTTTGGCTGGGACCACATCCCAGGCCCTCCAGGCTGTCTCCATGCAGCTAGATCCCGTCCTCTCCTGGGGCCGGTCTGCGGAGACTCAGCGCTTAGCTGTTGCGTGAATTTGTGGCACTGCCCAGAATGCCCAGTGTGAGCTCCAGATTGGGAGTGCAAGGAGCTGGTGGCTGCCACTGCCGTTCTCTCTGTTAGTGCAAGTTCGTGTTCCCGATGCACGGTGAGGCCAAACAAACTGAGTTTGGAGCAGAGAAAGGTTTATTGCAAAGCCATGCAAGGAGACAGGTGGCTCATGCCCTAAAAAAAGCCCAAGCTCCCTGAAGGGTTTTGGCAAAGCATTTTTAAAGGCCAGGTGAGGGAGTGGTGGTCACAGGGCAGGTGATCAGCTCGTGAACAAATCTCTGATTGGCTGATGGTGAGGGAACAGGCTGGTGTCACAGGGGTTAAGATGATCAGTCTTTAGGCTCCAGGAGGCCTGGGGCTATGTGCTAATGGTCATCAAGTATCCTGTTAACATCAATAGTTAACATCTTCCATTCGGTGGGGGGTTTTCACATCTGTAAAACAAGTCAGGAAATGTGCATCAAATACCTAGGTACTTCAGAGAAGAGCTGAAGCAGAGGGTACGGGGGAAGGCCTGTCCCAGGAAGGCCCCATAGGGTCCTGCTGGGTTACATCTCTCTGCCCTGATTGCTAGTAAGCCAGCATGCACTCAATTCTCACGAGCAGAGTCCAGCCCCTCCAGCCCCTCTATCTGTCCCGGAGGATTTCCCAGCAGACAGGGGGCCCCACAGGGCAAGGGTCTGCCTGTGTGGACCTTCTCTCCTTTATAGATTCCTCCCAGGGGCAGAGGTCCCGTCCTGATGCCTCCCCGCCCTCCCCACCCCCATCCTACCCAGTTATGTGGAGATCTTTCTTGCAGCTTTGGTTGTATAGGAGATGTTCTGCCAGTTTCCAGTTTGATTTCCATGAGAATTGTTCCACATGTATTTTTGATGTGTTTGTGGAAGGTCAGCTCCACGTCCACCTACTCTGCCATCTTGATCCCCATTCTAGAGAATTTTTTTGGTCTTAGTCTAAGACTGTTCTTTTTCTCTTAAGAAGATAGCAATTATAATGACTATACTTTTCTAAGCACCTGCTCTGTTGTAAACACTGCAAACATTTTGTCAACTGAAGAAAAATGCACAACCTAAAAGTTGCAAGTTATGTTTTATTTGGAGACCTTATTGAGGAGTATAGCCCAGGAGACAGCCTCTCAGTTAGCTCTGAAGAACTGTTCCAAAGAGATAAGGGAGGAGCCATATATGGGAGTTTTTGCTGAAAAAACAAACAAACGAACATGTAGTTGAACATCAAAAGATTACTGGCAATCACACAAAACAGACATCTCAGATGAATGATTTAAGTGCTTTTCTGTATATAGGAAGATGCAAGAGTCTGCTCATTGAAATTATTCCTTAGATATGCATCTTAACTATCTAGGGCCAGTACCCTGTCTTTCCCCATCCTGAATTCCTTTCAGGGTGCACTGTGGCTGCGGTGGCTGATGGCTTGATGGCAGGCAAACATTTTTTGTTTACTGGAATGGCAGGCAACGTTTTTTGTCCACAATTTTATCTTAAGTCCTCACGTAAGCACACTCATATGGTGCTTATTATGTCAGACCATGG
The DNA here is from genome assembly GCF_949987535.1 of Balaenoptera acutorostrata. Classification (NCBI taxonomy): domain Eukaryota; kingdom Metazoa; phylum Chordata; class Mammalia; order Artiodactyla; family Balaenopteridae; genus Balaenoptera; species Balaenoptera acutorostrata. The sequence goes on along the minus strand of NC_080072.1, from coordinate 104,921,223 downwards.
GCACTTCCTAAGGACTCCAACTACCGAAGGACACTTAAGAAGAAATAAATACACTTTTGGGACTTCCCTGGCGGTCCAGTGGTTAAGAGTCCACGCTTCCACTGCAGGGGGCACAGGCTCGATCCCTGGTTGGGGAACTAAGATCCCACATGCTGCAGGGCATAGCCAAAAAAAGAAATACACTTTTATCTATTAAGAATATTGACTTTGTAGTTAAAAACCTTCTCATAAGGAAAACCCAGATGGCTTCAGGGTGAACTCTATCAAACATTTCAGGAAGGAATAATACCAATTCTAGGAAGAGTCTTTCAGAAAATTGAAGAGAAGTTAATTTGTCCTAACTCTTTTATGCAGCCAGTATTACTCTGCTACCCAAACCAGATAAAGACATCACAAGAAAAGGAACCAATCTGTGACATAGCTTCCAATCTCTAGAACTTTGCATGTACCTTTCTCTCAACAAAGAATGCCATTTTTCTTGATTCTGCTTAGCCAAGTCCTACAATTACTTACACTGTGCTCTCCTCCAAAAATCGTTGTTCTCTCAATCTAGTTAATGGTGACCGAGTCTTCTTCCAAATAGATTTTAGTCTTGTAGGTGAGGGGAAATTTCCCGTCTTTCTCCTCTTAGTTCTTTTGGCAGGCAATTACTATTACATAAGGCAGATTAACAGGAGAAAATAAAATTTATTCTCTGCACATGGGGAATCCACATAAGTATGAAAAATTCCAAAGACAATAAGGCAAGCTGATCTCTCTCTTTCTCTCTCTCTCTCTCTCTCTCTCTCTCTCTCTCTCTCTCTCTCTCCATCTGTCTACCTAACTATATATCTGTCATCTATTCTGGACTAAAGAGAAGGAGGTAGGGGGTCTGAGGCTTCAAGGGGAAGTAAGATAATTCACAGGAGGATAAAAAGAGTTAATGTTTGGGAAACAAATGTTTGCTGGGTCATTCAAAGACAATGGGACAAAGAGAGGATTTTGATCACATTGGCTCTGCTAGATTCCTTGTGCTGGACATGTTTTTTTAGTGATAACTGTATTTGTAGGCTCCAACTCCATTCTTATAAGACATTCAAAAAATCTGAGGTGACTCAGTTCCTTACATTCATCTGAATGGTCGCCCCTTTTACCAGCCCAGTGTTATGTGATTTGGCTAAATCAGGGAATCCAACACAACACGTAAGTGTTCCATGCGCTTATATGCCTGTGAAGCAAAGACTAATACCAGGGGTCAGTGGGGTAGTTTGTGGCATTACGCACAGTAAGTTGAACAAACAGAGAAAATGTGGAATCTGAAGGTGGCTTCCATCTCTGTTTTAATGAGATCCTCTGTCTTCTCTGGGATGAGGTTGTTACTATCTTGAGTAAAGTCACCTCTTTCCTATGTAAATTCCTTGGTCAAGGCCCTGCGTTGGCTGTGGAATGGGGAGAGGAAGCAGAACACCCACTATCTTACAGCCAGGGCCTCCCATTACAGGTAAATGAACTGTACTCTTTACAGCCTAGGACATAACTCACAGAACAGGAGACTAGAGAGGGAACCACAGCTTCATCTCCATTCCACACCCTGTCTGGCGCACCATTACTGAGCCCTTCCTGGATCTTGATTGGCTGCTTCATTGTCCTTTCCTCAATTTATATGGACTGGCTCCTGTTCCTCTTGCCCCCTGGAGCCCTCGTGGTTCTGTGCTGGTCTTCCACAGAGGGTGAGTACAATGGCGGCAAGGCACAGGGGGCAGGGTGATGGGGTCAGGTAGTACTGTCCTAGAAAGTCCGGATCAGGAGGAACAGGAGCTACAGAGACAGTGTTTGCTGGAGCCAGGCCCCTGAGCCCTTGGCTGCTGCAAATTCCCTTCCCCATAATGAAAACTGTTCCTGAAGACCCTGCTGTTGCTGCTGTCCAGTAGCTCTCCAAACTCTAACTCCAGGAAAGGTGTGAGGGGAAGGGATGATAAAGAATCACTGGGGCATCTGTAGCTGGGCAAGGTAGACCGATCAACTAAGACCCAGGTCTTAGTAAGAGGTGTCAGAATGGAGATACTTCTCCTTCTTTTCCCCCATTAGATGCTGGGTCTGCTCTCTCAGCTAAACTTGCCCAGCCCTACCGGCAATGAAATGCCCATTCAGGGCCCCTTTGGAAACCACAGCTGCAGGCTGAGCCTGAAAAGAAAGAAGAGAGAGGGCTTCCTGGTAACCATGTGACTCCTAAAATGGATTCCTTGGTAGACGTGGGCTCTGCAGGGAGGATCCTCAGAGGCTGAGGAGGAAGGCCTGGAAAGTCCAGGGTTCTGGCCTCAGTCCCAACACCAGCAGCAGCAGCCCTTCTCTCTTCCCCTTAACTACCTGGCATCCATTGTTCTCATCCCATGGTTCTCCCATATTGTCCAGATCCTACAATGAAATTTATTTCTTGCACCTCCTGTGACGAATTTGTTGGCAAGAACTGCAGAAAGAATTTAGGTTCCTGTCACTCCAGATATCCTGATTTTGCATGCCAGACCAAAGAAGTATATTCTCAACATTTCACCAGAGGTGAGATGAGGGCAGGAGAATGGGGAGGGAGGGGAAATTGACTGAGTTACAGTTTCTCACCTGTACGATGATTGGGTTTTAATGGATGATCTCCAAATTCCTTTCCATTTCTGATATTCAGTGACTGAATCCCTAGTAGAGTATGTCTGTTACAGCTTCTTTGCTGTAAATGTTTGTGGGTTTTGAGAGCAGAAGCAAGTTTCCCTGGAAGGAGACTGCCCCTTTTGTGGAAGGGTCTTCAAGTCCAGGCTTTGCCTAAGGGAACAGGAGGGAAGGGAAGGACTGCTCACTTGAAAACATTCCCTGTCACATCCCAAGTCTAACTTGGACCTCTGTTATTCTCCTACCCTCTTCAGAATATATCTACCGATATTCTATCCTGGGCTGCCCAAGAAGATGTGTGGAGTATATACACATCACCGAGTGGGAAAAAAATGTGTTCTTCTGTTGTAATACAAGCTACTGCAATAGCTTATCAGTAAAGGATGAGGTTCCATTCAATTCCATCGCATTAGAGGATTTAGCCTGAGATATTCAGCTAATTTTCAGGGACTTCCTCTTGACTGCATTCTGCTCATCATTCTTTAAAAAACATCAAGATCCAGAAATACTTTCACTCTCAACCACCACCCACATTGCCTCCTGAGAGCCAAGAGGCCCAAGAGAAATAAACTATGGATGAAAAAGAAATGCAGTGCAACTTTGAAATGCTGTCTGGGCCCAAGTTAGACAACCAGGCCTGGTTTTCTGGTTCTGCTGTTCTGACTGGGGGTAAACTCCAAGTCTAGGGAGTGGGAAAGTGGGGGAGGCTGCACTGGGACATCTGGGGGCACTGAATGCATTACAATAAAAACTCTAATGAATGACAAGACTAAATTTGGGAGAACTCATGGGCTGTTTCCACAGTGGACTAGATAAAAAGGAAGGGATACTGGGCAAAGCATGACCTGGCAAAAGTCTCCAAGTCATTTTACTTCTCAAATGTCCAGGATCCTAAATCCCATCAGGCCCCTGACACTCTAGGCCTGGAAAGGTCCTCAAAACAGGGAGGCTTTCCATGGGGGCCTAACATATGATCTATCTTGGAGAATATTCCATGTCACTTGAGAGGAATGTATATCCTGCTGTTGACATATACATTTTGTATATGTCTGTTATATCTAATTGGTTTATAGTGTTGCTTAAATCCTCTAATTCCTTATTGACCTTCTATATGGTTTTTCTACCATTATTGAAGGTAAAGTGTTGAGGTAGAATGTCTATTTCTTCTTTCAATTCTGTCAAAGTTTGCTATATGAATTTTGGTTTCTGTTGTTTGGCACATATATGTTTATAATTGTTATAGCTTCTTAATGAATTGGCCCTTCTATCAACATATAATGTCATTAGGTAATTTAGGTCATTTTGTTATTGGTATATGCACCCTAGGTCTCCTTTGGCAACAATTTTCATGGAATATCTTTTTTCATCCTTTGAGTTTCAACCTATTTGTGTCTTTAGATATAAAGTGAGTCTCTTGTACACAGCATTTGGATGGATAACGGTTTTTAAAAATTCATTCTGCCAATCTCTGCCTTTTGATTAGAGAATTTAATCCATTTATATCTAAAGTAATTACTGACAAGGAAGGGCCTACCTCTGCCATTTTCTTTTTTTTTTGTATGTCTTATAGCTTTTTTTATCTCTCATTTCCTCCATTACTATCTGCTTTTGCATTTTATTGATTTTTTTGCAGTGAACACTTTTCTCTTTTAAATTTCCTTTTCTGTATATTGTACAGATATTTTCTTTGGTTACCATAGAAATTATATTTAACATCCTACAGTTATAATTATTTAATTTGAATTGATATGAACTTAACTTCATTAGCATACAAAAACTCTACTCATGTACAGTTTTACCCCTTTATGTTACTAAAGTCACAAATTACATCTTTATATATTGTGTGTCCAATAACATAGATTTATAATTAATTTTTATTGTGTTTGTGTTTTAAATCATGTAGAAAATAAAAAGTAATTTGCCTTCCCAAATAAGAATAACAAATGTCCTTTAAGCAATTGCTAATGGTCAAACTCTCTTCTAAACACTCTACATGTATTGCATCATTTAAAAAATCATCACAGCTCAATGAGATAAATACTGTCATTATTCCATTTTACAAACGAGAAAATGGAAGCATAGACTTAAAGTACTTTGTCTAAGCTCATAGAGCTAATATGTGCTATAACTGGGATTTAAATTCTGATGTTTGAAGACAAAGTGTGCATTACTAATTGCTATACTATAAGGATTCCAATTCTATTCCCTGACCCATCATCCTTTACCAAATATTTACTGCATTTACAGTGTGGATGGAGAAAAGCATAATAGATTTTAAATGGGTGTGCTAATCAGTTATTTCAGTGCTATGTAGAATTCTCCTAGGTTCATTAGCAGAATTTATCAAATATGCTTCCAGCTCCCCTCCCCTTCCAGATGTTCTGGATTTCCACATTTAGACAATTATTTAGAATAGATAAGAGAGTTGGGGAGGGAGAGCCAGGGAGACAAATGAAGATTAAAAAAATAAAGAAGAGAAAATGAAGAACAGAGAAAGGGAATTAAGTAAATAAATGACACTGAGGGGAAAGTCTGGTTGTCCTGTTGGTGAGGTGCTTTGCCCCTCAACCTATGCCACTTTTAATCACCCATCTGATTCACCCTTCTGACTCTCAAGTGCATGGTCAGAAACTCTGAGTCTGCTCTTTTTACTTTTATTATTCTAACCAAACAAATAAACCGAGCACCAGGTTTGAGGAAATCACCAGATCAGAGAGTAAGACTAATTTATAAAACCAGGAAAGAGTTAATTCCTCGCTCCCATGATTCTGAATGTCTGATATTTGAGGAAGCCACTGAACAAAGAGGGAAGTACTTTGACCCTGCTTCTGGAAGAGATGTATAGAGACTTGCTTAAAGGAGGATGAGGAGACAGGGTGAGGTATTACCTTACTGCTATAGTTATTGTCCTAAAATGTCATTGAAGAAGTGGGATTCCTGGCTCATGGCATAGTTCTATTTTTAATTTTTCTGAGGAACCTCCATATTGTTTTCCATAGTGGATGTGCCAGTTTGCATCCCCATCAACATGTGCCAGAGTTCCTTTTCTTCACATCCTCACCAACACTTGTTATCTTTTGCTTTTGTTCACAGTAGCTATACTAACAGGTATAAGGTAATATCTCAGTGGTTTTGATTTGCATTTCCCTGATGATTAGTGATATTAAGCACATTTTCATGTACTGTTGGCCATCTGTATGTCTTCTTTGGAGAAATACCTACTTAGGTCCTCAATCCCATTCCATTGTAATATCAAATTAAAATCCAGAATCTTGTGATCTCAGTCAGGTCCTGGGGTGGATGAGGCTTCTCGGGTGTGTTTCTTTGGGTCTTGCAAACTAAAGAGACAAGTATCTGCTCTCCACGCACTTAACATAAAAGTGTAGGATAGAGAGAGAATAACTGTAATAAACACTTCCATTCAAAAGGAGATAATGTGAGGTACGTAGCAGTCACTGGTCCATGACAATTCTGAAGTCCAGCCTCTCATGTGTAGTCAGTCCTGCAACTGGGAATGATTCTCTGCGGATCTTAGCTCTGCCCTCTGGGCTCTCAGTTCTCTGAATCACCCTTCCTTCTCCAAAAGAAAAGGCCCATGTTCCCAGCTGTCTCAGTCTGCTTCCTGTCCCTAAAAGATTGGGGATCAAAAAGACTCTTTTTATTTTTAATTTCTCTATGCCTGTTAGCCTTTTAAAACCTCTGAGCTGATGTAAACGCTCTCAGAAGCAGTCATCTGGGACCTCCTCATGGCCTCATTTCACTCACTATTCGGTACCTGCCGAGGGCTCTTAGAGCCCAGGAAAGGGTTAATTTTTCAGAATTGTTTATCTGGTGAAGGAAAATGAGTGCTTTCAGGACTTGAGGTGTGGGTGGTGTGTTCCAGTGTAGGCTGTCTGATTTCTGTTATGTGAGTTATCTAGTTATCTGCACAGAATGCATCGGAAGAGCTGAAAAACATAAATAAATAAAAGACTGTCAGCCCATCCATGAGAACATTCTGAGAATGTCTTTGATCAACACTGCTGTGAAAAATCTCTCACAAGATGGACACACATAATTATACATTTGTCCAAACCCATAAAGTACACCAAGAGTGAACTATATTGTAAACTCTGGTCTTTGGGTGATTATGATGTGTCAATGTAGGTTCACCAGCTGTAACAAATGTGCCATTCTAGTGGGGAACATTGATGATGGGGGAGGCCGTGCATTTTGGTGGTAGGAGGTATAAAGGAAACCTCTAAACCTCCCTCAGTTTTGCTATGAATCTAAAACTGCTTTTAAAAAATAGTCTTAATTAAAACATTAAAAAAAAACTTTCCTATATATCATACAGCATTAACTATAATCATGTTGTACATTGCATCCCTAGTACTTATTTAACTTATAAGTGGAAGTTTGAACCTTGGACCACCTTCATCCCATCCCCTCCCCCACCCCCACCTCTGGTAACCACGAATCTGATCTCTTTTTCTATGAGTTTGTTTGTTTATTTTGATTTCAAAATAAATGAGATCATACAGCATTTGTCTTTGTCTTACTTATTTCACTTAGCATAATGCGCTAGAGATCCATCCATGTTGTCACAACAGATTGGCAGGATTTCCTCATTTTTTATGTCTGAATAATATCCCATTGTGTGTGTGTGTGTGTGTGTGTGTGTACACACTTAGGTTATTTCCATGGTTTAGTCTTGAGATTGTCATAAATGGAGTACGGGATCTTAATTTTTAGAGATGGGAGAATCCAACTTTCTCCCCAGTACTCAAATCAGTTTCTTATATGGCATGGTGTCTGAATACACTGGGAACTTTTTAAAGAAGAGGAAGTGAGGCGCTAAGTCCTGGGTATGGGGTGACCCTGACCAGGCACCTAATGTTGAAGTTTTGCCTCAGTGGGAATTTGTTCCCCCATCCTGGGTTCAGTCTCACTGTGGGTCTCCTAAGAGCCCAAGCTCACCTTCAGTTCTTCTAATTTCCCTGTTATTAAATACACAGTATCCTAACAGTCTAAAATTCCCCCAATATACTGAAATATCCTAGAGACAAAGAAATTCTTTGTTGCTCACCACTCTTCATCCAGTGGCCAGCCCACTTTCCAGAAAGTGCTTGTTACACAAATGGTTTTGAGGGAGAGGCCCATCTATTCCACCAGCAAAGATGGGTCTCTCTTACAGGACAGTATCTTGGATACTGGGTCTTTCATAGGATGTGACTTCCTAAGGACCTAAAGCAGGACTCCTTTTATGGGGCATGGAAACTTTGTAGAATATTCCTTCTGTAAGTCCAATCCTAGGGGAGACTGGATGTTGCCAACCTTACAATAGTTTTCTATGGCTGATGGCCTGGGTCTCATTGTGACACTTTGGGTCTGATTTTCTCTTGCATGGTGGATGAGATGACCAGCTGTGAGAAAAACTGCTCCAATTATGAAATAAGTTCTGTTTTCTTCAGCATGCTGGGCATACACTGAACCACTTTGATTTCTGCAATGACCCCTCTGAGTCATTCAGGATGAGGATGCCTTAGGGTGAGGATGAGGTGTCCAAACAAACTGCCTCCTCATTGAATCTTATCTCTGTTCACTCCCTTCAGAATGATCATTTCCCCTGCATGAGGAGTTTCCCTTAAGATATGCTCACTGCTTATTCAGTCCATGTCTTTATTGCTGGTGTTTCTTTCTGTTAAACATGAACAGAGCTGATTCTGGCTTTTAGTCCACGTCATTAATCAGAAGGGATATCGTGGCACAGATGGGGTGGGCAAATATATCACAAGCTGAAGAAGGGGAGGAGGGCAACTGACCATGAGAAGAGTCCCATTTTTTTAACTGATAGACATTTCTTGCCTCCCTTCCTCTCTTTTCACCTTCCTTCTTTTTTAGCTCTTCCATTCTCTCTTCTTCAACCTCTCCATCACCATTGCTCTTTGTTTTTAAGTTTTGAATATTTATTTTAATTTAGAATCCACAACAACATTGCACAATTGGAAATCAGGGTAGATTGTGCTGGAAATCTTAGAAGAGAGTTATACAGGAAAGGAGTGTGCTGATAAACATCTATTTAATGCATATTATGTTATCTCCATGGGGTCTGTAGTCAAGACAATTTGGAGTATGTTGGTGTGGGATATGAGGTAACAGGTACATGATGATGGTTGCATAACTCTGTGAATATACCAAAAACCACTGAATTGTAAATTTTTTTTCATAAATTTTATTTTTGTCTGTGTTGGGTCTCCGTTTCTGTGCGCAGGCTTTCCCTAGTTGCAGAGAGCGGGGGCTACTCTTCGTTTCAGTGCGTGGGCTTCTCATTACCATGGCTCCTCTTGTTGCAGAGCACGGGCTCTAGGCGCGCGGGCTTCAGTAGTTGTGGCACACGGGCTCTAGAGCGCAGGCTCAGTAGTTGTTGCAAACGGGCTTAGTTGCTCCGCGGCATGTGGGATCTTCCCGGACCAGGGCTCGAACCTGTGTCCCCTGCACTGGCAGGCAGATTCTTAACCACTGCACCACCAGCGAAGTCCTGAATTGTACATTTTTAAACGAGTGAATTGTATGGTACGCAAGTTATATCTCAATAAAACCAATAAACAAAATGGGTTTCACCTTGGTTGAATGTTCTTTTTCTCTCCCAAACTCTATAACATCTTCATTCACTTGTCTGTGCCATCATCTTCCTTCTGCATCACAAAGGGATTTACTAAAATAGAAGCAGCTCTGTGCATGCTTATTGGGGATGGGAGTTGTGGAGACCAGGCATGAGTTGTGTGGGCAATGGGACTAGACAAAGACAGGAGAAGAGACTTCCCCAAGGTCAATGTACCAGAGACAGTGATACATGAGGAACATCTAACGGGGTTAAATATGGATCCTGAAGAGAACAGAGATAAGCCTGAGGGGAAAGGAGGGAGAGGCTAAGACAATCCCCCACCCCACCCCCCCACCGCCCGCCCCACTATTATATTGCAAATAGCTTTGGGAGGGCATTGCAGAAATCCCTTAATCCACAGCAGGTTGTCAATAGCAGTACTCTAAAAAAACCTCCTCATTATGGCAGTTAGTTGAACACAGCGTCTCTGTTCTCATCAGAACATTCCCTGTGAAAGAAAAAAGCAGAACAAATTGTTCCCAAAAGCCAGGTCTGTGGTGAGCCATGACTATTTTAAGGAAAAAGAGATTTATAGAACCTACAGGCTCCATAATGGCAGCCCTGCCACCCCCCTCTCAAAAGTCCTATCCGAGGTTCTTCTCCCAGGATTCGCTAACACTAGGGAATAGGCACCACCAGGGGGAGCTGTGGTTCTAGTTGTTGAGAGCACACAGCAGGCTCTCCCTCTAAGCCAGAGAGGCACAAAGCGCTTGCTGAAAACCTGCTGAGTTCCAGGATCTATGAAAAGTACTAGAGGTAGATGGTGAGCAACACCCACTCCCTGCGCTAGGACCAAGGACTGGGGAAGTGACAGGAAACTAGAATACATGGTGAGAAATATTATGAGATGGACATGGCAGGGAGCCAATGCGAACACAGAGGAGAGGCATGTGGATAGAACAAAGGGTCAGAGAAGATTTCCAGGGCTGGTGACTGTAATTCAAGGTGAAAGTTTGAGCAGCACAAGACACAGAGCAGAGGCCACTGGGAAGAAGTGTGTGGAAACAGGACACATAAGTACCCGAAAGTCTAAGAGCTTTTGGACCCAGAAAATCATGGTGGCTGGGGAGACCCATGAAGGGATGGGTACAATGATGAGAATAGCCCCAGGTCCACTTAGTTCCTGCTCCCCTTGATGTAATTTTAGGGTTCCCAAAAGGATAACCCTATCCTAAGGCTCAGATCCTTAACCCCTGACCTCAATGGACTCCCTGTATCCAGATATCATGTCTTAAAGAAAGGTGTTGAGCCCTGAAGGAAAAAGGGAATTCTCCACAGCTCTACAGCAGAATCCCCCTGATCACCGAACACATTTACCATGAATTGGCCAAGAAAAGGTTTTAACAGACACACAGATACCATTAGCAGTTTTGCATGTCATCTCACTCCAACAATTCCGATCTTTGTAGAATTCACATTCCTTAGACTGGAGAGCTAAAGCTGCAGGAAGAAAGATGCTGCTTAGGGAAGAAGGGAATCCTCACTGTCACTTCCCAAATAGAGCAGAAGTCACCTGGGAGCCCTGAAGATGTTCTGCCCTTGGAGCTTGGTTCTAGGCACCAATATATCTTAAAACGATAGACACGATAGACAGAACAGGAAGAACTATGGAGATGATCTAATTCTCTCTTACATTAGACAGAGGAACAACAAACCATCAGAAATGGAGACTGTTCTCCACAGAGCCATACTACCTGCATTTTCAACCTGCATTCTCTTGCCAGCTACAAGCATTACATATAAGATAGAGAGTCAGGTCATTTCCATGGGTATCAGAGCCTGGGCTGAAGCCCCAGGGGTGTGATCAGGGTGGATAGTTCTCAGGCTGACCACGAGTCCCTGCATCTTCACCTCACATATAAACCAGAGTGTAGGGGGTGTGGAAAGCTTACATATCAGATCGGGTCCCCAGCAGAGGCCAAGGATTCAAGGTCTCAAGGAGAGTAAGAAGATGGAAGGAGCTTCTTATGTGAAACTGGACCTTATTCCTCAGAGGATCAGTTGGAGCTTGCAGGACCCAGAGGAATGGGGAAAAGACTGCCCTGCTTAAGTATTTTTCAAGGTTAAGTCTAAGTCAACAGGTAAACATCCTCAAAACACCTCCCAAGGATTTACCAATTTCTATGTAAAGTAGAAGGAGACCCAGCTCTGGTAGCTTTTCCGTTTTACCTCCACTGATTCTTGAAACAGATTCTGTTAGAGATTAGGTAACACTTGAGCTCCCTGCGACTGGGGCATTGTCTGCTAAGATCAGCCTACCAGCCACTTTATTATGCACTCAGCCAAGTGCATAATAGGGACAGGAAAGGAAGGGAGAGGAACAAATCTGAAACTTTCCACCTACTGCAACATTCCAAATCCCTCTTCCACCACCCATTCCTTTCCCCTGCCTGCCCTAGGACATTGCTCTAGGCTGTTCCAACTACAGGTGACCCAGAGGGTATTCTCAAATTTAACAAGTTTTATGGACAGCACACTAATTGCCTAGCTTACTGGGGCAAGGTAGGCCTGGAGTTCTATTTAAAAATGTAAGAAGGGACTTCCCTGGTGGTCCAGTGGGTAAGACTCTGCGCTCCCAAAACTAGATCCTGCATGCATATTGCAACTAAGAAGCCCGCATGCCACAACTAAAAGATCCCACGTGCTGCAACTAAGACCTGGCACAGCCTAAATAAATAAATATATATATATATGTATATATATATATTTTAATGTAAGAAATACTCCCTTTTCTAAGCAACACTCCACTTAGCCAGAAGGAAAAAAGGATTATAGACAAAACAAGGTGAGTTCACTACAGCAGGGGTCCCCAACCCCTGGGATCTAATGCCTGATGATCTGAGGTGGAGCTGGTGTAATAATAATAGAAATAAAGTGCACAATAAATGTAATGCACTTGAATCACCCCGAAACCATTCCCCACCCCCCCTCCCCCTCCCCACCGTCCATGGAACAATTTTCTTCCATGAAACCAGTCCCTGGTGCCAAAAAGGTTGGGGACCGCTGCGACAGCATCAAGTTGTATATACCAGAGACCTTAGCACAAACAGGGGGATGGATATAAGGGAGGTTTTCTCAGTGAAGTGGGAATGACCTAGATCTCAAAGATGGTCAAATTAAAGCGTAGAAAATGGTATATCCAGAGGAGGTGAATTTCTCTGGATGTAGCAGAGGGCTGGAGGTTATACTAGCTGGAATGTGAAATGACCCTAGGAGGCCACCATAGCAGTTCTCATATTTTAATAAACTTTGCTGCTGGTGCCATGAATCTCTGAGATCAGAGCTTCTTGTTCCTCCTCTCAGCACCTGTCAGATTCACTGCGGGGCTTGAGGACATGTCACCATACCAGCCCTTTCTCTCTTTGCTAGGAGAATTGAGATTTAGTGACCAACAGAGTGGGCCAGGGGCTAGGTAAGAGATTTCATACACCAGTGCTACTTTAGTGTGTCTGGGATATACTGGCATGCTCTTATTTCCTTATCCATGTCTATTTCCTAATCATGAACCCATGGATTCCTTTCTCTCAACCTCCTGAAGCACTCTGTTTTCTGTGCAGTTACCCACGTAGCCTGTACTGAAACACACCACCCACACCTAATGCCACTGAGCACTCTTATTCCCTCCCCGATGAACTCCTCTGGAAGAAGAACACTTCCCTGGGCACTGAAAGCCCTTTGTGGATGCAGGGCTGTGACAGAGAGTTGTTTCTGAGAACACGCCCAGTAGGTCAGATCTAACCCCCAAATGGAAAAGGAGGCCATGTGTGAAAAGTCCATGGCCCAGGTACAGACTCGTCAAGAAATATGGGATACAGAACAGACATTTAACAGAACATCAGAACTTTCTTGCTCCCCAGCGCCAGGGAATAAAAGAAAAACTGTCAAACATCACAAAGGTCTACTGAGATAACACAACACAAGCACTAAGTACTTGCAGTGGCAAACTAGTCATATGTGGAACACGTCAATTCACGGAGAATGGAAGAAGAGAATAAATCTGAGACTCAATGTCATAAGGACCTTGGTTTAAATCCTTGCCTCTCCCTCATCAGAGTGTCCATCTAAGGCTGATTTTCACTGTGAGATTTTTAATTGAAAATAACCTTTTTTTTATTAAAGGACCGTAGTGTATTGTCAAAATATAGAACACGAATGGACATCCATGTGAAAGAAGAGTCTAGACACAGACTTTACACCCTTCATAAGTATATATATTTTATATATATGTTTTTTTTTGTTGTTGCGTTGGGTCTTTGTTGCTGCACGCGGGCTTTCTCTAGTTGCGGCGAGCGGGGGCTACTCTTCGTTGCAGTGTGCGGGCTTCTCATTGCAGTGGCTTCTCTTGTTGTGGGGCATGGGCTCTAGGCGTGTGGGCTTCAGTAGTTGCAGCACTCAGGACTCAGTAGTTGTGGCGCACGTGCTTAGTTGCTCTGCGGCGTGTGGGATCTTCCAGGACCAGGATCGAACCCGTGTCCCCTGCATTGGCAGGCGGATTCTTAACCACTGCGCCACCAGGGAAGTCCCCAAAGACTTTTCTTTTTTTAAAAAGTGGTCTAGGAACTGACACCAGCAAGAAGGCAGATGCTCCAGACCCTCATTCCCCAATGAAATATTAAAACAACAACAATAACTAGAGACTGGCTAAAATAACTTTATAGGAGCTCTGGAAGACAAAAACATACAGCTAGCAAGTGAATACCCAATTGAAAAAAAAAAAGCTGCAAAATGGTAGGAATTTTTATGGTGCTTTTATTTGCCTTTGTCGTTCCTTTACCTGGTGTAAAGTTGGGAAAAATCAACCTCAGGCTGGAAGGAGCAGAACAGGACTTATTCTGTTCTTATGGAGTCATGTTTCCTTGCTTTTTCATGTTTCCGACCGCTTCGCATTGACATCTGCATGCAGGCGGGTGCAGTCACCTCTTCTGTTGTTTTTGCACTGGCTTCAGTGGGGAAAGGCTTTCACTTGGAGGTGGCTGGGAGGGCACCAGCTGGATAGGATGAGCATCTTTTGTTCCTGAGAAGGCACTGTCGCGTAGTTTCTCCACGCAGCCCAATCAGCTGAGGTTGATGTCAACCAGACTTGGCAGGGGTCTTCCGTGGCCAAGACTGCAGAGGTCCTGCAGGTGGCAGTGGAGGGTAGAGCTGTTGGCTTCCTTGGGGGTGAAGGTTGCTGGGCTCTTCCTGTTCTTTTTTGCCCATGGGAGGAAGTTCTAGTTGAAAAGATCCTTTTCAACCCCTGGACTAGGGTGCTGGCATTCAGAGCAGTATCTGGAGTCGGTCCCTGCATACAGGACTTCAGTTCCCAGGGGCCTTGGATAAGCTGAAGGGGCTGGTAAGCCTCTGCTCTGATGATTCCTGGTAGGTAGGGGTGAAGGTGGAGGGGGAGTGGGAGTATCATTCCTAACCCCTCTCCTGAAGGAGATGACATTTGATTACAGTTGACATTTAATATCCATATTCTATGTATGATCTTATTCTGTAAAGTATATTTTCTTTAAAAATGTGTGTGTGTGTGTGTGTGTGTGTGTGTGTGTGTGGGTGTGTACTTATCATGAAAAGGCCAATAGGATATACATTAAATTATAACAACGTTTCTCTCTAATGATATGTTTGGGTGGTTTTTTTCAATAACTTTTAATTCTGCAATAGTTCTAGATTTACAGGAAAATTTTGTCACAACTAATGAGAAAATATTGATAAGTTAACTTTAAACTCTATACTGCATTCAGATTTCATTAGGTTCCTACCTAGTTTCTGTTTTCTCTTCCAGGATTCCACATTTTATTTTCTCATCATGTCTCCTTACCTCCTCTGGGTTGCAGCTGTTTCTCAGACTTTCCCTGTTTCTTTATAACATTCCATTCTTTTGAAGAGTATGGAACAGGTATTTTGCATAATGTCCCTCAATATGGGTTTTTCTGATGTTTTATTAGACCTGGGTTATGAGTATATAATATCAACCTGCCTTATCATGGATGACATTAACCTTGATCACCTACTGAGTAACTATTTGCCAGATTATTTCTTGTAAAGTTCCCCCCACCCCCGCCCCCGCTCCCATTTTCATGCTTTACTCTTTGGACCAAGTCAGTAAGTACAGCCCCATTGCAGAAGTATTTGATTTTCTGTTGTTAACTTATTTGTATTTTCCAGATTTTCTACAATAGCTACAGAATTTCTATCGATCATCAGTGAAGAGTAGGAGGTTAACAAAAAGCAGGAGTTTTGGGGGGGGGTTGTTTTGTTTTTATTTTCACTTTTATTGAAAAGGATAAAAGCATATCTTTTTAATTTCTGTTTTTGTTATCCAAAATTTTAATTATGGTAAAAACACATAAATAAAATTTACCATCTTAACCATTTCTAAGTGTAAAGTTCAGTCATGTTAAGTACATTCACACTGCTGTGAAACTGATCTTCAGAACCTTTTCATCTTGCAAAACTGAAACTCTATATCCGTTAAATAACAGCTCTCCATTCCCCACCTCCCAAGCCCCTGGCAACCTCCACTCTACTTCTTTTTTTTTTTTTAAAGCTTCTTTAATTTATTTATTTATTTTATATTTAGTTTTGGCTGTGTTGGGTCTTCGTTTCTGTGCGAGGGCTTTCTCCAGTTGCGGCAAGCGGGGGCCACTCTTCATCGCGGTGCGCGGGCCTCTCACTATAGCGGCCTCTCTCGTTGTGGAGCACAGGCTCCAGACGCACAGGCTCAGTAGTTGTGGCTCACGGGCCTAGTTGCTCCGCGGCATGGGGGATCTTCCCAGACCAGGGCTCGAACCCGTGTCCCCTGCATTGGCAGGCAGATTCTTAACCACTGCGCCACCAGGGAAGGCCCACTCTACTTTTTTTTGACAGGCATGGCATACCTGGGAGATATTACGCATTCTCTTCCAGACCACCACAGTCAAGACCACAGCAGTAAAGCTACTATTGCAATAAAGTGAAGCACAGAGGTACGCCTGTGTGTGAATTTGTCTCCTTGAGGAATCTCATATAAGGGGAACCACACAGGACTTGTCATTCGGAGACTGGCTTGTTTTACTTAGCACTGTGCCCTCAAGGTTCATCCATGTGGAAACATGTGTCAAAATCTTCTTCCTTTTTAAGACTGAATGATATTCCTTCATATATATATATATATATATATATATACCACATTTTGTTTATCCAGTTACAGTATTGCTTGGTGAACACTTGGGTAGCTTCCACCCTTTGGCTATTATAAGTAACACTGCTATGAACATGAGTGTGCAAATATCTCTTTGAGACCCCGCTTTTAACTCTTTTGAATACATACCCAGAACTGGAATTGCTGGTTATAGCAATGATACACGAATGACAATAATATAGGAATTCTGCTTTTAATGTTTTGAGCAATCATCATGCCATTTTCCATAGTGACTGCACCATTTTACATTTCCTCTAACAGTGCACAAACATTCCTATTTCTATACATCCTTACCAACAGTTCTGTTTTCTGTTTTTTGGGTATTAGCCAGCCTATGAGGTGTTAAGTGATAAAAGGTACTTTTAAAATAATTAAAAGCCCTCTCATTGGTCCCGTTCCATCACCATGACCCATCCATAGTTCTTTTTGGTGGAACCAGATATAAGTACACCCAGCTTAATATAGGCTGGAGTACTTGAGTTGGGTTTTATTGCCATTGATCTTGATGGGGTTGTTGCTGACATTTTTGCCTTTAATAACAAGGCTCTGGCTTAGGCCATGCTCCTCAGTGGCTAATCCAACTTGTCTTCCATTCCCATCTCCTAACTCGGCTCAAATTTAAAGGGGAAATTTATTTTAAAATATTTAAATTTGATATTCTGAAAGAAAGTTAGATTTTTAGAAGATTCTTCTTATAACTTTGAAATGTTTTAACTAAATTAAAGTCCTAAAATGATTTAATTTATTCTTGTTAGTTTTTTCAAGAGACATATAAAAGGTTTCATTTAATTTGTTTTAAATTGTGAATGGGAAATAATCAAGAAAAGTAATAAAAATACAAATAATAATATACATTTTCCCATAGCAAACAGCAAAGGAGAAGGGAAAGAACATGCTAAGGACAAAAGCTGGAAAGAAACTGAAAAAATAAAAGGAGATGGACAAAAAGAGCAGAAAATGTTATATATAGAAGAGGAGATGTATAAATATACATAGCTACAGTTATAGTGAGAGGATTTTTCCATTAAACAAATGTAAACACCAAGAAAGAAACACTTAGAAGAAAAAATTGTTTCTTTGATTAAAAGCATTAAGGTCACTCTTATAAAAGGTCCTATTCCACTTTCTAAATCTGATGAGCCCACTTTTTCTTCCCCAGGCCTTGGTACCTTCTTGGACTTTAAGGCCTCTCTGTCCATCTGCCAGTTGGACACATTTTCCTGAGTTTTCCACTGACCCCGCAAACTCCTGATGTATAAGATGGTACCCCTCACCTTTCTGGGCACATTGCAGTCACTGCTGAGTTGGTGGGATCAGAAACCAGGTAGCCAGGCAGCCAGAGGAATAGGGTGACTGTGAGGGATCCGGGTGGGATGATGATTTGCAGTTGTGAACGAAGCAGAGAGATGAATCAAGGGTGAGCTGAGAGCATTTGGTGTATGTTGGTGAGAAGGAGCCGGTTGCCAGGAGAGAAGTGAGGAGGGAAACTTGGAGTAGACAGGAGGACACAGCAAGCTCTGCAGGAACACGTGTGGAGGGATATGGGACCAGAGATGCCAGGAAGAGAAGGGTGAGGGGGCATCACTGACAAGGAATCAGCTGTTAGTGACCCTATCATTCTTTTCCCTTTCCATAATATTTATTACAGAAATCTCGACCTTTACAGCAAAAGGTTGAAATCTTCAGGTCCCCAAAATAGAAATTTGAAGATGAACAATAATCATAACAGTCCAATTCAGTGTGGTTGTAGCGCCATCCATCTGGAAGAGAAGGACACTGACACTCAGTGCCAGAGAACAGTACCTGGAACCTTCCCCAGCCACCCCAAGCCTGGCCTCCAGACCAGGGACACATCCACCTCCCAGTGAGGGCTCCCTCAGACTGAAGCCCCTACCCAGTGTCAGGAGTCAGGTACTAGCGCAGGCCAGAAGAACCTGGCTTAATAGCATTACCTTTCTCTGAGAAAATGAAGAAATCTCTGGTTCTACATCCAGGGCCTTGTTCCATGGTGCAGTTGCCTTTGCCCCTCAAACATTGACCTTTCTTAAAATTTTGGCAGATCATACATAATGTATCTGAAGCTGTAGAAAACAGACATGAAGGCTGATTCCAGAGCTGAATGGCTGATATTAAGGTGGGCTAGAACACTGATAGGGTCCAGAGGGTCAAGGGAAAAACATGATCCTAAATACTTCCTCCAATATATGCTTAAAGCTTGGAAATGTTTGCATCATATTATGACTGTTGATTCTGGAAGGATATGGGTTTTTTACACAGGCTTTTGATTACATTAAAAATAAAATGAAAGCTGCCCCCCTCGCTATGATGCCATTATGCAGAACAAAATGAGAGCATCTACATACAGGCATCTGAGGCCAGAGTATCATGGGACATGAGGACTGTGCTGGCTCCAAGGTGGGGATGCAGTCTTACAAAATTTCTTACCGTACCTCCCCACAAAAGACATCTGATGTCCAAACATATCTAAGTGACAATGGAAATATTGTCACTTACAATGGGAATATTGGTTCAAGATAAGCCTTTCAGGGACCTGTTGCTGGTAGATCATTGCCCCTTGGCTGTGTCTTTATAGAAAGTCTTGAGCAATCATTGCCTCTGCCTCTTAGGGCCATCCCAGCAAGCCACAAAACCTCCCATTGAGAAGAGCCCCCAGCCCCAGTCTGGCCCCAGGGAGGGACTGGCCCCACTCTGAGACCTTGGAAAGGAACCTGAGCTCTTTCCCTGGTAGCAGTCGGGATGGGGACAGCAGAAAGAGACCTCAAATCCTTGCTGGTCAGATCACCCCGGAACCTCATCCTTGACTTCTCCCCTCTCAAGTGGGTCAGATCACCATCCAGGTGCTGCTGCCCAGCCTACCTCCGCGTCATCACCCCCTGCCCAGCTACCACAGGCACTCACCCACTCCTTGGAAGAGCACGAAAGGCAAGACTCCCAGCAGCAGGAGCAGGAACTTGTCCATCTCAGCCTGGGATGGCGGGGAGATGCAGAGGTGGCTGCGGCAGGGGCGCAGAGTGCCCAGGAAGGGTGGGGACAGACTGCTCTTGTGTGCAATGAGGGAAGGCCGAAGAATCTGGCCTGAGCTGCTCCTGGGCTGTGGGCAGAAGCTTCCTTTTACACACCTGCCAGTGGGTGTTTCACAGCCACGCAGACCCAGGCAACGTTCCCACAGAACCAGCCCCCTTGGACACTTCCGAGGACAAATGTCCCAGGTGCCCCTCCTGATCCCTTGAGGCTGCCTCCTGATCAGTGGGGGACACGACACCTGACCAGATCTCTGGGCCCCTCAACAGTCCCTGACTCTTTACTCTCTGGACATCTCACTGCCCCAGGCCCAAGAACAAGAGCTTGTCATGTGTGCCAGGCTTTGCTAAGATAGCCATTTCCTCTGGGTCCAAAGTCCCCATGACCACCTGCCCTCCAGTTCCAGAGCCGAAGCCAGTACCCAGCCTGGGCTGACACCTGTCTCAGGGCTCAGGATGCACTCATTGTAGTTACAGCCTGTGCCTTTTGCTTTCCTTTCCCCCTCCCAACATTTGTACTCATATTTAGGACCATGGCCCTCTACTAAATAGGAAACACTCGTGATATTTGTTAAAAACAGTAAGGTAGACTTTATTCCAGGGGACCACTATAATGGGTTTTGTAGTAGAGTAGAGAGATTGGACTCAACTCTGAATACAAGAAGGACAAGTGAAGATTTATAGCCAAGGAGCGGGGGTGGGGGTGAGGGTCAGTGATGCAAAATTAACTAAGAAGAAACATCAAATCTATGGGAAATCTTGCTAGGCTGACTCAACAGGATTTTTGCTGAGGGCAGGGCAGAGTGATAAGATACAGAGGCAGGGAATGAGGAATTTGATCAGTTATCAAGATGGAGAGTTTTTACTAAACTGACCCAGCAAGATTCTTGCTAAAACTGGACTATCTGTGCCAAGGACAGGGCCAAGGTCAGGAACTAGACAAAAAGAGTACTCAGAGGAGCCTGACTCATGTTTGGTGAAAGTAGAGAGTTTTTGTCACCTGTCAGGACCAAATTGGTGTTGGCAATTGCGAGAGTAGTTGGCAATAATTTTTGTAAAAACAAAAATTATTCAGCATTTTCAAAAATCAGGATCTACAGCCACTGCTACAAATGCCAATACATCATTTAAGATATATCTTCAGCCTATCATGAATACATAGTAAACAAATACACAGCAAATACTATCCAAACAACAAAGTAATCGAAGCCTTAGTGCTAGATGGATGCCTAGGTAATTTTACAAAGTATAAAACAATTTCTACCATATTCAACTCTTTTATTTTTCTAGGCCCTAAAAATGCAGATCCATTTTTACCAAGTTGGATGTATATAGATAGAGGCAAACACTGCTCCAGGACTGGGCTGGAAGACTCAGAATTTTTGCAGATACTTCGTCATCAGCATGGAGTGGGACATACTAGGATGGGACACACAAGGCAAATATGGTGCAAATATTTTTGTCATATTTTAATTACAATTCACCATTTATATTCTCTCAAGTGTCTTCACCTCACTCACCATGTTTAATAAAAATAGCCAAGCCCCCAACTAGAGTGTTCATGCTTGGAGATCCAGCCAAAGGAAGGAGAAAGGTCATGGAGCAAGATCCCAATATGCAGGTTGGGCGCTAGGGAAAACATTCCAGGTCACAGTGGCAGTCTCCCTTTCCCCTCTCTCCTTCTCCAGCTAGACAACCCTTTCATGGCAGAGACCTTGACAGTCACGTTCACCATTAACCAGAAGCACTCGCACAATGCATGGTACAGAGCAGGCGCTCAGTAATATTTCTGACTAAACAAGAATAATAGGACAAATAAATGAATGCTTAGGATCTGCCAGCCCAGAAAGCAACTACGGGAGGAAAAGGGCCAAGAAACCCCACGCACCCACAGACTGAGAGTCCAGCTGTCTCCTACACTGTGAGAGGAGGGCTATGATGCGTGAGAACTCCCCTTCACCACCTTCAGAAGACAAAAATGATTCAGAGTAGATTCTGCAGGAGTGTGGGGTGCATGGATGAATGATGTCATTGTTACCCAGTCCCCACACTGAGGAACTGTGCTGAGGGACCCAGGGTCCTCTGTATGCTCAGCAGGTCACTCTAATATGATAGTGGAATTCCAGAGATGCACACGGTTCCCCAAGTCCCACATCCCCCCGTCATCACTCTGCTAGAACAGAGGGTGAGGAGGGAGTAGAGAGTGGAGGAAACAGGATATACACAAATTATTGGAGCTGCCAAGGAACAGAATTCTTCTTTCATAGCATTGTTGTACTGAAGATACTCTGTTCTGTGCAAACTTGAAGGATGTATTGATAATAATAGTGCATAGTACACAATGCATAATGTGATATTGTAAAGGGCCACGTTATCACTGGGGAACCTGGGAAAAGAGAGTGAAAGCAGAAAATAATGATCTGGTCAAATCTTCTCATGGAAATTTATGCTCCTCTAACATCCCAATGATGTTTCCTAAGGGAAGGATAGTGCTGGATGCTTGACTATGGAATTCTTCTGGCATGATGTACCTGTTCTGTTCAGAGTCCTTACAATAAACAAATAAAGGTTTAGGAGATGTGGCCCCACTAGAAAATAACTGACTGCTATCTAATTATACTAAAATAAAATGGAGATGCTACATGACTAAAATCGCTCCATTTGTGTATCCAAACCACACATAAATCGTTTAGAAACATCATAAGTAAAATCTATACCAGAAAAGGCCATGATCACCTCAAAGAAGAATATGCTGCACCACATTCCTGGCAGGCCTTCATGCATCCACTCTTCTCCATAAAGTTTCTTTTTTGTTTTATTTAAAAAAATTTTTTTTAATTGAACTACAGTTGATTTACAATATTATATTAGTTTCAGGTGTACAGCAAAGTGATTCATATATATATGTGTGACGTGTCTGTAAAATATAAATATATATATACATTGTTTTCCACATTCTTTTCCATTGTGGGTTATTACAAGATACTGAATATAGTTCCCTGTGCTATACAGTAAATCCTTGTTGTTCACCTGTTTTATATATACTGGTATCTGTTAATCCCATACTCCTAATTTATCCCTTCCCACCTTCCTTTTTGGTAACCATAAGTTTGTTTTCTGTGTCTGTGAGTCTGTTTCTGTTTTGTAAATAAGTTCATTTGTATTATTTTTTAGATTGCATATGTAAGTGATACCATATTTGTCTTTCACTGTCTGACTTACTTCACTTAGTATGATAATCTTTAGGTCCATCCATGTTGCTGCAAATGGCATTAATTCATTCTTTTTTTATGACTGAGTAATATTCCATTATACATATATACATCACATCTTGTTTATCCATTCGTCTGTCAATGGACATTTAGGCTGCTTCCATAGCTTGGCTATTGTGAATTGTGCCGCTATGATCATTGGGATGCATGTATCTTTTCGAATTAGAGTTTTAGTCTTTTCCAGATATATGCCCAGGAGTGAGACTGTTGAATCATGTGGTAACTCCCTATAAAGTTTCTTAAACAGCGTTCCATAATGTGTCTACATCAGGTTACACTGGAAGACAATGGTCATTTTAAATGGTGGCGTTATGCTGGATGATACATCATATCCCTGAATGATGTATTGTGGAAATTTTCTGGTTTTTCAGGAGAGGAAGCTTCAGAGGTTGATCAGGAATTGAGAGCTTGATAAAAGTCATATATTAAATTTATCCTGAGCCCATGAGACTTCCAAAGTTGGGAGGGATCTAACAGTTCTAATTCATGACTTTATTCCAAGCTTACTTACTAAATTACCCCTTTCACTCCCCAGTGCTTCAGTCTAGGGAATAAATTATATGGTCAGTCTACTTAGAGGTCATCAGGCACAATCTCTCCCAGCACAGGAACCTTCTCCTGGGCAGCAGCCAGACAGGGGGCGTCTAGAACCACCACAAGCTTCCAGGCCCACGCCAACCCCTATCAGATCTTTCAGTAATGTGTCTAGGCAGAAACCCAACCTGCAAGTGCCCTGGCCAGAGCACAGACTCAGAAATCAGATGAATCTGGGTTTGAAGACTCGTTCCAACATCTACTGGCTATGAGACCCTGGCAAGTCATTAATCTACAGCCCTCAATTTCCCCATCAAGGAAGTAGGGAATATAATAGCACTTAAGTCATTAGGTTATAGGTTCAATTCTTTACATTCATTTTCTTTTCAACTACTAACTAGAGAATCCAGTTAAGAAAAGTTTAATTAAAAAATTGGGACTAAGTATTTTCACAAGTTTATATTTAGTGACCTCTATTCTCTGCCTGTATGATTGGTCCAATCATCAGTCCTAATTTCACCCCCAAGACACACACACATTGGCAAACATCCTTCCATATGGTCATTTGTCTCCCTTCCGCCAACATCACACAAGCAGTGTGGCTATTTTGCCTCATTTCCTGAACTGCTATCTCCCACCATGTCTCCTCTCATTCATATATTCTACCTTGGAAACCTGCTAACCTTGTCCAGACCAATGACCAACTGTAGCGGACACAAGAAAAGGAATGCTGCTTTATGGGTGGATGAACAGGCTGCCCTCATCACTGGTCCTTCATCATTTCCCAAATTACCACTGGGAACATGCATCTTCTTACAATATGTTCTCTTGTGGATTTTGTCTATTTTTCATCAATTATGCAGAAAGTACACTCTGTTCGAAGAGCTGCTTTTCTGGAACATTGATAATAAAACCCACATGTATAAACCACCTGGACCAGCCCCTGAACCTCTCCTGTCTGGCTTGCTCTAAACACCTCGCTAGCATAATCCACCACTACCAGCATCACTTTAATCTCCACCATCACCAACACTGACTGCCACTAATGCACTCCAGGCATTTTATTTTATTTTTTTTGTATGAAATTTTTATTGTCCCAAGATCATTTAAAAAAATTTTTATTGGTGTATAGTTAATTTACAATGTTGTGTTAGTTTCAGGTGTATAGCAAAGTGAATCAGTTTTACATATAAATATATCCACTGTTTTTTAGATTCTTTTCCCATATAGGTAATTACAGAGACTCCAGGCATTTTAAACCCATGTTCTTTCACCTGTAAATTCTCAGCCCCCAGGATATTTCCAGTCGTGTGTGGGTTTGGGGCATGGAAGAATGATGTATGTAGTGGGGAGGGACATGGACCTAGGGCAGAAAGCACTGGGGAGATCAAGACTTTGAGTCTTTGTGTCAGTTTCTCTGATGATATCAGTACAAAATTTCTTCCTGATGTATCAGGGCCAGGCAGCAAGAGTACTCCAGAGCATCCCTCCCTTCACTATCTGTTTTGGCATCATTCTTCGCACTCCTAACCGCTCCACAAGCAGAAAGGAAGGACGTGCACTGGGAACCCTCCTAAAGGCAGCTTGATATATGGACTTGACACACAGCCTTATTCCCCAGTGCCACACTCCTCACAGCAGGGGGTCAGTGTCAGAGTGTTCTCATCTCACCACGGGACACTGCTAGTTGAACTGCTCTGCCAAAGCTTGGTTTCTTTGCCCACTTGGGTGCAATAAGGCTAGAGCCACAGGGAAGTTGGGCCAAGGATCCTGCCTCCAGCTGGGAAGACCTCAGGTCCTGAGAGTGATGGATAGGTGTCTATTGCTGAGTGTGGTTCTGTTCTGGGTAGTGAGTGCTAAGGTGGGCTAGGATATCTTTCACAGTCTGTGATAGGCTGAATTCCATCATGGTTCCATGATGTTTGCCACGTATTTCTACCCCCATGATTATGATAAATTCAGTGACAAAGAGGATTCTGCAAATATAATGAAGTTTACTAATCTTTGGGCCATAGATTCAGGAGATTACTTGTATGGACTTACATCTGACGTACAGGCTATGTGACAATAAATGGGTGTAGTCTCCATTCGCTAAGTGTATGGTAATTCTTTACACAGTGATAGAAAATAATGCAGAGTGATGTCAGAAAGATGGTTGAATAGGAGAGTGCAGCTCTCATACCCTCACAGAAAAATCAGTTTTGATAACTCTCCCTGGACAGGAAGAGCTCTGTGGAAGTTGGTCCATCAGAGAGATTCTAGCGTAGTTAGTGACGTGAGCCTTTTATAAGGAGAGGTTTTCCATGCCTGGGGAAAGTACAGAAATTCAGAGTGATACAAAACTTGAGGAGGATTCAGCTCGGGAGTGATATTGTTGCTGTCTTTGAAGATCAAGAGGCCTTGTGGAGAGCAACTGAGACTCCCTCAAAGGGCTGACAAACAGCATGAAAAACAGACCTCTGTTCTACATTCACAAGTAACTGGATCCTTACAAAAAGTTTAATGAGATGTCGATTCTTCTCAGTGCCTCTAGGTAATGTTCAGTCTGGCAAAACAATAACAATAAAACAAAACAAAACAAAACAAAAAACCACTTTATTTAAACCTTGTAAGACTCCTAGCAGAGAAGTCAGTTGACCTTGCATAAATATCTGACCTACAGAGCTATATGATAATAAAAGGGTATAGTTTTTCAGCTTCTAAGTTTATGCTATTTGTTACACAGAAATAAATAGAAATAGACAATGACATCAGCAAGATGGTGGATCAGGAGATTCCAGTCCTCATACCCCACAGAAACTTTGATTTTGACAAGCATCCCTGGATAGGAATATCTCTGTGGAAACTTGGGAGTCCCGTATGGAGATTCCAGCACCCCACTCAAGCAAAACTATCCAAGATTAGACACATTAAAGAGGGTAAGAACAGTTTAACTTCACTTGCATCATCCCTTTCCTGGGGAGGAAGATCTAAGTGCCAAGAGAGACTCCCACAGCCCACAATTTTTCCCAAGGGCGAAAGTGAGAAAGGAGTGAGTGCCCATTTTCCCCAGCCTTGCAGCATGTTGCCAGAGTGCTCATTTCTGTCTCATCCCACTCATATCACTGAGAGGATCAGCATGGCTGAATAGTCTGGAGGGAGCTAGAAGAAGGGGAAAGGGGAGGGACCTCAAAAAACCACCTCTCAGATCTCAAAACCTGGCTGCAGATCCTACTAACTGGCTGGCAGACTCCACCAAAAGGCCCGTGCATGAACACCACAGGACACCTTATCTGCAGTACCCACCAACTGGCCGACATATGCCCCAACACACCACATGTGCTCTCAAGTTGGTGCACTGAAAACTACCTTGAACAACTATGCTATCAAACTGGATAAACTAGAAGTAATGCATAAATTCCCGGATACATATAACCTTCCAAGACAGAATCATAAGGAATTAGAATTTCTAGGCAAATCAATAACAGATAAAGAGATTGAAAAAGTAATCAAAAGTCATCTACCAAAGAAAAGCCCAGGGCCAGATGGCTTCACGAGTGGATTCTACCAAACATTTAAAGAAGAATTGACACCAATACTTCTCAAACTCTTCCAAAAAATTTGAGAGCACCTCTAAACTTGTTTTACAAAGCCAGCATTACCCGGATACAAAGACACTATAAAAAAAGAAAATTACAGGCCAATATATCTGATGAACATAAATGCAAAAATCTTTGACAAAATACTAGCAGATTGAATTCAACAGCACATTAGAATGATCATACATCATGGCCAAGTGGGATTTATCTCTGGAATGCAATGATGTTTCAATGTATGCAAACCAATAAATGTGATACATCACCTTAATAGAATAAAGAACAAAAATCATATGACCATGTTAGTAGATGCATTAAAAGCATTTGACAAATTTCAACACCCTTTCATGATAAAAATTCTCAATAAATTAGGTATACAAGAATTGTACCTCAACATAATGAAGGCCATATGCAATAAAGCCCACAGATAACATCATACTCAACGGTGAAAAGCTAAAAGCTTTTCCTGTAAGATCAGAAACAAAACAAGGAACAACTATACTCCAATAAAAATTAATTAGGGGCTTCCCTGGTGGTGCAGTGGTTGAGACTCTGCCTGCCAATGCAGGGGACACGGGCTCGAACCCTGGTCTGGGAGGATCCCACATGCCGCGGAGCAACTGGGCCATGAGCCACAACTACTGAGCCTGCGCTTCGGGAGCCTGTGCTCTGCAACAAGAGAGGCCGCGATAGTGAGAGGCCCGCGCACCGCGATGAAGAGTGGCCCCCGCTTGCCGCAACTAGAGAAAGCCCTCGCACAGAAACGAAGACCCAACACAGCCAAAAATAAATAAATAAAAAAGTTTTTAAAAATTAATTAAAAGAAAAATAGAAGTAAAAAAAAAAAAAGAAACAAAGCAAGGCTTCCCACTCTCACCACTTTTATTCAATATAGTCCTAGCCAGAGTAATTAAGCCAAAAAAAATAATAATAATAAAAGGCATTCAAACTGAAAAGGAAGAAGTAAAACTGTCTGTTTTCAGATGATATTATTTTATATATAAAAAAGCCCTAAAGACACCATGAAATCAATCCTGCCTGGCCACCAGGTCCAAGTACTCAAAAAGGGTTTTCCTTGTGTGAGCTGCATGCAACGTCCTGTTGTGGTGGAGCCATAGCTGCTGCTGTGGCATGTTGGTGCACAGGGCTGGCCCCTAGACCAGATACAGTGCCCAGCTGCCATTTCTGCAGGGCACTGGTGCATGAAGATGACCGCAGACCTGGCTGTAGGACCTGGTCATGGCTGCTGCAGGGTGCTGGTGGGTGGGGCTACTACTTGGCTGGCTGTGAGGCTTGGCCAAGGTACAGGGATTGGTGGGACTCTCAGTGGGGCATGCCCACTGGTGCTAACATCTCCCATGTTGGAGGGAGAATTCCAAAATAGCATCCACCAGCAATGGCATTAGCAAGGTGTCTGAGATCCCAAAAAAGGCTCCGACAGGTGTCTCAGTCCCTGGGGAGCATCCCAACTGGTTCCATTGTCCTGTATTCAAGTTTGCTGTGTTTTTCTTCTGTCTGCTCAAATCTGCCTTTGTATTCTTCTAGTGAATTTTCATTTCAGATTTACACTTTTCAGTTCCAGAATTTCTTTCATTTTTTTTTGTTTTCTATCTCTTTATTGATATTTTCATTTTGTTCATACACCATTTTCTTGAATTTCTCCATATCTTCCTTCAGTTCTTTGAGCATCTTTTACACAGTTGTTTTAAGGCTTTGGTCTACTAGATTTTCAATTATGTCTTTCCAGGGAGAGTTCATGTTGTTTTATTCTTTTCCTTTGAATGGGCCATACTTTCTTGTTTTTCTGTATGTCTTGTGATTTTTTTGTTGTTGAAAATTGGACATTTATTCTAATAATGTGGTAGTTCTGGAAATCATATTTTCCCACTTTCCCAGAGAAAGGGGAATGAATCTGATTTCCAGATGGTTTTTTTTTATTGTTTTTGTTTATTGTTTTTGTTTTTTGATTGTCCTAGGCTATGTTTGTGCCAAAGATTTGCCTGGGGTGTAAACTTAAAGTCTTTTCAGATCTTTTCTGTCCAATGCCTTTCCTTTGGCATCCTGGTCACTTTTTAATTTTTAAAAAAATTTTCCCTGCATATGTAATTGCTTTTGAAGGTCCTAGTCTTTGATGTCTGGCTCCCCCCAAAAGAAGTGTGGTCCTATAAGTCTCCTGGAAGTCATTTTCAGCCAGAGGGTGAGAGGATTGCAGCAACGTGAGGGAGGCACAACCATGGCTACCTGCCTCTTTGCCTGCACTTCTGTAGTCAAAAGCCGCAATCAGCCATCAGAGCACGTATTCCTGATATTTGGAGGACATGGTTCTTTCACCCATACTAGCCCTTACAAGCTGTGTCCAAGCTACCCCAAGAACATGTGCACAGCTGTCTGTCATAGGACTAAAGGTGAAGGATGGGTAGCTACTGCTGTCTAAAAGCTGAAACTGATCATAATTAACTGCAGTTTACTATCCAAGCCTTCCCCTGGAAGTTGCAAGACTTCAATGAACTCCAGAGTTCTAAAATAGTTACATCAGACAGATTTTCCCCATGTAATTGTTGTCTAAGTGGAGAGATAGATTCCTGGTGCTTCCTACCCAGCCATCTTCCCAGAATCCTTTCCCTGAGAGTCATATTGTATTTATTAAGAAAATATCTGGCACAGATATAGAGATTATACAGCAAAGAAATATTCACAAAGGTCAAGAGACAGACTGGGAAGAAAAATTTAGTAGACAGACTGTGAATCCCTCTTCTAGACTAAAGAATTAACCCTTAGTCAAAGTTCTTGCAACATTAATCCTGAAGATGGAAGAGTGTCCTGCACATCCTGCCGTGTATTTGAACACTGATCCAAGGATATTCTAGAGTCTGCTCTACTTGATTTTCAAGAGAACTCTTGTGAAACTTGTAATTTATGGACAGCAACTACACTCAAAAACATGAGATAGGGACTTCCCTGGTGGTGCAGTGGTTAGGAATCCACCTACCAATGCAGGGGACATGGGCTCGAGCCCTGGTCCGGGAAGATCCCATGTGCCACGGAGCAACTAAGCCCATGTGCCACAACTACTGACCCTGCGCTCTAGAGCCCGTGAGCCACAACTACTGAGCCCGCGTGCCACAACTACTGAAGCTCGTGCACTTAGAGCCTGTGCTCCGCAATAAGAGAAGCCACCACAATGAGAAGCCCGCACACCGTAATGAAGAGCAGCCCCCGCTCGCCGCAACTAGAGAAAGCCCGCGTGCAGCAACGAAGACCTAACACAGCCAAAAATAAATAAATAAATAAATCTATAAAAATTTTTTAAAAAAACAAAAAAAAACCCATGAGATAGTCACTTATTCTTACAGACGCTGTAATAATTCTTACAGAGACTGTAATACTCAATAGCAGGTATTTAAGTGAGGAGATCCCAGACCTGGTGGCATCCCTGCACTATTATAACCCACATTCATGTCAATGTCACATCAACTTCATGACCAAAATATGACTTAAGTGTGATGAATGGAGATATTAGATGCTATGTCAGAGTTTTGAGGTTTCTGTGAAGCTGCTAATGTGCATGGCACTGTACTCAGTTCTGTATAATTTCCAAAAAATTGTTGCTGGAAAAAATCAGTTGTGTTTTCTTAATTGATTAAGAATCTGAGTCTGAAATGCAGCCTGGTGGTTTTTCCTTAGGGTCCTTCTTTTGTTTTCCAACCTAAGTGGAACAAATTAAAATTTCCTCTATTAAGCCCACAGTTTGCTATACAAACTTATTTACAGCTAGGAGGGTTTAGGGATCCTTATTACCTAAAGGAATTCCTTTTTAAATACTTTTGGTTTGCCAAGAAGTTTTTGGTTTGTTGATAGACAGGTTTTGAACCTCACAAAATAATATTTTCATCCTTTGAGATCATCATATGATTTATCTCCTTTAGGATATTGATGTGATGTGAATGGATTGATAGATCTTCTAATGCTTACCATACTGGCATTTCAGGTATAGTCTTGAAAGTTATCTACATGCATTATTTTGCCATTTATTTTTAAATTCTGCAGCTAACATTTTATTTGATACCTTGTATTTATAATTATAAATAGCTGATCAATAATTTTCTCTCTTTTACTATAATCATCTAAATTTGAGGTAAAATCATCTGGTTAGCTTTGTTTCTATTTCTTCGAAAAATTTTCAAATGATATAGATGAACTATTCTTGAAAGATTAGTGGAACTCACATGTAAAGCCATCAGAACCTGTTTGGGGTTTTGTTTGTTTTGGTTTGGTTTTGTATTTTAAGGACAATCTTTCACTACTATTTCAAAACTTTAATATGACTGCTATATTTAAGAATCTTATTCTAGAGCCAATTTTGGAGCTTCTTCTTAAAATTTTGCTTAGATGGCTTTAAGTAAGTGAACTAAAACAATGAGCCATAATCTTTAGCTGAGAAGCTTTATGTCCATTTAAAAATTTACCAAATGGTAAGAGAGGAGGGGTAGACAGAGAGTGAGACCAACCATTTGCCACATGGGATAAAGGCAAGTTACACATAAAAGGGAAAATGTGTTGACACCTGTTTTTAGGACCCTCATAGCTACCATCCAGTGCCATTCTGCTCTTTTTTATCAAAAACTTCCCACAAAGTCACATAAAAACCCACCCCAGGAGATGCTTATTTATCACTCATATCCACAGGGATTGGCCTACACCGTGTCTGCTAGGAGCAGCCCACGTCGCAGGGAGAGGCAAACTAAGGTCCAGGTGGTCCCGACCCTGATTATTGATTCATCTCCCAGCTGTCATGAGTCACAAACCCTTTCCAATCTACTCTGGCCAAACGGTAGGACACTGAGAGCACCCCTTCCCCACTGGCTTTTCTTACACCATTTCCTCAACTTTCCCTGTCACCCCCAGGAACAGAAAGGGTCAAGTTTGGAGGAGTGTCATTCCTGAAGGTTTCCTGGAAAGAAAATTCCCAAAGCAGCCCAATCATGCCCCAGAATCACTGGGCCGTGACCCCAGAGGAGGGAAACCGAGTGTTCTCTGCTCACACTCGAGGACGCAAAGAGGAAAAGGTGCTCTGCAGGCAACGGTTCGCTGCTTGCCCTTCATGTGAGGCTAAAGCTCTGGAGCCTGGCCCTGCCTGCAGGACGTCAGTTCCTGAGGTCCAAGACCCTCAGCTCTGATGATTCTTGTTGGGGATGGGGTAGGAGTGGTAGTGAGCTGAGAGTAGCATTCTGGCTCCTCCCAACCCCTCTGCTGAAGGAAATGGTTTAGGAGAGTCAGAGAGGGTAGGCTGCGGCAAGATCTAAGCTGCTCTCAGACAAATCAGGAATCTGAGGCCTTGTCTGTGGTCTTGACCCAGGCCACCAAAGAGCAGTCAACATTTAATGTCCACATTCTGTATATGATCTTACTCCTGTAAAAGATGTGTATTAAAAAAATTATATATCTATATTTGTATATATCTCCATGTATGCATGCATACTCATCATGAGAAGTCCTGTACAATATACATGTAATTTTTAAAACGTTAATCTCTAAGAAATTATTTGGGAGGGTTTTTTCAATAATTTTTCTTGAATAGTTTTAGACTTAACAAGGACATTACTCATTTTCTCATCCAGTTTCCCGGACTGTTAACAGTTGACATCACATTGGTACTGTTGTCACAACTAATGAAAAAATATGGATTCATTATTATTAACTAAACTCCATATTGTATTCAGATTTCCTTAGCTTCTTGCCTAATGTCTTTTTTTTTTTTTTCCCCTCTTCCAGGATTCTACATTTCTTTTACTCACCACGTCTCCCTATCCCCTCTGGACCCTGACAGTTTCTCAGAATTTCCCTGTTGTTTTTGTGATGTTGATAATTTTGAAGATTTCTGTGCAGATATTTTGCAGAAAGTCCCTTGTTTGCGGTTTGTCCGATGTTTTTCTCATGGTTAGGCTGGGGTTATGGATATGCGGGAGGAGAACCACAGAGGTGCAGTGCCATTCTCAGTGCTTTGTATCAAAGGTATATGCTGTTAACCTGCCTTATCGCTGTTGATATCAACCTTGATCACTGGGCTGAGATACTGTTTGGCAGGCTACTCCAAGTAAAGTGACATTTTCCCCCTTTCCATAGTATGCTCTTTCAAAGCAAGTCACTGGGTAGCCCATTACATTTGTTTTTAACTGTTCTTTTAACTTATTTGTATTTTTCAAGTAATTTACAAGAGTTAAGATTTACATTGCTCCTGAGAGTATGTCTAAGAAGGCAGTTTTTCAAATAGAAAGGGCCTCACACTAGTCCTGTCTCCAGAATCCTGGCTCATCCACCGTTCTCTTTAGTATAGCAAGATCTAACTAGACAAGCTTAAAGTAGGCTGGAATACTTGAGTTGGGTTTTCACTAGTGATGCTGATGGAGTTGTTCCTGATATTTAAAGATAAGGCTCTGGCTTAGGCTGTGCCCCACAAAGGCTAATCTAACTGGCCTTACCTTTTTTTTAAAAATAAATTTAATTATTTATTTATTTTTGGCTGCATTGGGTCTTCATTGTTGCAGGTGGGCTTTTCTTTAGTCGTGGAGAGCAGGGGCTACTCTTCATTGCAGTGAGCAGGCTTCTCATTGTGGTGGCTTCTCTTGTTGTGGAGCATGGGCTCTAGGCACGCGGGCTTCAGTAGTTGTGGCACACAGGCTCAATAGTTGTGGCTTGCGGGCTTAGTTGCTCCGTGGCATGTGAGATCTTCCCGGTCCAGGGCTCAAACCTGTGTCTCCTGCATTGGCAGGCAGATTCTTAACCACTGTGCCACCAGGGAAGCCCTGACCTTACCTTTAACTCCTATCTCGCCTCAACTTTAGGGGGAAAAAGGCCATGAAAAATATTTACACTTGACATTCTGAAAATAGAAATAGATATTTGGAAGATTTCCTTACAAGTTCAAAAAATTTTAACTAAATAAAAAATCACACGAAAATGAATTTTTTAGACTCTACAAGAGAAACAAAATATTATTGATACTTTGTTTTAATTTATGAAGGAGAAATGTAAGATTATATTAAATAAGTAAAGTAAGATGATCATATTCTTCATTCTTGCATCATGAGTGGTTAGGGAAAGAGAGTGAAGGAAAGGGGTAAGGACAGAGGAAATATAATACAAAGGGAAAAAGAATGAGAGGTAAAAAGGTCAGGAAAAACACACACAGAACTGGTGATAAACGTTTTAAAATGCACAGAGAGAGAGATAATAAGATGGTGACACATATTTCTAGTCATAATGTAATAGAGCCATTTTTCACTAAAGAGAAGACATAAATCTTTCTACGCCTAAAAACATATTAAACTCATTGTTCTTATAAAAGATCCTATTCCACTTTCTCAATTCTTCCCAAATTTCTTGGAAGAGTTGCCCATCCTCACTATTTCTTCCTGTCATAGTCTATTCATTCTTCAAACCACTGTAATGTGGTTTCTGTGCCACTTCTCCACTGAACCTGCTCTGCCAATAACATGCACGTTGTCATGGAAAACAGAGAATCATGCTCTTCTGTCCTGGTTCTCCACCTACTTCTATGACCATCACCCATGACTCTTTTTTGGAGAGTGACCTTCACCCACTTCTTATTTTGGTGGTCTCTAGTGTCAATGACTTGTCCCCACCCTGTTCCCACCTCACTCACTAGACAACCTCTTTAAGTCTTATAAGCTAAGTTATCAGTAGCTTCTGAGTATGTATATAACATCTAAATCTGATGAGCCCACTTTTTCTTCCCCAGGCCTTGATACCTTTTTGGACTTTGAGGCCTCTCTGTCCATCTGCCAGTTGGACACATTTTCCTGAGTTTTCCACTGACCCCGCAAACTCCTGATGTATGAGATGGTACCCGTCCCCTTTCTGGGCACATTGCAGTCACTTCTTAATTGGTGGGATCAGAAACCAGGTAGCCAGGCAGCCAGAGGAATAGGGTGACTGTGAGGGATCAGGGTGGGATGATGATTTGCAGATGTGAACGAAGCAGAGAGATGAATCAAGGGTGAACTGAGAGCACTTGGTGTCAGGGGAAGGAGCCTGTTGCTAGGAGAGAAGTTAGGAGGGAAACTTGGAGTAGACAGGAGGACACTGCCTACTCTGCAGGACCACGTGTGGAGGGATATGGGACCAGAGATGCCAGGAAGAGAAGGGTGAGGGGGCATCACTGACAAGGAATCAGCAATTAGTGAGACTTCCAATGCAGTGATTTTCCTCTATATATATTGCAGAACTCTTGACCTTTACAGCAATAGCTCGAAACCTTGAAGTCCCCGCGAATCAACTTCCAAGCTCTACACTTATCATAACAGTCCAGTTGAGTGTGGTTGTAGCGCCACGCATCTGGAAGAGAAGAACAGTGACACTTAGTGCCGGATAACAGCACTTGGAACCTTCCCCAGCCACCCCAAGCCTGGCCTCTAGACTAGGGACACATTCACCTCTCAGCAAGGGCTCTCTCAGACTGGAGCTCCTACCCAGTGTCAGGAGTTAGGCAACAGCTCAAGCCAGAAAAGCCTGGTTTAACAGCATTACCTCTCACATTGAAAAAGTATATATCCGAAGTTCTGCATCCTGGGCCTTCTTCAGAGGTGCAGTTACCCTCGCCTTGTAAACATTTGCCCTTCTTAAAAATACTGCAGACCTTACACAACGTGGCTGGAGCTGCAGAGAAACAGACATGGAAGCTGAGGCCAGGGTTGAATGGGCTGAGACCAAGGTGTGTAAGACACATTAGAACATAGGAGTTTAAGGACAAAGCATGACTCTAAATACTTTCCTGCGCATAATTTGGGGTAAGAAATATCCCCACTAGATTTCTTCCATTGGATATTTAAGGAAATGGGGTCTTTGACCTGCGGATATCAAAATCCATTAATGATAAATAACTTTGTGCATACATTATGAGTGAATTGCATGGTATGTGAATGATATCCCACTAAAGCTGTTTTTTTTTTTTTTTTTTTCAAAATAACCTTGAACAAGAATCTGACACTTTACCTGCCAGGGGATATGGCAGATACTGGACAGTGAGATATAAGAGAAAAAAAAAGGTATGTGTTCTAACCAAGCAAGAGAAATTTCCAAACTTGCACCTCAACAGCACTAAGAGATTATGTCTCCTTAATTTTTGTTCCCTGGGAGCCTGGAGGAACTCCCCATAGTAGCAGCTCTGTGCTCAGAAGCTCCTTTAGCTTTGGAGCGATTGTGCAGAACACAGTCAGTGCATCCCATATAGCCACCCTGGGCCAGGATCTTGGGGAAATGGATGGGGCATAAGGACTACACTGGCTTGCGGATGAGGAGGCAGATTTTAGTCTCCAAAGATTTCCTACGACAGCACCAAAAGTCATCCAAAGTACACACATATATAAGTGAAAAGAGTACTATAAAAATATTGCTTCAAGGTAAGCCTTTCAGGGACCTGTTCCTGGTAGATCATTGCCCCTTGGCTGTGTCTTTATAGAAAGTCTTGAGCAATCATTGCCTCTGCCTCTTAGGGCCGTCCCAGCAAGCCACAAAACCTCCCATTGAGAAGAGCCCCCAGCCCCAGTCTGGCCCCAGGGAGGGACTGAACCCACTCTGAGACCTTGGAAGGGAACCTGAGCTCTTTCCCTGGTAGCAGTCGGGATGGGGACAGCAGAAAGAGACCTCAAATCCTTGCTGGTCAGATCACCCCGGAACCTCATCCTTGACTTCTCCCCTCCCAAGCTGGTCAGGTCACCATCCAGGTGCTGCTGCCCAGCCTACCTCCGCGTCGTCACCCCCTGCCCAGCTACCACAGGCACTCACCCACTCCTTGGAAGAGCACGAAAGGCAAGACTCCCAGCAGCAGGAGCAGGAACTTGTCCATCTCAGCCTGGGATGGCGGGGAGATGCAGAGGTGGCTGCGGCAGGGGCGCAGAGTGCCCAGGAAGGGTGGGGACAGACTGCTCTTGTGTGCAATGAGGGAAGGCCGAAGAATCTGGCCTGAGCTGCTCCTGGGCTGTGGGCAGAAGCTTCCTTTTACACACCTGCCAGTGGGTGTTTCACAGCCACGCAGGCCCAGGAAATGTTCCCACAGAACCAGCCCCCTTGGACACTTCCGAGGACAAATGTCCCAGGTGCCCCTCCTGATCCCTTGAGGCTGCCTCCTGATCAGTGGGGGACATGATGCCTGACGAGATCTCTGGGCACCTCAATAGTCCCTGACTCTTTACTCTCTGGACATCCCACTGCCCCAGGCCCAAGAACAAGAGCTTGTCATGTGGGCCGGGCTTTGCTAAGATAGCCATTTCCTCTGGGTCCAAAGTCCCCATGACCACCTCCTCTCCAGTCCCAGAGCCCAAGCCAGTACCCAACCTGGGCTGACACCAGCCTCAGGCCTCAGGATGCAGTCATTGTAGGTGCAGCCTGTGCTGTTTGCTTTCCCTTCCCCCTCCCTATATTCGCGCTCGTAATTGAGACCTCAATGGGCCTCTCAATACTGAATCAGTGTTGCCAATGCTGGGGGTAGTCATAATAGCAAACATTTACTTAGTATTTTCTATAAACCAGTATCCACATCTCCTGCTATCATGCATATCTAAATTAGGATATATCTTCAGCCTATCACAAATATATTAAATATACAGCAAATACTTCCAAAACAAAGAAGGAATAAAAGCACTATAGAGGACTAGTTTATTTTATAAAATATAAATCAATTCCTGCTATATTAATCTTATTTCTCTGGACTACAAAGGAGCAGATAATTTTTTTTTATTTAAAATTTCATTGTTGTTGCTCAAAGAAATACCTATGCCCCAATACCTCTGCAAGTACAATCCTGTAGTATCCTGAGTTTATTAATCATGTATAATAAAAATAGCCAATTCCCCAACCAGAGTATTCTTGCTTGGAGATCCAGCCAAAGGAAGGAGAAAGATCATGGAGCAAGATCCCAATGTGCAGGTTGGGCGCTAGAGAAAACATTCCAGGTCACAGTGGCAGTCTCCCTTTCCCCTCTCTCCTTCCCATCTAGACAACCCTTTCATGGCAGAGACCTTGACAGTCACGTTCACCATTAACCAGAAACACTCCGCACAATGCATGGTACAGAGTGGGCGCTCAGTAATATTTCTGACTAAACAAGAATAATAGGACAAGTAAATGAATGCATGAGGGTCTGCCAGCCCAGAAAGCAACTACGGGAGGAAGAGGGCCAAGAAACCCCACGCACCCACAGACTGAGAGTCCAGCTGTCTCCTACACTGTGAGAGGAGGGCTATGATGCGTGAGAACTCCCCTTCACCACCTTCAGAAGACAAAAATGATTCAGAGTAGATTCTGCAGGAATGTGGGGTGCATGGATGAATGATGTCATTGTTACCCAGTCCCCACACTGAGGAACTGTGCTGAGGGACCCAGGGTCCTCTGTATGCTCAGCAGGTCACTCTAATATGATGGTGGATTTCCAGAGAAGCACACGGTTCCCCAAGTCCCACATCCCCCCGTCATCACTATGCAAGGACAGAGGGTGAGGAGGGAGTAGAGAATGGAGGAAACAGGATATACACAAATTATTGGAGCTGCCAAGGAACAGAATTCTTCTTTCATAGCATTGTTGTACTGAAGATACTCTGTTCTGTGCAAACTTGAAGGATGTATTGATAATAATAGTGCATAGTACACAATGCATAATGTGATATTGTAAAGAGACGTTATCACTGGAGAACCTAGGAAAAGAGTGAAAAACAGAAAATGATGATCTGGTCAAATCATCTCATGGAAATTTATGCTCCTCAAACATCCTGATGGTGTTTCCTAAGGGAAGGATGTGGTCATCATTAAAAAGTCTCCAAATTATACATGCTGTAGAGGGTGTGGAGAAAAGGGAACCCTTCTACACTGTTGTTGGAGATGTAAACTGGTGCAGCCATAATGTAAAACAGTCTGGAGGTTCCTTAAAAAAATTAAAAATAGACTTGCTATATGATCCAGCAATCTTACTCCTGGGCATATATCCAGAGAAAACTCTAATTTGAAAATATACATGCACCCCAACGTTCATATCAGCACTATTTAAGATAGCCAAGACATGGAAGCAACCTAAATGTCCATCAACAGATGAATGGATAAAGATGTGGTATATATATTGGGTTGGCTAAAAAGTTCGTTTGGGTTTTTCCATAACATCTTACAGATATATATTCACAATGGAATGTTACTCAGCCATAAAAAGAGAATGAAATAATGTCATTTTCAGCAACATGGATGAACCTAGAGATTATCATGCCAAGTGAAGTAAGTCAGAAAGGGAAAGACAAATACCATATGACATTGCTTGTATGTGGAATCTAAAATATGACACAAATGAACTTATTTACAAAACAAAAATAGACTCAGAAAACAAAATTATGCTTAACAAAGGGGAAAAGGGGTGGGGGGGATAAATTAGGAGTTTGGGAGTAGTGGATACAAACTACTATATATGAAATAAATAAACAACAAGGTCCTACAGTGTAGCACAGGGAACTATATTCAATATCCTGTAATAACCTATAATGGAAAAAATATGAAAAAGAATAGATATATAAATGAATCACTTTGCTGTACACCAGAAACTAACACAACATTGTAAATCAACTATACTTAAAAAAAATAATAATGATTTAGGGGATGTGGGCCCACTGGAAAATGTCTGTGACAGGTATCTAATTATGCTAAAATAAAATGGAGATACTATATGACTAAAATAGCTCCACTTATATATCTGAACCTCACATAAATCATTGAGAAACATCGTGAGTTCAATCTACACCAGAAAAGGCCGTGACCGCCTCAGAGAAGAATATGCTGCCCCACGTTCCCGGCTGGGTTTCCTTCAGCCACTCTTCCCCATAAAGTTTCTTAAACAGCGTTCCATAATGTGTCTACATCAGGCTGCACTGGAAGACAATGGTCATTTTAAATGGTGGAGTTATGCTGGATGATACATCACATTCCTGGATGATGTGTTGTGGAAATTTTCTGGTTTTTCAGGAGAGGAGGCTTCAGAGGTTGATCAGGAATTGAGAGCTTGATAAAAGTCATATATTAAATTTATTCTGAACCCGTGAGACTTCCAAAGTTGGGAGAGATGTAACAGTCACTTCTAATTCATGACTTTATTCCAAGCTTACTTACTAAATTACCCCTTTCACTCCCCAGTGCTTCAGTCTAGGGAATAAATTATATGGTCAGTCTACTTAGAGGTCATCAGGCACAATCTCTCCCAGCACAGGAACCTTCTCCTGGGCAACAGCCAGACAGGGGGTGTCTACAACCACCACAAGCTTCCAGGCCCACGCCAATCCCTATCAGATCTTTCAGTAATGTGTCTAGGCAGAAACCCAACCCGCAAGTGCCCTGGCCAGAGCACAGACTCAGAAATCAGATGAATCTGGGTTTGAAGACTCGTTCCAACATCTACTGGCTATGAGACCCTGGCAAGTCATTAATCTACAGCCCTCAATTTCCCCATCAAGGAAGGAGGGAATATAATAGCACTTAAGTCATTAGGTTATAGGTTCAATTCTTTACATTCATTTTCTTTTCAACTACTAACCAGAGAATCCAGTTAAGAAAAGTTTAATTAAAAAACTGGGACTAAGTATTTTCACAAGTCTATATTTAGTGACCTCTATTCTCTGCCTGTATGATTGGTCCAATCATCAGTCCTAACTTCACCCCCAAGACACACACACATTGGCAAACATCCTTCCATATGGTCATTTGTCTCCCTTCTGCCAACATCCCACAAGCAGTGTGGCTATTTTGCCTCATTTCCTGAACTGCCATCTCCCACCATGTCTCCTCTCTTTCATGTTCTACCTTGGAAACCTGCTAACCTTGTCCAGACCAATGACCAACTGTAGCAGACACAAGAAAAGGAATGCTGCTTTATGGGTGGATGAACAGGCTGCCCTCATCACTGGTCCTTCATCATTTCCCAAATTACCACTGGGAACATGCATCTTCTTACAATACGTTCTCTTGTGGATTTTGTCTATTTTTCATCAATTATGCAGAAAGTACACTCTGTTCGAAGAGCTGCTTTTCTGGAACATTGATAATAAAACCCACATGTATAAACCACCTGGACCAGCCCCTGAACCTCTCCTGTCTGGCTTGCTCTAAACACCCCATCAGCATAATCCACCACTACCAGCATCACTTTAATCTCCACCATCAACACTGACCGCCACTAATGCACTCCAGCATTTTATTTTATTTTTTTTGTATGAAATTTTTATTGTCCCAAGATTATTTTAAAAAATTTTTTATTGGTATATCGTTGATTTACAATGTTGTGTTAGTTTCAGGTGTACAGCAAAGTGAATCAGTTTTACATATACACATATCCACTGTTTTTTAGATTCTTTTCCCATATAGGTCATTACAGAGACTCCAGGCATTTTAAACCCATGTTCTTTCACCTGTCAATGCTCAGCCCCCAGGATATTTCCAGTCGTGTGTGGATTTGGGGCATGGAAGAATGATGTATGTAGTGGGGAGGGACATGGATCTAGGGCAGAAAGCACTGGGGAGATCAAGACTTTGAGTCTTTGTGTCAGTTTCTCTGATGACATCAGTATAAAATTTCTTCCTGATGTATCAGGGCCAAGCAGCAAGAGTACTCCAGAGCATTCCTCCCTTCACTATCTGTTTTGGCATCATTCTTTGCACTCCTAACCGCTCCACAAGCAGAAAGGAAG
Organism: Balaenoptera acutorostrata; assembly: GCF_949987535.1. Lineage (NCBI taxonomy): Eukaryota > Metazoa > Chordata > Mammalia > Artiodactyla > Balaenopteridae > Balaenoptera > Balaenoptera acutorostrata. Next base: position 104,879,621 of record NC_080072.1, on the reverse strand, counting down.
GATGTGCACTGAGAACCCTCCTAAGGGCAGCTTGATAAATGGACTTGACACACAGCCTTATTCCCCAGACTGCCACACTCCTCACAGCAGGGGGTCAATGTCAGAGTGTTCTCATCTCATCACCGGACACAGCTAGTTGAACTGCTCTGCCAAAGCTTGGTACCTTCAGCCATTTGGGTGGGATTAGGCTATAGCCACAGGGAAGACGGGCCATGGAACCAGTCTCATACTGGAAAGATCTCTGAAGGTGAAGGACAGGTTGCTGAGGATAAGTGTGGTTCTTTCTGTTCTGGGTGATGAGTGCAACCATGGGCTAGAACATCTCTCACTGTCCAACCCACCTTGCAGGCAGTCAAGGAGATAGGCTGCTTTTATTGCCTTGCCTTCCCAGAAATATAGAATAAATTCCGGACCTGCAGTTCCTTGTATATCCTGACTCCTGGATGCCCAATAAAAAGTTGTCATTCAAAGGAAGGCTTCTACCTTTTATTATCTTTATATAAAATACATACTAAAAATTTTATATATCTCTTTATAATACATATATAGAGATAAAGAGACAGAGACAGACAGATAGAGACAAAAAGAGAAATTGGGGGGGGGGTTAGGCAATGATTTCCTAGATATGACACCAAAAGCACAAGCGACCAAAGGACATGATCAAAATTTAAAACTTTTGTAATTCAAAGGCACCACTAAGACAGTAAAAAGACCACCCACAAGCCACAAAATGGAAGAAAATGTTTGCAAGTCATATATTTATTACAAGACTTTTATCTAGAGTATATAAAGAACTCTTATAATTCAACAATAAAAAGATATATAACCCAATTTTAAAATGGACAAAAGATCTATACAGACATTTCCCCAATGCAAATGTACAAGTGGCCAATAAGGTCACAAAAAGATTCTCAACATCATTAGCCATCAGGGAAATCTGAATCAAAACCACAATGAGAGGGCTTCCCTGGTGGCTCAGTGGTTAAGAATCTGCCTGCCAATGCAGGGGACACGGGTTCGAGCCCTGGTCTGGGAAGATCCCACATGCCGTGGAGCAACTAAGCCCGTGCGCCACAACTACTGAGCCTGTGCTCTATAGCCTGCAAGCCACAACTACTGAGCCCACATGCCACAACTACTGAAGCCCACGTGCCTAGAGCCTGTGCTCCTCAACAGGAGAAGCCACCGCAATGAGAAGTCCACACATCGCAACAAAGAGTGGCCCCTGCTCGCTGCAGCTAGGGAGGGCCCACGTGCAGCAAGGAAGACCCAACGCAGCCAAAAATAAATAACTTTATATTTTAAAAAATGCTAAAATCTTTCTTCCTAAAAAAGCTGTCCCTTGATTCAGCCCTCCCTCTAGCTACCACCCCATTACCTCATTTCTTCTCAAAGCTTCTTTGAAGAGCTGTCCACACTCACTATCTCCACTTCCTCTGCATCCACTAACTTTTTAGTCCTCTCTGATCTGGCTTCTGCCACCAATTCTCACCAGAACCTGACCTGACCAAGGCCATCAGTAGGCACCAAGGTCATGTTTATATGATTGGACCTTGATAGGTCCTCAAACAATGTTGACTCGTCACTGCCTCTTAGAACTTCTGACTCCTTGAATTATGGATGCTGTTCCTTTCAGTTATCCTTCTACTTCTCTGCCCAGCCCCGCTCATTCTAAGGGTGCCTCCTTCATCCAACCCTTTCTTTCTTTCTTTCTTTCTTTCTTTCTTTCTTTCTTTCTTTCTTTCTTTCTTCCTTCCTTCCTTCCTTCCTTCCTTCCTTCCTTCCTTTCTTTCTTTCTTTCATTCTTTCTTTCTTTCTTTCTTTCTCTCCCTCCCTCTCTTTCTTTCTTTCTTTCTTTCTTTCTTTCTTTCTTTCTTTCTTTCTTTCTTTCCTTCTTTCTATTTATTTGGCCCTGCCACGTGGCTTACGGGATCCTAGCTTCCCGACCAGGGATCGAACACAAGCCCTAGGCAGTGAAAGCACCAAGTCCTAACCACTGAACCACCAGAGAATTCCCCAACCCTTTAACTGTAGTGTTCCTTAGAATTCCATGCTATTCCTACCATTCAGCACCTGGTTCAGTGGACAACCACCTAACTCTCAGGATTTTAGCAGCTTATATGTCTTTGGTTAGCATGTAGCTATTTATGATCCAAAACCTGGCATCTCCAGCTGTGAAATTATCCCAGTCTTTACACCTCTGTATCCATCTACCTAGCCCATCATTTCCCACATGGCCAATAATGAATTCATTACATTTGCAGAGAAACAGTCTCCCTTTCAGATTCTGTATGATTAAAAAAACAGGCAGCCAGTTCAGCGAGGAGCTAAAACCAGTGTGAGAGATGAGAAAATGCACATCAGGGAGTGTAGATGACTCTTTGGATGATTGAAAAGAAGCAGAGAGATAGAACAGGGGAGAACTGAGTGTAGGCACTGAAGAAGAAGCCAGTGGCCAAGGAGAGAAAAATTGCCCCAAAGTGAAAGGAAATTCTTAGATGGGATGGGAAGTTATGGCAGGCTTATCGGGAGAACATATTGGAAGAAATGGGGCTAGATAATGCCTCAGGCCTTTGCAGTCCCAACATAATGGCAGAAAAAGAATATCAATCTAGTACCTCTAAAACGAATTTGCAATCAGGCAGCCTAAATGTTTATTTTTGTTAACTTCCCAGGTGTTTGCTGCACAGAGACTCTGCCTGTACTGCATCATCGGTTATTTATTTATTTGTTTGTTTGTTTATTTATTTATTTATTTATTGGACACACTGTGCAGCTTTCAGGATAGTTCCCCGACCAGGGATTGAACCCGGGCCCCAGACAGTGAAAGTGCAGAGTCCTAACCACTGGACCTCCAGGGAACTCCCATCTCCCACCCCACCCCCTCGCCCCTCCATTATCGCTCTTGAAACACTATTCCCTTAGCATCAGAGATGACGCCTGGACTCCAGAGCACTGAACAGTCAAATATCCGGTGGTCATAAAGCCACGATGCAGGGAAAGAAGAAAGGGATGGGGTGGAGAGGCTCCTACCAGCTGAGTGGGTTATTCAAACACAGTGACAGGTTGATGGCTTGAAAGTGAAAGGGCCTTTTGCCTGCCACCTTCAGATACCACCTCCAGGGTGGGGACACACCCACCTCCCACCTTGGGTTCCCTCTGACGGGAGCTCCCTATGCTGGTCCAAGACAGAAGCAGCCCCTTCAGGCTAGCAGGGCTTCAGCACAGAGAGCTTTCCCTTGACTCATCTCAGCATGCACATCCCCATCGCTACACGCCGAAGTTTTCTGTCCTGGTGCAGTTCCCTTTACCATCCTAACACTGGCGTTTTACATCTGTGGCAGAGTGGGAAGGAAATCCAAAAAAGAGGGGATATATGTATACGTATAGCTGATTCACTTTGCTGTATAGTAGAAACTAACACAACATTGTAAAGCAATTATACTCCAATAAAAAAAATTTTTTTAAATGGAAACACCCTTAAAAAAAAGGAAACACCACAAAAAATAAATAAATAAGTAAAATCTGTGGCAGAATTGTGCACACTGTAGTTGAGACAAGAGAGCAGACACTGAGGCTGAGCCCTTGGTTGGGAGGGCCATGATGAAATGAAATTCCTATTTTATGGCAAGGCATGAAAATTTTAAAACGTTTCTCTGCCCGTCTGTGCCTCCTCCCTCCCCTTTAGTGTGTATTGTGCATCTGCATTCACCAGACCTCCTTAGGAGATAACATTCCTTCTCAGTCTTGTAAGGTGTCACGATCACCCACTACTGGCTTTGTACATGCAGATCTGGGTTGTGTATACTGTCAGTACGTCACTTGATGTCTAACCCTTTCTCTCAAAAATTTTTATGACTGTGCTTTGACCTCTAATGCTCCTCAGAGCTTTCTGAAAGACTGTCTCCTGGGTTATAATCCTCAGGTTAGCTCAAAGAAAACTTTCCATTTCTTTCTTAGATCGACTCTTGATTAATTTTTTCATTGACAGCTAGGACCCAGCTTGGTTGGGTCAGAGTCAGTAGAGATTTCAGAGCCCCCAGCATGAGCCTAGATAAGTCTCCACTGCTTACGATGGTGCCTGAAATTCCTCCATTACATTGCTTCCATTGAGACTTGAATATTTCTGGGACCTCCATGCAGTTTCTCCCCAACCCCATTATATATGAATAACACTAGCAAGATCAACAAAGTTTAGCAAAAAGATTCAAAAGCCTGAGGTTTCAGCAGCATAATTATAGTAGGAGAGATGAGAGCAAAGGGAAGACCAGTGAGAGGAGAATGGAAAAAAAACCTTTGGCCTACAAACCGTAGATGAGTTCAGACTCCTGCAAACTTAGGGATCCCTGGATAATAAAGAAGCATAAGGACATCAGGCACTGACTGGGGTACCAAGGTTTACCCTGGAGCTAAGAGACAGGCTTTTGACCCCTTGATCCTGCAGACTCACCCATCTCCATGCGGGAATAATAAACTTGCAATCCAAGTGCAATCAGTGTGTTTGCTGTTGAATTTCAGTTTCAAGACAAGTCTTTTGGTGACTTCCAAACATACAGTGCTGTCCCTAAGTCCTGTTACGGGGAACTTTCGGGATAACCGCAGTCTCTGTCCCTTACTGAAAGCCCAAAAACTCTGAAGAATAAAGGGTCCCCATCTCCATCTTGCCTCTAGCCAGAAACTCCCCCACAATGAGCCCATGAGCAGATCCTAAATCCATTCCCAAGCTGAGGAGGCCAGCAGCCAGAGGGTCAGGGTCAGGGCCCAGGCAGCACACAGCCTCTGTGGTTCCCTTCCCTGCTGATCACGTGAGCCACGGACCCGACCCCCAGCCTCATCCTAGGGTCTCACCCACTGGTGAGAAAAAGGGGCAGAGAAGGCTCCCAGCAGCAAGACCAGCAGAAGGAACTTGTCCATCTCTTCCAAGAATAGCAGGAAGGGAAGGGATGCGGAATGGGTGGCTGGAACGGGGAACAAGCCTCGGAGAGGCTGCAGTTGTGTGGGATGGGAGGAGGCTAAGGGCTCCAGCCAGAATTACTTCCAGAAGCTTCCTTTAGATAAAGGCTAAGGAATCCTGTGCACCGAACCAGGACCTTTGGCCCATTGGACAAAGAGTGCCCCTCCCTGCTGTCTCTGGCAGTTCCCTTCAAGTTGCCATCAGATGTGAGGGGGCCAGGTTGCTTGACCAGACATGCTGGACACCCCGTCCAGTGAGGGATCCACCATAGGACTCGGGAGCCCAAGGACAGGGCCTTCTTGTCTAATCTGGGCTTATGCTGAAATGCCTAGTTCTTCTGGGTCTGACTCTCTCACCCCCTACCTACCACCAGTCATCAACTCACTTGGCCTCAGGCCAGTCTGCTGATGTGGGGCTTTCTGGGTTTCTGCCTCTCGGGGGTTCCTTGTGCCAAATAAGAGCACTTTGCCTCCTTCTCCTTCCTTTTATGTCTTTTCCCCAGCTCTGCAGTTTTTCAGCCAGCTCCTTGCCAATAGCAATAAGATGCAATGGTATGTTGGTGATGGAGTTGGAGGTGGTGGTGATGGTGGGGGTGAAGGAAAACTATGGGGTTTTTTGTTGATTTTTTTTTGTTTTTAATTTTTATTTTTTGGGCACATGACGCAGCATGTGGGATCCTAGGTCCCTGACCAGGGATCGAACCCAGGCCCCCTGCATTGGAAGCGTGGAGTCTTAGCCACTGGACCACCAGGGAAGTCCCGGGAGGAAAACTATGTTAATCCTTACTCTGCTACAACTACCCCTTAATTCCCTTTTCACCTTCACAGCAAAACCTGTTGAAAGTTCCTTTATCCTTGAAGCCGAATCCGGCCTCTGTACCCCAACACTGAATTAAATCTTGGAGACAGAGTTTTGGGTGAAGTAGAAAAAGGGGGCCAGAGTGGGCTAGTGCCCTCAAAATTGTGTGTCCCAACCTGGAGGGTGTAGTGAGAAGTTCTATAGTAATGGCCCAAAGAGGGTGTGATCAGCTTGTGGACATTCTTCTGATTGGCTGGTGGGGAGGTAAGTGGGAGTCGGCATCATCAACCTTCTGGTTCCAACTGGATCTGGGGTCTGCAGGCTTGTGGGCAGCACACAGTTAACTTCTCCCACCTGGTAGGGGTTTCAATATCTGCAAAACAGCTGGAAGATATTGTTGTGTGTATCCCTTGAGGGGGAACCAGGACCCTTCCCCAAGGCTGAAATATTGTTTCTCTTGACTTTTCCTCTCTTGTCTCCACAACCCCTCCCGTCTCTGATTAACAACTGTTTGAACCTGCCCGTTGGAACTCAGGGAAGGTCAGGGAGGCTGAATAAATCCTATTTCCTGTAATCAAAGAAATGCTTTTGTGCCCAGGAGCCCCACAGGGTCCTGCTCAGATCATATTCTCTACCAGCCCTCACCAACCTCTCATTCTCTCCTGTGCTCAGCCTACCCCAATCAAGTTGCCACCCTCTACTCCACTGAAACTGCTCTAGCCATGCTCACCAGTGACTCCGTGTTACCAAATCCAATAGTGATTTTCTGTCCACACATCTGGACCCCTAATTGGCATTTGTCCTGATTGACCACTGCCTCCTTCTTGAGACCTGCTCCCTTCTGGGCTGCCATGTTGTTACACTTTCCTGGCTGCCATGACATCACACCAGCCTTCTGGGGAGAGAAACAAAGAGAATATGTCAGGTCCACAGCCCTTAAAAAGAAGTTCACATGTTCACAGGACTTCTCCTCTCCTTTATCAATCATTTTCAAATACTGATTCATCATAATCTCCCCCAATGAAAACTTCACCTTCTGAATTCCCACTTTCTTTCAATACCTCCTCTTGAAAGATACTTAGCTTTCTTTTATGCATCAGGAATCTCATTTGCCAGGAGAGTACGATGAAATAGTTGGGAGTGTTTAATAATGTAAAGTACTTAGAAAAGGGTCTGACATATCCTCACACCTCAATCCTCAAAAATAAATAAACTAAGATTTCTATTACTTCATTTTTTTCTATTCCATTTTATTAGGCATAAAAATGTAGATCATCTATTTTTCTTCTGCTACCCTTCATCCGTCACAAAGTCTTATATATGTTTTCCTCACAATTCCCCTCGGCTCATACTTATTCTTATATACCTAAACCCACAGCCACCCTTCCCAGGTAGGGCGTAGCCACCTCCACTCTGGAACAGCGCCCCAGACTCCTGAGTGGTCACACTTTCCTCTACCCTTGCCCACACTCAAGAGTGTCCTGAGCACCGGTACCCATGTTTCTGCCTCAGTCCATACGTTTAGATGGTCTAGTAGGACTGGATGATGCTGGGCCTTGAATGCAAAGCTGTGAGCTTTCCAGATTATTCAAGAAAAGAGAAGGCTTGGGAGGTCCACGAGGAAGGCTAGAGGGAGCCTCAATGACTGCAGTGTGTACAGAAGCTGGCAGGGACCTGAGAGGCCCAACCTCTCCCTGCAGGAGCCTCTTCTTCCTCTCCAGGTTCCCTGGTGGGGGACTTTCAGCCTCCCCAAGCTTCCAGACCCCACCCATCCCTGTCAGACCCCCAGTGGTGAGTTCAGGCTGGGATCAGAGTGGAGAGGGCGACTAAGTGCACAAGCTCTATAACTGGTCCCGTCTGGGCCCAAATCCTGACTCTGGCACTTACTGGCTAGGGATCCTGGCCAAATTACTTTACTTTTCTGAAAGCATCAGCTGCTTAATATGGCCAATGAGGACGATAATGGAATCCACCTGCTAGGGTTTTGCCATGATTAAATAAAACGATGCCTTTTAGCTACTTGATGTGTGCTAAGTCCTAACTGTATTCTTATTTGTCTTATCACTTATCTTTGTCCCTGCCATGACAATTCCCAGATAAAACTGGGATTGGGAAGGAGATGAAGACTGAATATGATGACACCACCCCAAATTCTCTTCCTCTGTCCTTCTATTCTCTTGGGCAGCCCTACACCCGTCCCTACCATGCACACATGCGCGTGCACACACACACACACACACACACACACACACACACAGTGACACTTCTCTTTCCCCTCACATCATAGAACATGAAACCCTGTTTCAGCTCAGCCTAAGGGCAGGCCTAGTCCCAGGACAGCTGTACCCCACCCCATCACACTCTTCACTCTCACAGATGTTCTACTCAGAACAGCCATTATCTCAGGCCAGGGCCAAAGAACAAGGTAGTGATGGAGACTAAAAGGGGGATTAAACAGACAGCCCAGGCCAGGGGTTCTGCATCATTTCCCAAATTAAGCCAGTGGAAATGGAGTCCTCTTACAGCACCGGTCACAGCCGGTTCAGATCAGCCAAGCAGATGGGCTCTAATGAAAACTTGCAGGTAGGGTAGGGTCAGCCTCATCTGCCAAAACTCATCAGAGCAATCAAACTTCTCTTTCCCAGCTCCCTCCTCACACAGCCACACAGCGGCGCGCCCCCCATCCTGCCAGCAAAGAGGGGAGGGCTTGTCTGTTCTCCATCCTTTCTCGGCTGCAGCCAAGACTCTCCGTGTTGTGTGTGAGGCATGGTTGGATATGTGGGCAGTTAGGGAGGCAGTGGGGAGGAATGACTAGAAGCAGATGGGTCAGAAATGTTGCCACGAGAGGAGCAAACAAGAGCCCCAAGAATCAGGCTTTGATTCATTGACTGGCTGCCATGAGCACGCAAGCCTCTCCTGTCCTATCCTGGACAAAAGAACTCCTCCCCGCCAGCTTCTCACAGACCATTCCTCAGATTTCCCTCCCCTGAGGTCACTATCTGCTTAAACTAAATTTTGCCCCAAGTTCATATGTTGAAGCCCTGACCCCCCAGTGTGACGGTATTTGGAGAGGGGCTTTGGGAGGTACAGGTATGCCCTGCTTTTCAAAAAAGTTTGCTTTATGCTACTTGCTTCTAGGAAAGACCTACATTTGTTCCTGTTTCCCCTAACCAAAATAAATCTGAAGAGAATTTGTTTTTACAAAAAAAAAAAAAAAAAAAAAGATGAAAAGTGAAAATAGTGTTCTGCGTGTGTTTTTTAGCAGTCTTTATAGAGACAGCGCACACCTGAGCAGTGAGAGCCGCATCGCCAAGCTCCTCCCCTCAGAACTCAGCATCTCAGCCTCAAGCTGCCGGAGCTTAGAACTGTGTCTGCGAGCGTCCGTGCTTTATCTGGATTTATTCTGTGCATCTGTTAGCAAGATATGTCCTAAGGTAATTGCTTCTTCACTTTACACCATTTCAGCTTATGAAAGATTTCATGGGAACACTCTACTTTCAGATAGCAGGGGAAACCTGTAATTAGGTTTAAATGAAGTTGTGAGCCTGGACCCTCATGATGGGATTAGTGCCATTATGAGAGGAGACACCAGAGCTCACTTGCTCTCTCCCCCTCTCTTCCCTTTCTTTCCCCCTCTCTCTCCCCACTCCTCTCTGCCAGGTGAGGATGGCTGCTGGCTGCAAACCAGTAAGAAAGCCCCCACCAGGGAACAGAATCAGCCAGAACTTTGATCTTGGACTTCCCAGCCTCCAGAACTGTGAGAAATAAATTTCTGTGGTTTAAGCCACTCAGTCCGTAGTATTTTGTTACGGCAGCCTGAGCTGACTAAGACACTACCCAGTGATTCTGGGGAGAGATGAGCTTTGCTCTGTGAATTCCTTCTGCTGAGAGCCTCACAGGGATGAATTACCTTCCTCTTTCAATCATGTCCTTCCTTTTTGTTTCTGATTGGGTTGTTTGTTTTTTTGATACTGAGTTGTATGAGCCGCCTGTATATTTTAGAAATTAAGCCATTGTTGGTAGCATCGATTGCAAATATTTTCTCCCAATCCATAGATTGTCTTTTTGTTGTGCAAAAGCTTATAAGTTTGATTAGGTCCCATTTGTTTATTTTTGCTTTTATTTATTTTGCCTTGGGAGACTAAGAAAACATTGCTATGATTTACATCAGAGAATGTTTTGCCTATGTTCTCTTTGAGGAGTTTTATGGTGTCACATCTTACATTTAAGTCTTTAAGCCACTTTGAGTTTATTTTTGTGTATGGTGTGAGGGACAGTTCTAACTTCATTGATATGCATGCGGCTGTCCATCTTTCCCAACACCGCTTGCTAAAGAGACTTTCTTTTCTCTGTTGTATATTCTTGTCAAAGATTAATTGATCACAGGTGTGTGGGTTTATTTCTGGAGTCTCTATTCTGTTCCACTGATCTATCTGTCTGTTTTTGTGCCAATACCACACTGTTTTGATTACTGTAACTTTGTAGAATTGTCTGAAGTCTCAAAGGGTTATGCCTCCAGCATTGTTCTTTTTCCTCAAGAGTACTTTGGCAATTCTGGTTTTTTTGTAGTTCCACATAAATTTTAGGATTATTTGTTCTAGTTCTGTGGAAAATGTCATGGGTAATTTGATAGGGATCTCATTAAATCTGTAGATTGTTTTGGGTAGTATAGCCATTTTAACAATATTAATTCTTCCAATCCAAGAGCATGAGCTATCTTCCCATTTCCTTGAATCATCTTCAATTTCCTTTATCAGTGTTTTATAATTCTCAGCATTAAGTCTTTCACCTCCTTGGGTAGGTTTTTTCCTAGTTATTGTATTTTTTTAAAATAAAATTTTAAACAAGATTTTTTTTTACTTTTCTGATACTTCATTGTCAGTGTAAAGAAATGCAACAGATTTCTGTATATTAGTCTTGTACCCTGCTACCCTGCTGAATTTATTTATCAGTTCTAATAGTTTTTGTGTGGCATCTTTAGGTTTTCCATATAGAGTATCACGTCATCTTACGTATAATGACAATTTTCCCTCTTCCCTTCCAATTTGGATACTTTTTATTTCTTTTTCTTGTCTAATTGCTGTGGCTAGGACTTTCAATACTATGTTGAATAGAAGTGGTGAGACTGGGCACCCTTGTCTTTTTCCAGAATTTAGTGGGAAGGCTTTCAGCTTTTCACCATTGAGTATTATATTGGCTGTGGGTTTGTCATAAATGGCTTTTATTATGTTATGAAATGCTCCCCCTATACCTACTTTGGAAAGAGGTTTTTTTTTATCATGAATGAATGTTGAATTTCTCAAATGCTTTTTCTGCATCTATTGAGATGATCATGTGGTTTTTGTCTTTTCCTTTGTTGATGTGGTGTATCACATTGATTGATTTACATATGTTGAACCATCCTTGTGACTCTGGAATTAATTCAACTTGATCATGGTGTATGATCCTTTTTATATGTTGTTGGATTTGGTTTGCTGTTATTTTGTTGAGGATTTTTGCATCTATATTTATCAAGGATATTGGCCTGTAATTTTCTTTTTTGGTAGTGTCTTTGTCTGGTTTTGGTATGACAGGTGGCAGGAATATACAATGAAGAAAGCACAGTCTCTTCAATAAGTGGTGTTGGGAAAACTGGACAGCTACGTGTAAAATAATGAAATTAGAACATTCTCTAACACCATATACAAAAAAAAAGAAAGAAAGAAAGAAAGAAAAAAAACCCTCAAAATGGATTAAAGACCTAAATCTAAGATGGGATAGTATAAAACTCCTAGATGAAAACATAGGCAGAACACTCTTGGACATAAATCACAGCAATAATTTTATGGCCCTGTCTCCTAGGGTAAAGGAAACAAAAGCAAAAATAAATAAATGGGACCTAAATAAACTTAAAAGCTTTTGCACAGCAAAGGAAACCACCAATGAAATGAAAAAACAACCTACTGAATGGGAGAAAATATTTGCAAATGATATGACCAATAAGGGATTAATATCCAACATATATAAACAGCTCATACAGCTCAACATCAAAAAAAAAAAAAAGTAATTGAAAAATGGGCAGAAGAACTGAATAGAGGAAATGCAGTTGACCAACAGGCACATGAGAGGATGATCAACATTGCTAATCACCAGGGAAATGCAAATCAAAACCACAATGATATATCACCTCACACCTGTCAGAATGGATATCATCAAAAAGAACACAAATTGGGAATTTCCTGGCTGTCCAGTGGTTAGGACTCTGTGCTTTCACTGCTAAGCTAAGGGCCCAGGTTCAATCCCTGGTCAGGGAACTAAGATCCCACAAGCCATGCAGAGTGGTTAAAAAAAACCCAAAACACACAAACCCAAACCAAAAACCACAGATAACAAATATTGCACCACTGGTGGCAATATAAGTTAGTGCAGCCACTGTGGAAAACGGTATGGAGGTTTCTCAGAAAACTAAAAATAGATCTACCATATGACCCAGCAATTGCACTCCTCAGTATATATCCAAAACAAACAAACAAAAAACACAAAAAAACAGTAATTTGAAAAGATACATGCACCCTTATGTTCATAGCAGCATTATTTACAACTGCCATGATATAGAAGCAACCTAAGTGTCCATCAATAGATGAATGGATAAAGAAGCTGTGAAATATATATACAATGGACTACTACTCAGCCATAAAAAAAGAATGAAATTTTGCCATCTATAGCAACATGGATGGACTTGGAGTATTTTGTGCTAAGTGAAGTAAGTCAGACAGTGAAAGACAAATACTGTGTGATATCACTTGTATGTGGAATCTGAAAAATACAACAATCTAGTGAATATAACAAAAAAAGAAACAGACTCACAGATATAGAGAATAAACTAGTGGTTACCAGTGGGGAGGGGAGGAGAGGCAATACAGGGGTGTGGGAGAGGGAGGTACAAACTATTGGGTGTAAGATAGACTCAAGGATGTATTGTACAAAATTGGGAATATAGTCAATATTTTGTAATAACTGTAAATGGAAAGTAACTTTTAAAAATTGTATAAAAAATTTTAAAAATTAAAAATTTTGAAAACAAGAAATGTAAAAAATAAAAACACACCAGCTCTTGGTGTTATTGATTTTTTTCTATTTTTTAAATCTCTTTTATTTATTTCCTCTCTGATCTTTATTATTTCCTTCCTTCTGATGACTTTAGGTTTTGTTTGCTCTAATTTTTCTAGGTCGTTAAGTTAGGTTGTTTATCTGGAATTTTTCTTGTTTTTTTGAGGAAAGCCTGTATCGTTATGAACTTCCCTCTTAGGACTGCTTTTGCTGCATCCCATAGGTTTTGTATGGCTGTGTTTCATTGTCATTTGTCTTGAAGTATTTTTGATTTCCTCTTTGATTTCATTGTTGACCCATTGGTTTTTTAGTAGCATATTGTTTAGTCTCCATGTGATTGTTTTCTTTCTAGTTTCTCTTTCTGTGGTTGATTTCTAGTTTCATGACATTGTAGACAGAGAAGATGCTAGAAATAATTTCTATCCTCTTAAATTTGTTGAGTCTTGTTTTGTGCCCTACTATGTGGTCTATTCCAGAGCATGTTCCATGTGCACTTGAAAAGAATGCGTTTTCTGTTGTGGTTTTTTTGTTTTTTTAATGTAGTGTCCTGTACATATCAATTAAGTCTAACTGTTCTATTGTATCATTCAGGATCTCTGTTGCCTTACAGATTTTCTGTCTGGAAGATCTGTCAATTGATATCACTGGGTGGGGTGTTAAAGTCTCCTACTATTATTGTCTTTCCATCAATTTGTCCCTTTACCTCTCTTAGTATTTGTTTTGTGTGTTTAGGTGCTCCAATGTTGGGTGCATATATGTTAACGTGTATGATATCCTCTTCTTGTATTGATCCTTTTATCATTATAATAGTGTCCTCCTTTGTCTTTCTTTATAGCCTTTGTTTTTTTTTTTTTTCTTTGTTTTTTTTTTTTTAATTAATTAATTAATTTATTTTTGTCTGTATTGGGTCTTCGGTTCGTGCGAGGGCTTTCTCCAGTTGTGGCAAGCGGGGGCCACTCTTCATCGCGGTGCGGGGACCGCTCTTCATCGCGGTGCGCGGGCCTTTCTCCATCGCGGCCCCTCCCGTTGCGGGGCACAGGCTCCAGACGCGCAGGCTCAGCAATTGTGGCTCACGGGCCCAGCTGTTCCGTGGCATGTGGGATCTTCCCAGACCAGGGCTCGAACCCGTGTCCCCTGCATTAGCAGGCAGATTCTCAACCACTGCGCCACCAGGGAAGCCCCTATAGCCTTTGTTTTAAAGTCTATTTTGTCTGATATGAGTATTGCTACCCCCACTTTCTTGTCATTTCCATTTGCATGAAATAGTTTTTCCACCCCCTTGCTTTCAATCTATATGTGTCTTTTGCCCTGAAGTGGGTCTCCTGTAGGCAGCATATTGTAGGTTCTTGTTTCACTATCCAATCTGCCACTCTGTCTTTTGATCAGAGCATTTAGTCCATTGACATTTAAAGGAATTATTGATAAATATGTATTTATTGCCATTTTAAACCTTGTTTTCCAGTTGAATCTGTATTTAATCTTTGTTCCTTTTTTCTGCTTTTTGTTTTTCCTTTTGTGATGTGTTGATTTTCTTTTTTTATTACACTTGAGTTCCTTGGTTTTGTGAGTCTATTGTATGTTTTTGGTTTGTGGGTATGTGGATTTCAAGTATGTTAACCCATAACTATATTTACTTGTTTTAGACTGATAGCCACATAAGCTCAAACACATTCTTAAAGGTCTACATTTTCTTACTACTCTCCCGCCCCATTTGTGATATTTATGTCCTATTTTACATCTCTATGTTTATCCTTTTGCTCTTCCTAATAGTTATAATCACTTTCACAAAATATTCGATTGTTTCTTAATCTATATAATGGCTTATATAAGTGATCTTCAATCCTTTTATAAACTTGCCTTTCCTATTGTGATTTTCCCTTTCCTATAGATTCTTGCTTCTTCTCCATTTAGAGAAGAACTTTCAATATTTCTTTAGGACAGGTATAGTATTGCTGTATTCTTCTAGTCTTTGCTTGTCTGAGAAATTTTTTCTCTCTTCTTCTATTCTAAATGATAATCTTGCTGGGTATAGTACCCTAGCTTACAGGTTTTTCCCTTTCAGGGCATTAAATATATCTTGTCATTCTTCTGGCCTGCAACATTTCTGTATAGAAATCAGCTGATAGCCTTATGGGGGTTCCCTTGTAACTAACTCTGTTTTTCTCATACTGCCTTTAGAACCCTCTATCTTTAAATTTTGTCATTTTAATTATGATATGTGTTGGTGTAGGTCTGTTTGGGTTCATCTTGTTTGGGACTCTCTGTGCTTCCTCTACCTGGATATCTATTTCCTTCTTTTGGTTTCACACGTTTTCAGCCATAATTTCTTCAAAGAGGATCTTTTTGATCCTCTTTTCTCTTTCTTCTCCTTCTGGAATCCCTATTATGCATAGGTTGGCATGCTTTATATTATTCCATAGATCTTGTATGCTGCTTTTTTTTTTTTTAATTTGTCTTTCTGTCTGCTTTTCTGATTGGGTGATTTCCATCATTCTATCTTCCAGATCACTTATTCGTTCTCCTGCACTATTTAGTTTGCTATTTATTGCTTTTAGCTTGGTTTTCATCTCAACAATTGAGTTGTCTAATTTTGATTGGCTCCTCTTTATAGTTCTAGTTCCCTGTTACAGTGATCCACTTTTCTATCAATAGCCCTTTCTAATTCCTTTAGCATTTTATTATGTTCTTTTTGAATTAGGAGTCTGATAGACTGGAGAGGTCTGTTTTATTGTTTTTTTCTTTCAGGAGATTTCTCTTCTTTTAACTGGGAGTAGTTCCTCTGTTGTTGTTGTTGGTTTTTTTTTTTACTATATTTCTCTGTCTCTATTAATTTAGGAGAAACAGTTATCTACTGTGGACTTGAAGGTCTTATATGAGGGAGAGACCCTGTGTAGCATGTAAGAGTACAATATTTTTGGTGCAGGAGTGTTTTTGGTATGGATGCCTGCCATATCTTTGCTCAGAGTGTGCTGGCTGTTGGTCCCTTGATAGGGGGTGTGTTCAGTGTTGTGGTGACCAGAGTCTGCACTAGATGTTGGGCAGGGCCTCCTCTTTGATCTGTGGTTGTCATAGCCCTTTAGGGGGCAGGGTCTGCTCCCCACTTGTTGGAGTAGAAGCTCCCAGATCTGGTTCTAAGCTGCACAGTGAGATAGGTGGGACTGGATTGCTCCCTCTAGGAAAGGAGCCACCGAGTGTTCTTCTGCAAGAGCTGTTCACTGGGACCTGTGATTCTGTGATGCTGCCTGCCACCTAGTGTGCATGCCCACAAAGATCACTGTTGCTGGCACTGCCATCAGGGGCTGCCTCCACATGGGAGCTCCAGTAATTGGCTTGGAGCTCCCTTAAGCATGCATGTGTGCTCACAAAGCTGCTGGTGTGAAAACTCACTGGTACTGTGTCCCCTGAGCCTACAGTTAATCAGCTCAAATGGCCCTCAGGCATGCATGTGCAGTCCTGGTCCCAACACCCACCAGAGCAAGAACCCACCAGAGCTGTGTCCCAGCACCTGCAGTAGGATTGGTGGTAATGGGCTCAGATTTCAGCCCTGCCTCCACATGTGCCCACAAAGTTCACAGAACCCACAGCTGCCAGAGTCTTTCCTCCACCGTAAGCATGCTGATAATGAGGCTGCTATGACAGACGCATGTCCCTCCCTTCCTGTGTTGACATGGGATTCTTATGGAGGACACACACTCCATCCGGCATGTGCCCCCAGTTGCAGCCCAACTGCACTCCAGTCCCTATGAACTGTGTCTGTGCAACCAACCTGAGTCCTCTCCCTATGTCTGTCCACTGATCCCACAGTTTCAGCACCCAACCACTGCACACACCAGCAGGCGTACATCTCAGGCTGGGATGTGTGGTGTTGTGGCCAGGACTGTCTATACTGGTCTCTCTCTACCCTGTGGGGCTGCAGGCCAGCTCCTACACTCTCCTCTCAAGCCTCTGAAGCTCCTTATCTGTCCTGGCATAACTCCCAGCCAGTGAAGGAGGTTCCCAGGGTGAGGGAACTTTTCCTCTTTCAGACCTCCCTCCCTGGGGTGCAGATCCCATCCCAATTCCTCTTCTTCTCCCTTTTCCCTTTGTCCTACAATTTGTTTTCCATGTAAGTAGCCTCTGTGGAGAGGATGAACACTAAGGAAATGTACTGCTTTGAGGAGTCTAAACCTCATTTCAGTAGGACTTGATAACATTGTTCAAAGGTGAATTTAACTCAAAGATACATGCACCCCAATGTTCATAGCAACACTATTTACAATAACCAAGACATGGAAGCAACCTAAATGTCCATTGACAGAAGAATGTATAAAGAGGATGTGGTGTATATATGTATAATGGAATATTACTCAGCCATAAAAAAAGAATGAAATAATGCCATTTGCAGCAACATGGATAGACCTAGAGATTATCATACTAAGTGAAGTAAGTCAGACAAAGACAAATATATGATATCACTTATATGTGGAATCCAAAAAGTGATACAAATGAACTTATTTACAAAACAGAAACAGACTCACAGATATAGAAAACAAACTTACGGTTACCAAAGGGAAAAGAGGGGAGGGATAAATTTGGAATATGGGATTAACAAGATACAAACTACTATATATAAAATATATAAACAACAAGGACCTATTGTATAGCTCAGGAAACTATATTCAATATCTTGTAATAACCTATAATGGAAATGAATCTGAAAAAGAATATGTACATGTATAACTGAATCACTTTTCTGTACACCTGAAATATTGTAAATCAACTATACTTCAATTTAAAAATTAAAATTAAAAAAAAAAAGAATATTAAGACCAGCTCCAACATCTGGGTCTATTTGTATATAGTTCTCCACTGGTTAAACTCAGGGACCCTTCTCTATCCCCCCACTTGGGAAGATGCTTGATCTACATGTTCTCACTAAAGTCCTCAGTGGAGGGAGAGGTTAGATCTGTGCTTATGAACCGATGAAGATCCTCCTGTTACCCATATATGTCTGTGTTTGGCTTGAGCCACCAAATGATAAAAACGAATCCTTCTCAGCTCTGCTTCTAAACCCCCTTCCATTCCTCCCTCCCTGTGCTGAGCACATATTTTACCTCCTAATGTTTTCTCTCTGTGTCAAATATCAGGGTTTTCGGTGTAATTTTTTATGGAAGGAAGAGACATGGAACTAGTACATGGAAACTGATTGAAGGGCTGATTGGGTTGGGGGCCAGTGGGTCCAGAAGAAAGAGAGATGATTGTAGAAGACAATATATAGTCTTAATAATCTATTAATCCATTAATAGTCCCAAAGAGCCTCTAGTCAGTTGTTTAGGTTCCATATTTGCCAGACAAACTGATCCCAGCCATGATTCTCTTGCCCTCTGTCTTGCTGGGCTCTCACTCATAAGCATGTTGACAAAGAGAAGATGAAGGAGACATTGGAAGCAATTAAGCCATGTTTTAGGAAGAAAAGAGAAGTCATCAGTGAAATGCAAATCAAAACTACCTTGGAACCCCCATACATCATAGGAATATAAAATGGTGTAGCCACTTTGGATAACACTTTGGCAGTTTTAAACTTTCTATTAGAAAGTTAAACAATGAATTACCATATGACATAGCAATTTCATATCCAGGAATTGGTGAAATAAAAATATTTTTAAGGCAGAACAAGAAAATTTTTAAACATAAGATTCTGTCTCTATCCGTTTGGGCCACTACCCCTCTTTACTGTGCATTGTGCATCCACATTATACATTAGCCAGATCTCCTTAGAAGACACAGGAATACCTGCTTGACCGAAAACAGCAATTTTCTCCTAGCACCAGCTAGGTAACTCCTTAGGAGATAATATTCCTTTCTCAATCCTGTAAGGGGTCACGATGACCCACTACTTGCCTTGTAAGTGCAGATCTGGACTATGTAAAGTATCCATATGTCACTTTGATATATAATCTGTTGTCTCAAAAACGTATATAACTGTGCTTTGACCTCTAATGGGTGGAACAGTTCTTGGAGATTTCTGAAAGTGTTTCCTGGGTGATAATCCTCAGGTTGGGTTGAATAAAATTCCCCATTTCTTTCTTGGATTGACTATCGATTAATTTTTTCATTGACAATATATACCAAAGAGAATTAAAAACAAGCTGACACAAAAATTTGCACACAGGTGTTCATAGTAGCATAATCCATAATAGGCAAAATGTGGAAAAAACCCAAATGTGTGTTAACTGCTGAATGGACTAACAAAATATGGTCTATCCACACAATGGAATACTATTCGGCAATAAAAAGAAATGATGTACTGATACATACTTGTCTACTTAAAGAAAAATATACAACATAAGAGTTGTGAGTTTGTTTTATTCAGGGACTTACTGAGGACTATAGCCTGGGTGACATCCTCTCAGTAACTCTGAGGAAATTACATAAAAGAGGCAGAGGAGAAGCCAGTTTATATGATTTTTGGCTAAGGAATATGTGTATCCAAGCATACATCTTGGTGAAAGATTACTGCTAGTCACAAAGAACACGTGTCTCAAGTTAACGATTTTAGTGTTTTTCCTATGTATGGGAAGGTACAAGAATCTGGTGTCATTAAAATTCTTCCTGAGATATATAACTATCTAAGGGGCCTGCTTGTCCACAGTACAGGGTGCTCAATCTGTTATCATCTTAATTTCCTCTCAGAGTGCACCGTCGGTCAGCACTGCAGTGGGTTACAACTTAACTCTTGAGGAACCGGGTGGTGAGCAATGCTCTCTGTTCTTCTTTGTTTACATGCCACAACATGAGGGAACATTGAAAACGAACAAACAATTAAATAGAACCGGATAAATGCTTTCAAATGTCAGCTGTGCCTTCATCTTTGGGTTTTCTGCGTCCTCAAAAAACAAAAACAAAAAAACCCTTTAAAAAACCTTTTTCAAAGGTTGGAAAATTCAAGAGAAGAATAGTATTTTATAACATATGAAAACTATATGAAATTCAAATTTTAGTGTCCATGAATAAAGTTTTGTTAGAACACAGCCATGCTCATTTATTCACCTATTTTCTGTGGCTGCTTTTTGCTAAAAATGACAGAGTTGAATAGTTATAAGAGACTGTATGGCTCACAAAGCCTAAAATGTTTACTCTCTGGTCCTTACAGAGAATGTTTGTCTATTCTTGCTCCAATAAGTAACTTTTGGATTGGAGAGAGTATTGTGAACTTTGGAGACAGATCATCTGGGTGGAAATCTACTGCCACAGTTTTGGGAACCTATTATACCTCTCTAGGCTTTAGTTCCCTCATCTATAATATGGGAATAATAATAGTACCTCCCTCACAGAGCTGTGAGAGTAAAAAGATATAATGCATACAAGAGTACTGCTTTTGATACCTGCAACTTACGATTATCATTGTTGTCTTCTTTTTTTCTTTTTATGAATTTATTTATTTATTTATTTATTTATTTATTTATGGCTGTGTTGGGTCTTCGTCTCTGTGCGAGGGCCCTCTCTAGTTGCGGTGAGCGGGGGCCACTCTTTATCGCGGTGCGCGGGCCTCTCACCGTCACGGCCTCTCTTGTTGCAGAGCACAGGCTCCAGACGCGCAGGCTCAGTAGCTGTGGCTCACAGGCCCAGTTGCTGCGCGGCACGTGGGATCTTCCCAGACCAGGGCTCGAACCCGTGTGCCCTGCATTGGCAGGCAGACTCCCAACCACTGCTCCACCAGGGAAGCCCCATTGTTGTCTTCTTATTGGCTGCATCACGGAAAGATATAAATGCTGAGAGCAGACACAATCACAAGGACTGGATACATTTTAGTGACATTCAACATCTTTGCTTTGCACCTTTGAAATGCACCTTTGGGTGAAATATTTAAACATCAATCATTGGTGGATGAAAAATGGGTACTTAGTGTGCCAGAATAAGATCACATATGCACTCTGCTTCTTATTCTAAAGATAATTCCACCACTCAGAATTTATCTTCAGTCTTCTGTCTTTGCAGATGGACTTTCTCTGGTTCTCCATCACATGGATGAAGATGGGCACCCCATAGCAGCTGAGTTTCATATTACAGTTCTAATCACATTCAAAGAATTAGACTCTAAAATCCAATAACAAATTGCCAGGAAAGAGAATTTTATTGACTCGTCTTGGGTCAAGTGTCCACCACTGATCCAGTCAACCCACACCAGAGGAAAGTCTTCTAACGTCCACATGGTTTGCACCCTTGAGGAGATGTGTCTAAACCCACTCTCCCACCCAGCCTGTGGCGTGTTTTCTGTGAATACAAAAACAAGCTATGGTGATCTGGAGACCATTATCAGGTGATAACCAAACAATGCAGAAGGCTGCAAATAAGAAAAAGAGTTTATTTAGAGTTCTAAGAATTGCAGTTTGGGAGGCATCGATTCAAATGGCAACTCAAATGTGCTCCGGGGGGAACAGAAAATAGCGGGGGCTTCTAAAGGCAAAAAAGATATTCCAGAGAAATAACGTAAGTTATCTTTACAGAACTACGATTGGTGCCGGTAGGCTTTCAGTCACTTGCTGGCAGCATATTGGTTGCCAAGCTGTGGTCTCTAAGGAGTAAAGAAGACAAGTTCCAGGTGGTCTCAGGATGGATGGGTCCAAAGTTTATGTTGGGTTTAGGGATGGATGTGTGTAAGTTTCACTTCCTTAATAGCCTCCCAACTCCATCTTAGATCACTTTGACATAAGTGACTCGATTTTTTTTTTTTTAATTTAAGCCACTGATACTTAAGAGATTTGTGTTACAACACCTAGCCCACTCAACTAACCCATCATTTATGGACCCCCCTCACACTTCTACTGTTTTCAGCTTTCAAAGACTCTCCCTCCTCCTTCAGTTCCTGCCCCCAGAACATGCAGAATCACAAATGCAGCCTTCCACAGATGCTGCCTTTTTAAGCAGCAATCAATGTGACTGATGATTAGGGCCTGAAAAGGGAGAAGGTAGCCTTGGATCTAGCTATGCCCATCAATCTTCACCCCAATTTGGTTTCAAAAATTATCCCTGGGGCATCTTGCAATGAAGGAAAGGAAAGGGGTCCTGAAAACAGAACAAGTCTGAGGCTGCTTCTCATAGGGGACCCCTATTCAGATCACAGAGTCTTGGAGACTGTGGTGGTTGAAAGGGATCCTAACTTAGCTTCATCCACCGCATCAGGGCAAAAGCTGGGCCCTGTCTTTAGAACTTGTTGCAGAGAGGTGAGTCATGGCAGCATCTAAATTCCACAGTAACATTGAGTTTAAAGAGCTTCATAGGAACACATAGGCTGCTACAACCCTGGTATCCATAAGAAATGGTGTCACCTGGAAAGGGACAGAGAAGAGGGCAAGTGAGGCCCCAGAACCCAGGTTGCAGGCCCATGGGTATGGGGCCCAGCATATCCTGATATGCAGCTCAGTAAATATTCCTGAAAGAAATCACAGGATCAATGCATCAACCAACTAATCAAGAATGAGGGGAAAATAGCACATTCCATGGAGGACTCATGCTCCTGGTAGGGTGAATGTCTGCCTCCTGGGAATGAGATGCTGGAGGTAGGGCCCCCTAGTGGGCTCTCCTAAAATAGCTCTGCAAGCTCTGTATATTAGAGTTCAATCCATTCCCTCCACACAAGAGAGGGCAGAGAGAATGTATAGAAATTGCCCTCTCCACCCTGCCCATTTCTCCCCCAATCTATGCCCCTAGTTCCCCAAAACCCCATCACAGTCAGGTCCCGCTCAGAGGAATTTCAGCAGCCCAGTTCCCGTTACCCTGAGGAGCTAAACTCCCTACTTTGCTTACAGGTCACCATCCCAATTAATAGCGAGGGCAGCCCAGTACCGCAACCAGATGAAATGTTTCACTAGGTTAAGAAAAGAAAACCAACCCCTTTTCTATGCAGTTCCTACTCTCAGGGTTCCTGAGGGGTCACTTCCCTGAGTCCTACAGGCACCCTGCCTTGTTCTTGGGGCCCAGGCTCTCCTGGGGTCCCATGGAGGGTTCCTACTATCCCCCCACCCTGAACACTCACTGCCAGCCCCTAACCTCTGGCAAAGGTCACCCAGGAGACTTCTCAGGCCCCACCTACCTTCGTAGACCTTCCTCAGGAAGCACTGCTGGCTGCCTTGAGTCTGGCAGAAGCTTTCCCCGCTCTCGCAAACCCCACTGGTGTTGACTCGGTGACACTGGAAACATTCTAGAGCTGGAAAGTCAAAGAGGAATAATAAGGCCCTTCTGGCCCAGCGTCCCGGCTGCTCAGGAGGGAGCACACCTGTGACCCAAGTGCGCCTGGACACTGACCAGCTCCCAGCGCCTGACGAATGTGCTGAAAGCAGGTCGTTTCTCCGCGCTTGGCTTACACCTGGGAGGAGGCGTGTGCGCCTCTAGGCACAAGGTCTGCACCTGAGCACAGAGGGCTCTCCCTGTCCTCCCAGGGATGGGCTGTGCTGCTGGAGGAGTGAGGTCAAGTCCTTCACTGCAGCTCCATCGATCCCACTTGCCAACTGATTATCGCCCCAACACCAGGGGGCACCACTGAAAATGTTCCATGTGAATGGCATCTGCAGGAGCAGAACAGGTGATGGTTGGAGCTGTGAAGGAGTCGGCACTGCCCACCCCTGTTCCATCCTGGCTGCAGCTTCACAAAGCCTCCCCGCGCCCTCCTTCACACAGAGCCCCACCCTCCACTCTCCCTTTCATCTGAGGAGTTGGGCTTCTAGGAGAACGCCAGGACTCAGCCTAAAAGGAGAGCTGAAGGGGGCAGGGAGGGGAGAGAAAGGACGGGTGGGAGGAGGGGGATGGGAAGTAAAAGAGAAGATCGGAAGAGAGTGAGGCAAGCCAGGGGGAGATTGAGGAGAGGAGGAGAGGAGGGGAGGAGGGGAGGAACGGGGGAAGGGAAGAAGGGAGGAAGGAAGAGAGGAAGGGAGGGAGGGGGGAGGAAGGAGGGAAGGAGGGAGGGAGCTTCCGGACAAACACTTGCCCTGGAGCCTCCTCCTTGGGATGAGCACCCAGTGGTCCCTATTCACCGAACAATGAGCACCTGATGTGTGGGAGGCAGTATTCCAGGTGTTGGGAATTGAGTGCTGAAGGCTCATTGAAACATGCATTCCACTTATTTAAACACTGAAAAAATAAATGGGGAAAATGACTGACAATGAAAAAATAAGAAAGGTTATTTCAGGTCCTGGTGACTCGTGAAGATGATGAGATGGAGGAAACATGGAGGAGACAGCGTGGGGAGACCTTGGGGAGGCAGAAAAGCTTTCTCAAGGGTGATTTAAACTCAAACCTGAATAATCTTTTTTTTAAAAGCTGACCACTTAAACGGCTGGGAGAAGTTGGGAAACTGGTCCAGGAAGATCCACCGGCAAGTGCACAGAAAGGTTCTGAGATGGAATTAGCCTGGCCAGTTTGAGAAACAAAAAGAACAGCACAGGTAAAGTGGAAAAGGGTGAGAATATTATAAAGTGGGACTGAAGAGGTCAGTAGAGACCAGACCATAAGCACGTTTCTGCTTAGACCCGCACTGTTGTACATGGTATCCACGGGACTTAACATGGCTGTTGAGCCTGTGAAAGGTGAGTAGTCCAAACAGATGGGCTGTAGGTCAATTTCAAACACTTAGCACACAAAAAAAATTTTAATTGCTCATCAGTAACCTTGATGTTGATTACATGCTGAAATAATATTTTAGATGTATTGGGTTAAATAAATACTATTAAAGTTAATTTTACACATTTCTTATTTTTTTAATATGCCTACTAGAAGATTTAAAATAACATCTGTAGCTCAGCTTATATCTTATTTGGACAGGACAGTTTAGGCCATTGTAAGAACTGGGATTTTATTCAAAGTTGGAGGAAGCCATCAGAGGTTTTTCAATAGAGAATGACATTAACTGGTTTATGTTTTGCATTTTCACTCTGCCAGCTGTGCAGACAATAGATTTTAAAGAAAGAGAGAGTAACAGAGGGCTAAGAAAGATAATGGAAACTGGAAGGAAGCCACAAGTCAACCGAATCCGTGCAAAATGTGAGAAATTAAAGGTCAAGTATAAATGAAATATTTTTGTGGGAAACAGGGACTGGGAAACCTACAGCAGAACAAATAGAAGGTCATTTCAATGTGCTTGCCACGGCCTCATCATTTTTTGTGTAGTTTAAATCTGAAACTATACATTTTTTTATTTACTCACACATTTTTATCTTGTAATAAAGCTTTTCACCTGGAGTGAACTTTGAAAAGTGCACACTCAATAGAAAACTGAGCACTCAATTCCTCTTCCTCTAAACTTAATGATGACTGTATAACTTGAACAGCCTGTCTGTCAATATTTACCATCGCCCCTGGGCCTGTGCTGTCCCTGATCCCATGAAAACCTCCTAAAGATACAAATCTGCTTGAGAATTTCAGTGGCTCTTTTGAAAGTTAGTAGTTATTTGAAGAAGGCTGTGCCCTAGGATGATGTCACTTGTGCAGCTGCAACAGAGGCTTCTCATGTATCACTGGCTGAAGCAGGTGTAATTCCCATCGCCCTCCCCGTAGCCCTCAGCCTTCACCTCCACATGCTTGTGACTGCAACATTTGTGACTCTGACAGGGGACTGTAGGACACACTTGCTGTGCATACAGGGCAGCTGGAACAGTGTAGAGCAGATGCCCCTGGGAGCATCCCTCCCCCAAGAACAGATGGGGAATCGGGGGATGAATACTCCAACTTTCTCACCCGTGAGTTGGATCCTCTACACTGTCCTCCAGAATTTCCAGCAGGATGGATTCCATTTGCCCACCATGGTGTCCAGCTTATTAACTTCCTTGCATATTCTGTCTTACTTCCCCACGCCCCTCCTGGTATTTCCTGGGATCACCTTCCAGACAAATGATTTTTACTCCTATCAGCTTCAGAGGGAAGCACAAGCCAGGATGATGGATTTTCATTTAGATCAAATGTGTGTTCTTCTAAATTAATTTTTTATATTTTTTTATTCTGAGTCTTCTTGTGCTTTTACAAAACAAACAAAACATTGACTATTAACAGGCTGATTCCGTTTGCTGAAGAAGGACATTGGAAACAAATGATGCCTGTTAATGCCAATGATCATTCCAGTTTTCAATCAATCATGGAATCAAATAAAAGCTATGAAAGTATATTCTGTAGAAGGTGAAACACCTGACTTTTTGTGAATGCTATAATAAATTTAATTTAAAAGTCCACATAGAACATAAAATCATTTCTTTTTACTGTGAAAGAATAAATGCAAATGCTGGTAGAATATAATATTGCAGCAAAAAAAAAAAGTTTTTACTTAATTGAGACCCCAGAGAGCAAAAAATGCCCTTATAGTTGGTTTTGATGCACACATAATTCTGAATTGTGTCCTGTGTCCGAACCAGATAGTATATGAATATAAATATATATATATGTAAATACTTTATATATTTTAATGTTATATATTATAAAGGTTAAAATATATAACATATAGAATATGTTATACTATGAATTATATATATGAAAATATATATTTTATATATTATATATGTATGTGCACATACACACCCACAGGTAAAATAACTGAACTGTAAAAGTTTTGTGATGTGGAATAAAAAATAGTCTTTAGCAAAATTTCTCCCTGCTCCCTGTCATCAAGCAGATCTGAAAATGGTTTAGCTTCTAAGGAACTACATTGTGATTCAATCTAAGTGTTCTACAACAGTAATGAACACTTTGTAAAAGGTCCCGCAAATATCGGTTGCATTTTGGTCAGGTAGTAGAGTTTCTGACTCCATTTTTTGATGTTTCACAGCTGGCAGCCTTGAAGTCTCTCCCCTGTGCCCCACATCTGGGCCTCAGGAGCTCCCTCCTTTACCACTGGTGGGAGTTTCAATCCACACAAGCCCCTACCTGAATGCAGGAACCCTTGTCCTGTCTGTCCCCCTCACCACCATAGAAATTCGAGTCTCCTTTCTCTGCTCCCTCAAGCCATCTTAAGACACCTGGCAGTAAGCCCTGCTCTCCTGAGAAAGCCTCATTAGGTAAGTAATAAACCTTTTCATACCCTCCTGGTGCATATGTGACATCATCAGTCTTGACATCTGATCCAAGTTTGGGTGAGGGTCCATCCTGTTTCTACAGTATAACCCCAACAGTGTGAAATCTTAAAGTAGTCAACAAATGGAGTACCCAAGTATTTCAGCTTTCAAAAATGTTTAACCAGTTGAAGTTATGAAAAACAGACTTTCAAGCAAAAAGATATTGAAATGTATTCCTACAAAAACAGAATGCCCCAGATTAAATTGTAAAATGTTTATAGTTGTCTTATCTGTTGGACATTCTAATGTCAAGGCAGGCAGACAAAGAGTCAAAGAGAGAGGCAGTGCCTGGAAACATAACCTGCCACTCACCCAGGTTCTCCTCAGTCCCCATTGCCCTCCTACATGCTCCCCAGAGGGCTCACCTTGCAGGAATCCCAGCAGTGAGGACAGGACCACCAGCAGCAGCAGCAGGAGGCACTTACCCATCTCTGGATTTGGCCCCAGCCCCGAAGATTTACAGAAGGCAGGATAGAACCACAGGCCTCGAGAGCCTCTGAGATATGGCTTTATAATTCCAGGCTGGGAGGAGCAGCCAATAGCAGCCCAGGCAAAGGGCTGTACTTCCCCAGACAAAGAGCAAATAGGGTCCCTGAAGGAACTGGGGCCCTGCATTCCTTTCAGCGTTATTGGCCCTGCTCACCTCCACTGGCCCTACTGAGGGAGCCAAGTTATGTAAGAAGAGCTGGCTCTTTTGTGTCTCCATTTCACAATTGTAAAATGGAAGACTAGAGTCTGACTTACATTGCCTAAGGATTTGGGAATTCAATTGAGTTAGTGATGTTTTATCATCTAAGAGGTTTGCCATATTTAAAGAAACTACTGAAGTATGGTGTGAATAAAAATGCTCTTATTAAGGATACTCTCTTATTAAAATAAGCCTAGGGAAATAAACACATGCTTAGACTTTGTAAAGTGCAGGCTGGACACAAATAGATTTTGGTGGTAGTGTTACCAACCAGGGTTCTTGGCCTTCCTTAATCAAAAGAAATTGATCAGAGGCCAGACAAGAAATTCAGGCAAGGCTTTATTGGGGCCCCTGCTGCAGCAGGGGAAAGTGAGAACTAGCAACACATTCCCTTGCTCACTTGCTCACTCAGAAGAGGTGAGCTGGTTCCTTATAGGGGGTGAGGGTAGGGGTGGGTCCAGGGGTCAGGCTGGAGGGGTGGCTTAGGTGGTCTGCCCACCCCTTTGGTGGTGTTGTGTGCAGGGGGCATGCGTAGGACCCTGCTTTTGCTCCCGGCTCTTCAGAAGTGGCAGTTGTGCTTTTGGTCTCTTTGTATCTTTTTGTCCATAATCTGCCCCAACTGCACATGCACACAGTTATTTTTAGTCCCTTATAGTTTCTTTGTATTTTGTTGCTGGAGGAGACATTTGTCCAGGTGCAAGCACTGCAGCAAAGGGTCCTAGGTCCCAGGTCCCAGCCTGTCTCAGTATTATTGTCTCCTTTCTTGGAAATGAAGCACATCTGCATTTGTTTTTTAATGTTTTGGCAAACAGGAGCAAAATGGAGTATTTCTCCATTTCTCTATCTTCAAGATCTATACTACAAGCAACCCAGAGTTCTTGTTGTCAGTTTTTCATCTCACTATTCCTTTTTAAATAAAAATGTTATTTTCTATTCTGGATGCTAGATTACAGCCAGTGGAGAACTCTCTTTCCAGAATGGTGTCAGGAGGAGATCTGCAGACCCATCCCCACCCCATCCAATGAAACAACTATAACTGGCAAAAGCTATTTTTAAAACAATCATTTTAAATCTCTGAAAAATGTCCTAAGGGCATACAGCAAATCAAGAAACATTTTTTTTTCAAGAAAATGTACTAAATCTCAGTAGGAACAGTGAGAATGTGTGGCATCTGAACCATAACTTGCACAGGTCTGCATGAAAGAAATTCCACTTTGGGAAGGTATGGCCAAGAAAATGGGGCATTCTTTCCCCCAGCTCCCAGTGGAGGGACGTGGCATCTCACTGGGAGGTTCAGACCACTAGCATTCCTCAAGCATCGTAGTTCCAAGTTGTAGAAGCTAAATTCCTGCAAGTATGGCCAAGACAAGTGTGTCCCTTACTCCACCAAGCATGCTCCCCACCAGAAAGCAGAGCCTCTAACCCAGGTGTGGCAGTCTGATAATATTGGGTCCCAATTATCCTCAGCTATGGCAGAGATTCCATTTCAGGAGAGGCAAGACAAGAAGACCAAAGGCTACTCCCCCTGCACAGTACCTTGCTTGGAAAGCAGGGATGTAGCTCTTGGCTAAGTAGGCCTCTGCCCCTCCACAAACTCTGGGCTTAGAGATTTTGCCAAGGGAGAGGGGCAGTCCATAGGAACTTAAGAATCTGAAGTTCTCCCCAAAAGAACAAACTTTATTTTAAACAGAGTGTGGGGACATTCAAGAATAAGGGCATCTTCAAAAACAATGGAGATTTTGGTGGTAAGCAATTAAAGAAGAGACTCTTATCTCCCTGCAAGCAACATGTTAAACTGTAGGTTAGCTAGTTTACCAGAGAGAACTAGAGAAAGAAACAGCTAAGAAAAATCCTACTGGGAGCAGAACAAATATGAAAGACTGGCCTGAAAAGTGACCTTTGTAAAAGGGATCTGAAATTAATTGGATCACACAATGAAGCTTTTCGTGTCCTAGGTCATTGTTAATAGAGCCATCAGCCAGTTAGTCATGGAGCCCACAGCTTGGTGTGACACAAATAGAGGCAGACAATTTCACAGAGAATCAGGGAAAGAGATGGTCCCAAAGAGCCCTGGTAGACCACTCTCATCCCAGGATGACTGTGACCATGCACCAGCCTGTGCCCTCTGAGGGGTGACATCAAAGCTGTCACACTGCAGGGAAAATAGATTTCACTAAAATAGTCCAGCCAAGTCACTAAACAAATAAACAGGAAAATGACAACAACAACAACAACAAGCCTGGGGAGGTAAGATAAAAGAGCAGGAATCAATATCCAGAGTTACTACAATAATTTACCTAAAGGGTTCAGTTTTCAACCCAAAATTATGAGACATGCAAAGAAACAGGAAAGTATGACCCACACACATAAAAACAAAACAAAACAAAACAGGCAATAATAATTGCATTTGATTGTGGGGGGGTATTGGAGGAGTGGATGGGGAGATGGTCAAATTTTTATTATAAGATGTCTAAGTTCTGGAGATCTAATGTGTAGCATGGTGACTATACTTAATAAAACTGTATTGTATATTTGAAACTTGCTAAGAGGGTAGATCTTAAGGGTTCTTACCACACACACACACACACACACACACACACACACACACGGATAACTTGTAAGATAGATGTTTTAATTAGCTTGATTGTGGTAATCATTTCACAATGTATACATATATGAAATCATCATGTTGTAACTTTTAAATATACATAATTTTTATTATCAATTATACCTCAATAAAGCTGGGGTAGGGGGTTTCAACCGAAAAAAATACACACAACCTAAAAGTTGAGAGTTACATTTTATTCGGCAGAAAGTTTTAGGACTTTAAGCCCAGGAGGCAACTGCTCTGAGGAAGTGTGGGGGGAGCTAGGATATATAGGAGTTTTGCAAGAAGGGCAGGTAGTCTGAACGTCAAAAGATTATTGTTAATTAAAGAAAACCAGATGTTGCAAATTAAGGAATTTAGCACTTTTCTGTAAATGGGAAGATGCAAGAGTCTGGGCTCACTGAAATCATTCCTTTGATATGTACCTCAGCTATCTGGGGCCAGTATCCTGTGTTTTCACATCCTGAGCTTCCTCAGGGCTCACCGTGGGGAGTGGCTGCAGTCTGATGGCTGTTAGATGGCAGGTATTCTTCTCCTTCCTGAGTTCCCTCAGTGCTCACCAGCTCACCAATGGTGGCTGCAATCTCTGATGACTGTGACATCTTTTGTTTACTGATATGGCAGGAAATATAGCATTTCTCAGGGGAAAGAAACTTCCCATGAGACATCCTAGATGTCACATTTAACAAATATAAAATTATATGATCGGTTCTATTTCTCTGAGGAACCTTGATTGATACATCATCCAGAAAGTTCAACAAATTCTTAGTAGGATGAACACGAGAGATTTGCACCTAGGCATATCATAGTAAAAATGTTAAAAGGCCAAAAAACATCTTGTAAACAGCATGAAAAAAAATGACTCATGACATACAAGGGATTCCCTCAATAAGGTTAAAAGCTGACTTCTCTTTAGAAATAGTGGGGGCCAGAGAAGAAGGGATGACAAATTTAAACTGCTGAAAGAAAAAAAAACTGTCAACCAAGAATCCTACATTCACAAAATTCATCTTTCAAAAATGAAGGTGAAATAGAGACATTCCCAGATGGACAGCCAGTGCAGAGGGTAGGGGGTGGGAGGGTGGTAATCAGCATCTCATCCTTTGGGTTGTTCTCCAGACTAAGAGAGAGATTTCTACTGAATAATATATACTATATATAAAATGCATCCCAATGAAAGATGCTGAAAGGAAAAAAAAGTAGTTTTTTTGTCTCATACATATATTAGAAATGACTTTTAATGTGTTGTTGGGAAATAATTGTTCCCTGGATTCCTTACTGCTTCTATAAAAGGTCCAGACATGTACATGTATACAGTTGGGACCTGGACATGTGTACAGTTTAAAGATAAAAAATGTTTGCTCTCACTCTCCTAGAAACATTTCACTTTTCATGAAC
The DNA here is from genome assembly GCF_949987535.1 of Balaenoptera acutorostrata. Taxonomy (NCBI): domain Eukaryota; kingdom Metazoa; phylum Chordata; class Mammalia; order Artiodactyla; family Balaenopteridae; genus Balaenoptera; species Balaenoptera acutorostrata. The sequence goes on along the minus strand of NC_080072.1, from coordinate 104,848,014 downwards.
CATAAGAATTAGATCTCTAATTACTTGTTTACTTAATTGCTCTGATTCAGGAGAATAATAAGCAACAATCTTCCCTTATCTCTCTCAAAGTGTAACTGAGCAGGAACCTATGGGGCCTTGCTGGGACAGGCCTTGCCCCCATATCTTCTGCTTTAGCTCTTCTCTGAAGTACCTAGATAATAGTATTTGATGCAAATTTCCTGAGTTGTTTTCCAGATGTGAAAAACCCCCCACCAAATGGAAGATGTGAACTACTTGATGACCATGAGCACATAGCTCCAGGCCTCCCAGAGCCTAAGGACTGATAAAGTTAACCCCTGTGACACCACTCTGTTCCCTCATCATCAGCCAATCAGAGAATTGTACAGGATCTGAACACCATACCCTGTGACCTCCTCTCCATCACCTGGCTTTTAAAAATGCTTTGCCAAAACCCTTTCGGGGAGCTCGAGGCTTTTTGGGGCATGAGCCACCTCGTCTCCTTGCATGGCCTTGCCATAAACCTTTCTCTGCTCCAAACTCTGACATTTCAGTTTGACCTCACTGTGCATCAGGCACATGAACCTTCATTAACAATTTTGGTGAGCCAGCCAGGAGTCTGTTCCCGTGGCTGGTCAACCCTGGCCTGGGGCAGCCCCTTCCCTGAGCCTCCAGCAGCTGCTGGAGCCCATTTCACTCCAGGGATCTTGGAGGGACTGTCCCCAACAAGCGTTGGCCGCCCATGGCACGAGGCTGTTTGGAGCCGAGAAACATCTGGAGCTGTGGTCCACGTTCGGTGTCATTGGGTGAGTCGCTCCAGCTTGCGCAGGCTGGGAATTCTCTCCACTCCATTTGGGCTGCTTCCCTTGTGGGAAGGGAGCCACTTGAGGGTAAGTCACTCCGGTGTGTACAACCAGGAACATAATCCCCCCTCAATTTGGGCTTTTCCTTTACAGGACAAGCCAATTTGTTTGATTGGGGTACCCTGTTGGAGAGGGGAATTGTTGTTGGACTCTACCCAATTTGGGAACCAGTTCATTTGCTTCTTGAGAGCCAGGCTTGCCAATTTGTTTGGAGGCCTCCGTTTGGGAGTGGAAGTGGAATTTTAGACTACACCTCTTCTGATTTTCTGTCTGTGTGACTGTAGCTTAGTTGTTTGTGGTTTTGTGTGTATCATTTTGGGGTGAGCCACTCATAGTCCATTCTTTCTGGCTATGCCTCGTCTGATTCTTTGTTTGTGGGACCATGAGTTTGTGGTTTATATGCGTGTTAGTACTTGCATTGGCCAGTTGAGATGTCTTTGGTGAATAATGGGGCTCATATGTGACGACACCAGGGTATCCTCCCCTATTGCATAGGTTTCGCCTGTGGTGGAGCATTGGTTGAGATTTTCCCTTTTGAACTAGCCATGATCATTCGTTCAGCTTCATCTCCAATGGGGCATTGGTTGGGGTTCTCCCCTTTTGGACTGATGGGGCACTGGTTGGGAATCTTCCTTTTTTGGGGGGCTAGGGAACTGTGACCTTGAGAGACCGATTTGAATTGCTGTTTGCTTGATATTTGATAACACTGACCGTGAATAATTAAGTATGGATGATCAGAGCTCTGTTCCATCTTATAGTACCCTAGCGTACTTTTTTAAAACTAAGAGATCTTTAGCTATGCTCCCTAAATGAAAGAAAATGTCTCAATACTCCCTGAGATCTGGAAAGCAAAGGCCCCTAATGGCTTAGCTATTACATCAAAGCGGGTCTTTTGCAATTGCTTTTATCTTGGGGGTATGTGTGTGTCTGTGAATGAGTGTCTTGGTACCTGAGTCCAAATCCCATTTTCTCTTCCTGGTTTTGCTGAAAGAGGGTCATGCAAATGTGAGCAGATGATATGTATTATCGTATTTGTTTCTTTAAATTGAGGTGGATATTTGGGAACTGGAAAAAAGAAAGCTCCCTGAAAATAGCCCAAGATGGCTGGGTTTGGTGTAAGTAGTTAGAAGATGAATTTGCATTTCTCTTCCTGTGCCTTTGAGATGTAAATGATTTACCTGGGTTCTCTGGAACTTATCTAATCAATCTGTGTTGCTTGGTACTGGAAAAAGGGATGCAGGAATAACATTCAAACTGCTGGGAATGTTCCCTCAGCTAAACTTTAATTCATAAGCTTCATAAGGGTATGAAGAAACTTACAGTAAATCTGTTAATTATGAAAGGGTGAAAGAGGTCCAACAGGGTCAGGCACTTTTGGCTATGCATTTCATAGCCCAGTCTGCCCTAGACATCAGGCACAAAATTCAGAAAACAATTGCTGGTCCTCGGACTCTAATGAACGATTTGTTCCAATTGGCTTATTCAGTTTTCAATAATAGGGATATACTCAAAAATGCTGAATGCACCCAGAGAAATATGCAAAAGGATACTGGTGCAACCTTTTTGGTCTTAACCCAAAAGATTGGAAACCTTAGCAACCATAAAGAGTATGTAATGGGGGGTGTCAGGGAAAAGGCAGGGGCACACTTTCCCGGAACACCTTTTGTGCAAGATCAATGGCCAGCTGTTTTTATATTCCTTTCTGTTCATGCCTGATTGTCCCATCCCTTTAATGGGAAGAGATTTATTAAAAAAGTTAGGGGCCACTCTGTTTCTTGAGGGACAAGAAACATCACCAAATTGTTCTAACAGAACGCAGAAAGGAATAGATAAAATCTGAAGCTAAAATAGAAGCCTTAGTAGACCCTGGAATGTGGAATATCAAGGTTCTGGGCTTGGCTGAAGATACCCAGCCAATGATTATTAAGTAAAAATGGTTATAGATTGTCTAAATATAAAGTACAAATTTCTTAAACCTAAGGAAGATCCCCAAAATTGTTTGTAAATAGATTATCAAAATGGGAGGCCACTGGTCTAACTAAATGAATCATAGCTGATAATCAGAGCCTGATAGGAATTCTGGGGGGAGGCCTTCTCCCCTAAGCTAAATGAGGAGCCACCCAATTCTTTGAAAAAAAAGAAAAACCAAACTGTCCTTGTTTTACAACTCTAGTCTTTACAGGACCAGAGGTGTGGCTCTAAAAATAATCCAATGCCCAGCAATGCTTGTACCACTCCCCAAATGTTCCCTATTTATCTTAAGAGACTTGTAAGTATTAAACAAAGGGGAAACAAAGTCATCCTAGGAGAAACTTGCCTGTACCTTTGAGATGCAAATGTCCTATCTGGTCTTCTCAGGAACCTTCATCTCTGCCACCTTTTTAAAAAGCAAATTTTGAAAAGAGGGAAAAGTAATTTAGAAATTGACTTGTCAAGGGTAAATAGAAATCCTAAGTGTCTTTTCTGTAAATACTTAGCCATCCAAGTGAGCTTGATTTGTTCCATCTGCCAGAAACCTAAGTTTAATCCAAACTCTCTTGTAAACTGATGGGTTTTACACTGCTCTACCTGACTCAGGGCTGAAATTTTAAAATGAGAACTGTGAAGTCTCTCTGTGTGTTTGTATGTGTTTTGTCTTTGGATAACATTGCTGAGGTTAATTTGTAAATGAGATTGATTGGCTTAAAGAAAAGTAAGCACTGCCAAATCAAACAATCCTAAAAACAAGAGCAATTAAGCTAAATGAGTTTCAGGTTCACATGAACTGGGAAATAGTCACTATTAAATTAATACCTGGTATTAATGTTTAAGATTGTTAATCTAATTAATATAGACATGTCTTTAGAGTCATCAACATTAAGTATAATAATTTCACTGTACCTAGGTTTAATAGAAGTTTAATGAAATCTTGTTATATCTGTTGCAAATTTGTCAGCAAGAAAAATAACTTGATATGATGAAACTTTAAAGTAAATATAAACAAGATAAGAGCTTTTAGGTAAACTCTATAGGAATAATTATGTTTTGAAAATTATCTAAAATAGTCTCTCTAGATTTTGGTAACTATTACTTGCCTCTTGGTTTTCACTAGAAATTAAGGTTTATAAGAGTCAGGGATTCTAATTTAAATATGTAATTAAAGCTACTGGAAGTAATAAAACATTTCACTATACAGTAGGAAAGTGGGGTATATGTTTTGAGTAAAAGGAGTTTTATGCATGGTCAGGCTGAGATTAGATTAAACTTAATTGGGTAAATGGATTTTGATGTTAAAAGTAGACTGGTGAAGGACTAGACTTGGTTCCTCTCTGCTAAGAGAACAATTTTACTTGGAATGCTGCTTTTGATGACAGATTGTGTGAACTTCCTTGCCTTTCAGTGATCTGTATTTGGTTTTAAGTATTCACAGTGACCTATGATTATATCTGACCAAATGTTTTTTAAAAAACTTTTTGATATTTTTGATGAACTTCCTATCAAATTCTAATTAAAGTTCTTTTGAGTTCAGCTAGCTTTGGGATGCTTCAGAGAGCCCCTGAGGCACCTCAGAAAAAGAATATATATATTAAACTGACTAGAATTAGTTGGTATGCTAAATTACATGGAAAGCATTGTCAAATGAGTGATAAGCCTCTTAAGATTATACAGTATGAATAAATGTTATTAATATAGGCATTCTAAAAATTATATAAAGTTTCTGAAATTCGTATATGTCCTGATATAATGCTATAATTTTAGTTATCTTAAAATGTTGTATGAAACAACTTGGATAAGCTTCTTTGCCAAGAAGAATTGTAATCAGATCTTTAACTTTGCCTTTTTAAGACCTTTATCATTCATATGCAGCTAAGCTGATGCTTTGCAAAACTGCCACATCTTCAAGAAGAATCATAGAAAGGATGTTTTGACAAAAACAGGTTTCTGATAACTTTTAAATCATACTGCTAAACTAGGTAAGATATTTTAAAAGTCTAATGGAAACTCTGATTTCATAAAACTGTCAGTAAAAAGGATTAATTATATGGGACTGAGTAAACTGATGAATATGATTGCAATATTTGGGTTTTGTCTGAAATATTACTGGCTTTTAATCTGTGTTTTTACTAAGGGTTTTTTTGTTTTGTTTTTTGTTTTAATATGATATAACGGGCTTTGGGATTTCATGATCTAGATTTGAATCTTTTTTTTTTTCTTTAGAAATAATTGACTACTGGAGACAAATGCTCCCTGCTTTTTAATTTTATTTATTTATTTATGGCTTTGTCAGATCTTCGTTTCTGTGCGAGGGCTTCCTCTAGTTGTGGCAAGCGGGGGCCACTCTTCATCGCGGTGCGCGGGCCTCTCACTATCGCGGCCTCTCTTGTTGCGGAGCACAGGCTCCAGACGCGCAGGCTCAGTAATTGTGGCTCACGGGCCCAGTTGCTCCGCGGCATGTGGGATCTTCCCGGATCAGGGCTCGAACCCGTGTCCCCTGCATTGGCAGGCAGATTCTCAACCACTGCGCCACCAGAGAAGCCCCCACTGCACCACCAGGGAAGCCCCCACTGCACCACCAGGGAAGCCCACTAAGGGGTTTAATATTCCCTGCCCAAGGCTGATCAATTCCATGGCAAAGTCACCCTTCATTGCCCCTGTACAGCAGGAAGTAGCCAAGGGCGGTCATTGCCCCTTTCCCCACAAGACTGTGGAATGGACATTGGCAGCCGGGAGCTATAATAAGGAAGACAAATCTGACTCCATATCAGATCTGTTTCTTTTACTTTAAACTTTATATTCTCTTGCTTTTGCTACAAGTTAATCACTAAAGTGATGTTACCTATAGGTTAAAGTATACATAATGGTCCATCTCAGGGAACCCTGCCCCATGCTTGAATGTTAAACTAGAGTACCTTTGTTCAGCTCACAGGTAACATCCTGACCCAGCCCACCTGTGAATGGCTGCAGAAAAGAAGAAATTAACATATCCCCTCCTGAGTCTGGCTGAAACCAGGAGATATTTGCAACAATTTATAACCTATATTGCCTTTTTTTTGTGGTTTCTTGCATTAACAAATGTGTGACTGAGCTGCTGATAAAATGATAATATATAGTTCCATATGAGATCAATGATTGTACTAATGTAATTCTAGATATGGGAAGAAGCAACAGGAGGGAATATTTTCCTGGACCATAAGAGACTGGTAAGGTAGGTGGTCCAGAGACTTTTGGCATTAAGGCCTAATCCAGTGATAGCACACTGAGTGGCCTACCAATGAAACCTTCAGCAGACCTGGGAATGAGCATTCTTAGCACTGTGGAACAAGATGGTCATGAAATTTCCCCCAAACCGTGGTCAAATTCAGGATCATGAAGGGGCCCTGCTGGGTGAGAATTGGCACTTGCCATCTTCCTCTCCATTGCAGCTGCTGACCTTCAACACCCCCTGAAAGGAGTTCAGAGTGGAGATCAGGAATGAGACACTCTTTGCTCTGGGAAAAACTGGCAGAACAGGTCTTCAGATAGTTAGATATTTTTAGAAGATTTATGAGCCCAAAATCTTACATCTTCTCATATCTAGAAAAGCATTAAAATCACTAATAGTGACATCTGCTTTGGCCATTGAGGAGAGAAATGCATCTGGAAGTAAAAATGGAGTAGTTGTGTCAGACTCAGACACCACCAGCCATTCTCAAAGCAGTGTCTGCCGGAATGTGGGTACCTCTGTCAAATTTACAATTAACCTCCTTATCTGAACCTTTAACCCTTTTCTTGTTCAAAACTTGTTCTTCTCAAGATTGAGGAGTATCAAAGAAAAGGGGGTAATTGTAACTGAGCAGGACCCTATGGGACCTTCCCAGGACAGGCCTTCCCCCCATATCCTCTGCTTTAGTTCCTCTCTGAAGTACCTAGATAATAGTATTTGATGCAAATTTCCTGAGTTGTTTTCCAGATGTGAAAACCCCCCACCAAATGGAAGATATGAACTAGTTGATGACCATGAGCACATAGCCCCAGGTCTTCCCCCCTCCTCCTGGAGTCTGGGAACTGATAAAGTTAACCCCTGTGACACCACCCTTTCCCCTCATCATCAGCCAATCAGAGAATTGTGCAAGATTTGATCACGTACCCTGTGACCCACCCCCCCCCACCAGGCTTTTAAAAATGCTTTGCCAAAACCCTTCAGGGAGCTCGAGGCTTTTTAGGGCATGAGCGACCTCATCTCCTTGCATGGGCTTGCAATAAACCTTTCTCTGCTCCAAACTCCAACATTTCAGTTTGTTTGACCTCACTGTGCGTTGGACACATGAACTTGCATTAACAAAAGGGCCAAGTAGTTACTGCCTGAACTAGGCCCCTGCCTTAAGCTCTCAAGGTGCCAGGAAAACTGGAACACTCTTACCCTTAGGCATTTACATTTCAGATAGGAATGAGGCCTGGAGACTTAGAGACACCTCTAGACTGAGAAAGCCAAGGACACATGATGGCCCCTGGAGACATTTTATTTACTTAGCAGAAAATAACAGTGAGAATCCAGGAAATCCCCAGGGAGCAAAAGTTTTTCTCCCTCCTTTCAGGACGGGCTGAGGACAGCTGTCTCTCTCTTGTGTATAAATGGCCAAAAATCCATTTTCTCCCACTTTTGCCTGTGGACTATGAAGCCACTTGTGTGGGAGAGTTTTCCACTTATCTTTTATTGCATCACCCCAAGAGTAAAGACTAGAGCAAAGGGGGGCCACAAATTTATTGCTTACTGTGAGATAATTAATTTAAAAATAGCTCTGATGCAGAACATCTATGCACTTTCAGGATAAAATTAATAAAGATACATGTCAAGAGCCCAACATTTTAAAGTGTTGTTTTAGAAGTAAAATATTGTTTTTCTGTGTAAATGCAATATACTATACACTGGAATGTTGTAGGAAGTCATATAATATGGATGCAGTGATATTTTACTAACTAAAAATAAGTAAAACCTCCTATCATAAAGAATAACAACAACAACAACAAAATCTTGGCATTCACTGCAATGGAAACTGAACCATCATAAAGTTTAAGTGAGAAGTATTCCCTCAGATTTATTAAGGGCCCACATCTGGGAAAACTCACATTTGTGTTCCATTCAGTCAACATCCTTAGAATCATAGAGTAGGGAGAACACTTTGCCCATCCCCCTACCTTTATACCATTATCCATTAGACACAGTAGCTGTGTGCTTAGGACCCACAATACTGTTAGAGACCCACAAAAATGTTTTAAGTTATTTTAAAATCAGAAGAAAATAAATGAACATTTAAGTCAAAGAAAATATTTTAACATATAATATTCATAAATTCACCTTTATACCAATGTAGTCATAAAGCATAACTTTAATGACTTTAATGGAGGAAGAGGCCCACAAAGGCAAAAGTCTTTTAGGACCCACAAAAGTCATCATGCAGCCCTACTTCAACAGCATCTACTCAGTTTATTCATGTGTGTGTCCTAGAATGAAAGTCTGCATCAAATTAACGTTTCTTCCTCCAAGGGCTGGAAAATGGAGGTCAAGCAAGTCCTATCATTATGGCCCCTTCAGAAGGCCATGAAATGAGGCCAGGGGAGGACTCAGCAGCTCCTCTGACCAGGCAGATGCAGGCTGGCAAAAGCAGGAGCACACTGACTCCTAGCCTTTCAGTCCAAATTTGGGTACAGTGGACTCAAAGTAACGTGTGGATTCCTTTGGGGGTGAGAAAGATGTGCTTATGTTGGCAAATATAAACTTTTTGGAAATTTTAATAAGATGCATTTCCTGGGACTCCCCTGGTGGTCTGGTGGTTAAGACTCCCAATGCAGGGGGCCCAGGTTCGATCCCTAGTCAGGGAACTAGATCCTATATGCATGCTGCAACTAAGAAGTCCACATGCCACAACTAAAAGATCCTGCATGCTGCAACTAAGAAGTCCACATGCCACAACTAAAAGATCCTGCATGCTGCAGCAAAGATCCCGCATGCCACAACTAAGACCTGGTGCAGCCAAAATAAATAAATATTTTTTAAAAGATGCATTTCCCCTTCAAGAAAGCCATGTAGCTTGGATTTGGGGTATTTGTAGTAAACTGAATGATGGCCCTCAAAGATGTCCATATTCTAATCCCTGGAACCAGCCAATGTTATCTCACGGCAAAGAGGGGCTTTGCAGATGTTGATTAAGGATCCTGAGATGGGGAGATTACATTGGATTAACTGGGTAGGTGCAGTGTAATCACAAGGGTACTTATAAGAAAAAGGCAGCAGATCAGAGTCAGTAGCAGGAGATGTGATGATGGAAATGAGAAGTTGGAGTGATGTGAAGGGGCCACAAGCCAAGAATGCCAGCAGCCTCTAGTAGGTGAAAGTGGCAAGGAAGGGATTCTCCCTTGGAAACTGCAGAAAGATCCAGCTCATGTGGGCTTCAGTAGTTGTGGCATATGGGCTCGGTAGTTGTGGCTCGTGGGCTCTAGAGTGCAGGTTCAGTAGCTGTGGCACGGGGTTAGTTGCTCCACAGCTTGTGGGATCTTCCCAGATCAGGGCTCTATCCCGTGTCCCCTGCATTGGCAGGCAGGTCCTTAACAACTGCGCCACCAGGCCCCGTAATTTAATTTTGGCCCCATAAGATTTGTTTCAGACTTCTGAACACCAGAATGGTAAGGGAAATAATCTGTATTGTTTAAACCAGTAAGTTTGTGGTGTTGTTTTGTTTTTTTACAGCAGCAACAGGAAACTAATACAGAACTTCTCAGCTTTAGGCTGAATCTATGACCATATTTACTCTCTTCCCAGAGGTAAGTGAAAGTTCACAAACACTCCATTCCTTCTGTACTTCTTCCCCAGGTGTATGATCACAAAACCTTCTAGAGGAGAGAGTTTATTCTCTAAGGCTATTGTTACTTTCCACCTGGCCCAAGGCCTCAGGAAGACTCAATTACCTCTCAATAACAATGATTACTTTCAACTAAGCATTAATGCAGGGCCAGCCACTGTGCCAAGAGCTTTAGAAGTGTGAACAAAGAAAGAACAAAGAGTGTCACTCATCATCCAGTTATACAAGGGTTAAATCTCAACATTCTGCAGTTACCCACTGACAGAGCACCCTGAGGGGAATCCAAGATGAAAAGACAGGATGAAGCATTCTGTGCTTTGGATAAGAGGACCCCTAGCTAGTTAAGATGCATATCTCAGGAAGAATTTCAGTGACCCCAGATTCTTGCATCTTCCCGTACATAGAAAAGGACCAAAATCATTAACTTGAGATACCTGTTCTTTGTGATTAGAAAGAATAATCTTTTACCAAGATGTATGCTTGACTACATGTATTTCCTAGCTGAAATTCATATATAAGTTACTCCTCCCCTACGTCTTTGGAGCAGTTTCTCAGAGCTACTGAGAGGCTATCTCCTGGGCTATAGTCCTCGTAAATAAAACTTAAATTTACAACTCTATGCTGTGTGCTTTTCTTTAAGTCAACATAAGCATTTTCCATTTGCTCCTTTTAACTTCCAATATGGTAGGTATTATTACTCCCATTTTGTGAATATGATAACTGAGGGTAAACAATTTGCCCAGGTTCACACAGCTAGTAACTCCCACTCCACTACTGGCCTCCAAGTCTCTGTAACTCATCACCTGTTGGGCCCCTGCCTTGGCCCAGTCCCATAAGACTGTCCTCCACCAGGAATGCACAGTCCCTGGGGCATGTAACTACCTTAACAGAAATAGTTTTTCTATGGTCCCCATGCCCACACCTACCACTACCACAAATTTACTCAATCTAACCTTAATTAGAATTGGCTCTTTGTCAATGTCTTGGCTTTCTGAGAGGTTTCATTTGGGAACCTTGAAACCAAGCAGGACCCTGTGGGGCTCCTGGGCACAAAAGCCTTTCTGTGTCCCCTTTCCTGAGTTCCAAAGGACAGGGTCAAACATTTGCTAATCAGGGAAGTGAGGAAATGCAGAGATAAGGGAGGAACAGTCAAAAAACAATAGTGTAGCCTTGGGGCAGGGTCCTGCTTCCCCCTCAAGGGATACAAACAACAATATCTCACAGCTGTTTTGCAGATACTGAAGCCCCCACCAGGTGGGAGAAGTTAACTGTGTGCTGCCCACAAGCACGCAGACCCCAGACCCGGTGGGAACCAGAAGGTTGATGATTCTGACTCCCACTTACCTCCCCACCAGCCAATCAGAAGAGTGTCCATGAGCTGATCACGCCCTCTTTGAACCATTACTATAAAACTCCTCACTACCCCCTCCAAGTTGGGACACACAGTTTTGAGGGCATTAGCCTGCTCTGGCCCCTTTTGCCTAGCAAAGCAATAAAGCTTTCCTACTTCACCCAAAACTCTGTCTCCAAGATTTAATTCGGTGTTGGCGTACAGAGGCCGATTCAGCTTCACCCTCTTCTGGCCTCCATAAGCATATTGACTGAAGAAAACTACTTTATCAAGTGGTTGTTCTAGTCTCCTGATTATGTGGTTTCTGAGGGGCTCAGGTAGGATGAGGGAGTAGACCCTGCCACTTAGCTCAGCCCTGAGGGAGTCAGTCTCTTGGAGCTTCTCCCTGCTTCTCGCTACAAAGAATCCAAGTCCAGGGACTCTCCCAGCTCCCAGTACACAGTGGGTGTTACAATCACATCCTATTCTCCTTGTTGGAGAGGAACAGATCCCCACCCTGGGGTTATGAAGATGGCCAAATACACAAGTAACAGTTGGACAGGTGAGGTTGATAGCGGTTTATTAGTCACATAACATGTCCCAATTTATGTGGCAGGATCATAAACTAATGCACTAAACTCTTTTTATCCTTTCCTCTTCCTCCTTCTCAAAATAGCTCTAATTTCTTCTAAGAGGTTTCTAGGATTTTTCATTGCCTGACCTCAGGGATGGTTTTTGGCAAGCACAAACAAGCTGTTTAGGACAACTTCCCTCCCTGGCTTTTTTATCTGGAAGTCTGAAATCTTTCACAGGGTTACCTAGTTGAGGAGGTTAAGGAGGTGGGAGGAGTGAATGCCTGGAGAGCAATAAAAGAATCAATCGCTCCTCCCACTTCAGGCAGAGCAAGAAGGAGGGCATGACCTCAGAGGGGTATGGCTGAAGGTACACTCAGGTGGATCATCTCCACGGATTTCAGACATGGCAGGAATCAGTATGGGCCCCAAGCGTGAAACAAAAACAGGGACCAAAAGGCCCAGCATGGGCATTTCTGAGGTAAGTGTGGGCAAAAATTGATGAACATCCACTGATGTGTTTCTCTTCTTAAGACACAAAGGACGAGGTGAGGACGTTAACGCAAGTTCAGATGCCTGATGCACAGTGGGGCCAAACAAACTGAAACGTTGGAGTTTGGAGCAGAGAAAGGTTTGTTGCAAGGCCATGCAAGGAGACGAGGTGGCTCATGCCCTAAAAAGCCTCGAGCTCCCCAAACGGTTTCAGCAAAGCATTTTTAAAAGCCAGGTGAGGGAGGGGGATTGCAGGGTGTGTGATCAGATCTTGCATAATTCTATGATTGTCTGATGATCAGGGAACAGGGTGGTGTCACAGGGGTTCACATTATCAGTCCTTAGGCTCCAGGAGGCCTGGGGCTATGTGCTCATGGTCATCAAATTGTTAACATCTTCCATTTGGTGGGGGGTTCACATCTGGAAAACAACTCAGGAAATTTGCATCAAATACTGTTATCTAGGTACTTCCAAAAGGAGCTAAAGCAGAGGACATAGGGGGAAGGCCCCATAGGGTCCTGCTCAGTTACAGGGAGAAGCCCCAAAATTAAGATATGAAATTTTCTACCATTCAGGTAGGTGGTGCTTGGTTATCAGATTATAGCTGATCTTAAGAGAATGAGAAAATATAGAATTTCTTGAACATCAGAATATAGTGTCGGCTGAAGAAAAACACACAACCTAAAAGCTGTGTAATGTTTTGTTTGGGGGGGTCTTTTTTTTTTTTTTTAATTATTTATTTATTTATTTATTTTATTTTATGGCTGTGTTGGGTCTTTGTTTCTGTGCGAGGGCTTTCTCTAGTTGTGGCAAGCGGGGGCCACTCTTCATCGCGGTGCGCGGGCCTCTCACTATCGCGGCCTCTCTTGTTGCGGAGCACAGGCTCCAGACGCGCAGGCTCAGTAATTGTGGCTCACGGGCCCAGTTGCTCCGCGGCATGTGGGATCTTTCCAGACCAGGGCTCGAACCCGTGTCCCCTGCATTGGCAGGCAGATTCTCAACCGCTGCGCCACCAGGGAAGCCCCTGGGGGGGGGTCTTCTTATAGCATGGGAAGACAGCCTCTCAGATAAATCTGAGTAGCTGTTCCAAAGAGGTAAGGGAGGAGCCAGGAAATAAAAGAGTTTTTGCTGAAAAAAGAAATGAAGTCAAGCATCAAAAGATCCAAAAACAGACATCTCAAGTTTTTTATTTTTGCGCTTTTATGTGTATGGGAAGATGCAAGAGTTAGGGTTCATTGAAATCATTCCTAGATATGCATCTTATCTAGGGCCAGTATGCTGTTTTTCTCCATCCTGAATTCCTTTTAGGGTGCACCATCCGGGACGGCTTGAGTGACTGATGGATTGATGGCAAGAAACATTCTTTGTTCACTGAAATGGCAGGCAACATCTTTTTTTGTCTACAGTAGTAACAACAGTCCAAATGGAATGAATTTTCCATGCTCCTTCAGCACTCAATTCACAGCACCTGGAATAGTGCCTCCCAAATATCAGGTGCTCACTGTTTGGTGAATAACGCAGGGAGCACAGGGACCACTGGGTGCTCATCCCAAGGAGGAGAGGGTGGGGGGCTCTGGCTCCAGGGCGAGTGTTTGTCCGGAAACTCCCTCCCTCCCTCTCTTCCTCCCTCCCTCCCTCTCTCCCTCTCTTCCTTCCTCCCTTCTTCCCTTCCTCCGTTCCTCCCCTCCTCTCCTCAATCTCCCCCTGGCTTGCCTCACTCTCTAACTTCCGATCTTCTCTTTTACTTCCCATCCCCCTCCTCCCACCCGTCCTTTCTCTCCCCTCCCTGCCCACTTCAGCTCTCCTTTTGGGCTGAGTCCTGGCGTTCTCCTCGGAGCCCGACTCCTCAGAAGAAAGGGAGAGTGGAGGGTGGGGCTCTGTGAAGGAGGGCGCGGGGAGGCTTTGTGAAGCTGCAGCCAGGACGGAGCAGGGGTGGGCAGTGCCGACTCCTTCACAGCTCCAACCATCACCTGTTCTGCTCCTGCAGATGCCATTCACATGGAACATTTTCAGTGGTGCCCCCTGGTGTTGGGGTGATAATCAGTTGGCAAGTGGGGTCGATGGAGCTGCAGTGAAGGACTTGACCTCACTCCTCCAGCAGCACAGCCCATCCCTGGGAGGACAGGGAGAGCCCTCTGTGCTCAGGTGCAGACCTTGTGCCTAGAGGCGCACACGCCTCCTCCCAGGTGTAAGCCAAGCGCGGAGAAACGACCTGCTTTCAGCACATTCGTCAGGCGCTGGGAGCCGGTCAGTGTCCAGGCGCACTTGGGTCACAGGTGTGCTCCCTCCTGAGCAGCCGGGACGCTGGGCCAGAAGGGCCTTATTATTCCTCTTTGACTTTCCAGCTCTAGAATGTTTCCAGTGTCACCGAGTCAACGCCAGTGGGGTTTGCGAGAGCGGGGAAAGCTTCTGCCAGACTCAAGGCAGCCAGCAGTGCTTCCTGAGGAAGGTCTACGAAGGTAGGTGGGGCCTGAGAAGTCTCCTGGGTGACCTTTGCCAGAGGTAAGGGGCTGGCAGTAGGTGTTCAGGGTGGGGGGATAGTAGGAACCCTCCATGGGACCCCAGGAGAGCCTGGACCCCAAGAACAAGGCAGGGTGCCTGTAGGACTCAGGGAAGTGACCCCTCAGGAACCCTGGGAGTGGGAACTGCATAGAAAAGGGGTTGGTTTTCTTTTCTTAACCTAGTGAAACATTTCATCTGGTTGCGGTACTGGGCTGCCCTCGCTATTAATTGGGATGGTGACCTGTAAGCAAAGTAGGGAGTTTAGCTCCTCAGGGTAACGGGAACTGGGCTGCTGAAATTCCTCTGAGCGGGACCTGACTGTGATGGGGCTTGGGGAACTAGGGACATAGACTGGGGGAGAAATGGGCAGGGTGGAGAGGGCAATTTCTATACATTCTCTCTGCCCTCTCTTGTGTGGAGGGAATGGATTGAACTCTAATATACAGAGCTTGCAGAGCTATTTTAGGAGAGCCCACTAGGGGGCCCTACCTCCAGCATCTCATTCCCAGGAGGCAGACACTCACCCTACCAGGAGCAAGAGTCCTCCATGGAATATGCTGTTTCCTCTGAATTCTTGATTGGCTTGTTGATGCATTGATCCTGTGATACATTCAGGAATAATTACGGAGCTGCATACCAGGATATGCTGGGCCCCATACCCATGGGCCTGCAACCTGGGTTCTGGGGCCTCACTTGCCCTCTTCTCTGTCCCTTTCCAGGTGACACCATTTCCTATGGATACCAGGGTTGTAGCAGCCTATGTGTTCCTATGAAGCTCTTTAAACTCATCTTACTGTGTATTTTTAAAAATTGAGATATAGCTGATGTACAATATTACATAAGGTACAGGTGTACAACATAGTGTTTCACAATTTTTAAAGGTTATACTCTATAGTTATAAAATTATTTATAAATTATTATAAAATATTGGCTAGATTCCCTGTGTTGTACAATATATCCTTGTATCTTACTTATTTTATATGTAATAGTTTGCACCTCTTAATTCTCTACCTCTGTCTTGCCTTTCTCCCCTTCCCTCTCCCCATGGGTAACCACTAGTTCTCTATATCTGTGAGTCTCTCTCCTTTTTGTTTATTCACTAGTTTGTTTTGCTTTTTAGATTCCACATATAAGTGATATCATACAGTATTTGTCTTTCTCTGTCTTATTTCACTTAACATCATACCCTCCATGTCTATCCATGTTGTTGTAAATGACAAAATTTCATTCTTTTTTATGGCTGAGTAGTACTCCATTGTGTGTGTGTGTGTGTGTGTGTGTGTGTGTGTGTGTGTGTATCTCACATATTCTTTATCCATTAATCTGTTGATGGACACTTAGGTTGCTTTCATATCATGGCAATTGTAAATAATGCTGCTGTGAACATTGGGGTGCATGTACCTTTTCAAATTAGTTTTAGTTTTTTTCAGCTATATACCCAGGAGTGGAATTGCTGGACCACTATTTTTAGTTTTTTTGAGAAACCACCATACTGATATCTACAACAATTTATATTCCCACCAACAGTGTATGGGGGTTCCCTTTTCTCCACATCCTTCCCAACACTTGTTATTTGTGCTCTTTTTGATGATAGCCATTCTGACAGGTATGAGGTGATATCTCATTGTGGCTTTAATTTGCATTTCTCTGATTAACAATGTTGAGGATCCTTTCACATGCCTGTTGGCCAGCTGTATGTCTTCTTTGGAAAAATGTCTGTTCATGTCTTCTGCCCATTTTTTAATCAGGTTGTTTGTATTTTTGATGTTGAGTTGTATGAGCTGTTAATAATTTTTGGATAGTAACCCCTTATCAGTCATATCACTTGCAAATATTTCCTCTTATTCAGTAGGTTGTCTTTGCATTTTGTCAATGCTTTCCTTTGTTGTGCAAAAGCTTAATCTAATTAGGTTGCATTTGTTTATTTCTGCTTTTATTTCCATTGCTTTAGGAGACAGATCAAAAAAATATTGCTGTGATTATGTCTAAGACTGTTCTACCTATGTTTGCTTCTAGGAGTTTTATAGTTTCAGGTCTTACATTTAGGTCTTTAATCCATTTAGAGGTTTTTTTTTATGGAATGAGAAAATATTCTAATTTCATTCTTTTACATGTAGCTGTCCAGTTTTCCCAGCAGAATTTATTGAAGAGACTGTCTCCTCTCCATTGTATATTCTTGCCTCCTTTGTCGAAGATTAATTGACCATAGTGTATAGATCTATTTCTGGCCTCTGTATTCTGGTCCATTGATCTATGTGTCTGGTTTTTGCCACTACCATACTGTTTTTTTTTTTTTTAATATTTTATTTATTTATTTATTTATGGCTGTGTTGGGTCTTCGTCTCTGTGTGAGGGCTTTCTCCAGTTGCGGAGAGCGGGGGCCACTCTTCATCGCGGTGCGCAGGCCCCTCACCATCGCGGCCTCTCTTGTTGCGGAGCACAGGCTCCAGACGCGCAGGCTCAGCAATTGTGGCTCACGGGCCCAGTCGCTCCGCGGCACGTGGGATCTTCCCAGACAAGGGCCGGAACCCGTGTCCCCTGCATTGGCAGGCAGACTCCCAACCACTGCGCCACCAGGGAAGCCCTGTTTTGATTACTGTAGCTTTGTGGTATAGTCTGAAGCCCAGGAGCATGATTTCTCCAGCTCTGTTCTTCTTTCTCAAGACTGTTTTGGCTATTCAGGGTCTTTTGTGTTCCCATACAATTTTTAAATTATTTGTTCTATTTCCATGAAAAATGCCCTTGCTATTTTGATAGGAATTGCATTGAATCTGTGGATTGCCTTAATGCCTTTAGTATGGTCATTTTAATAATATTAAACTATTCATGAACACAGTATATCTTTCCATCTATTTGTGTTGTCTTCAACTTCTTTCATCAGTTTCTTATAGTTTTTTGAGTACAGGTCTTTTACCTCCTTAGGTAGATTTAGTTCTAGGTATTTTCTTCTTTTTGATGCAGTAGTAAATGGGATTGTTTCCTTAATTTCTCTTTCTGATAGTTCATTGTTAGTGTATAGAAGTGCAACAGATTTCTGTATATTAATTTTGTATCCTGCCACTTTATGGAATACATTGATGAGCGCTAATAGTTTTCTGGTGGCATCTTTAGAATTTTCTATGTATAGTATCATGTCATCTGCAAACAATGACAGTTTTACTTGTTCCTTTCCAATTTAGATTCCTTTTATTTCTTTTTCTTCTCTGATTGCTGTGGCTAGGACTTCCAATATAAGTTGAATAAAAGTGGCAATGGTGGGCATACTTGCCTTGTTCCTGATCTTAAGGGAAATGCTCTCTGCTTTTCACCATTATGATAATAGCTGTGGGATTTTCATATATGGCCTTTATTATGTTTAGGGATTCTATGTGCACATTCTGGAGAATTTTTATTGTAAATGGATATTGAGTTTTGTCAAAAGCTTTTTCTGCATCTATTGAGAATCATGTAATTTTTATTCTTTAATTTGTTAATGTGTATCACATTGATTAATTTGTGAATATTGAAAAACCCTTGCATTCCTGGGATAAATCCCACTTGATCATGGCGTATGATCCTTTTAATGTGTTGTTGAACTCAGTTTGCCAATATTTTGCTGAGGATTTTTACATCTATGTTTATCAGTAATATTGGCATCTAATTTTCTTTTTCTGTGATATCTTTATCTGGTTTTGGTCTCATAGAATGAGTTCAGAACTCTTCCTTCCTTTGCAATTTTTTTGAATAGTTTGAGAAGGATAGATGTTAACTCTTCTCTAAATGTTTTGTAGAATTCACCTGTGAAGCTGTCTGGTCCTCAACTTTTGTTTCTTGGGAGTTTATAATTTACTGATTCAATTTCATTACTGGTAAATGATCTGTTTATATTTTCTATTTCTTCCTGGTTCAGTCTTGGGAGATTGCACATTTCTAAGAGTTTGTCTGCTTCTACTCAGCTGTCCATTTTATTGGCATATGGTTCTTTATAGTAGTCTCTTACGATCTTTTGTATTTCTGTGTTGTTGGTTGTAACTTCCTTTTTCATTTCTTATATGACTGATTTGGGCCCTCCCTTTTTTTCTTGATGAGTCTGGCTAAAGGTATATCAATTTTGTTTATATTTTCAAAGAAGCAACTCATAGTTTCATTGATCTTTTCTCTTTTTTTTTTTTGGCCTATTTCATTTATTTCTGCTTTGATAGTCATGATTTCTTTCTTTATATTAAATTTTTTTTTTTTTTTGCCTGTGTCATGTCTTAGTTGTGGCATGCAGGATCTTCGTTGAGGTATGCGGGATCTTTCATTGCGGCGCGTGGGCTGCTCTGTAGTTGTAGCATGAGGGTTTTCTCTTCTGTAGGTGTGGTGTGTGGCCTCCAGGGCACATGGTCTCTGTAGTTGTTGTGCATGTGTTCCAGAGTGCGTGGGCTCTGTAGTTTTGTGGCACACAGGCTCTCTAGTTGAGGCACACAAGCTCAGTAGTGTGGCACACAGGCTTAGTTGCCCCATGGCGTGTGGGATCTTAGTTCCTTGACCAGGGATCAAACCCGCATCCCCTGCATTGGAAGGCGGATTCTTTACCACTGGACCACCAGGGAAGTCCCTCTTTTTATTAACTTTGGGTTTTGTTTCTTCTTCCAGTTCTTTACTTGTAAGGTTAGATTGTTCATTTGAGATTTTTCTTGTTTCCTGAGGTAAGCCTGTATCACTATAAACGTCCTTCTTAGAACCATTTTTGCTGCATCCCATAGATTTTGGATCATTGTGTTTTCATTTTCATTTGTCTCCAGGTATTTTTGGGTTCCCCTTTGGTTTCTTCAGTGATCCATTGGTTGTTTAGTAGCATATAGTTTAGCCTCCATGTATTTGTGATTTTTGCAGTTTTTTTCTTGTAATTGATTTCTAGTCTCATAGCATTGTGGTCAAGAAAGTTGCTTTATACGATTTCAATTTTCTTTAATTTACCAAGGCTTGTTTTGTGGCCTAGCATGTGATCTTTCCTGGAGAATGTTTCATGTGCACTTGAAAAGAATGTTTATTCTGTTGCTTTTACGTGAAATGTTCTATACGTATCTATTAAGTTCAGCTGGTCTAATGTGTCCTTTAAGGCCAGTGTTTCCTTATTCATTCTCTGGATGATCTGTCCATTGTTGTGAGGTGTTAAAGTCCCCTACTATTATTGTGTTACTGCCAACTTCTCCCTTTATGTCTGTTAATATTTGCTTTATGTTTAAGTGCTCCTATGTTTGGGTGCATATATATTTACAGTTGTTATATTTTCTGCTTGAATTGATCCCTTGATCATTATATAATGTCCTCCTTTGTCTCTTGTAACAGTTTTACCTTAAAATCTATTTTGTATGATGTAAGCGTTGCTATGCCAGCTTTCTTTTGATTTCCTTTTGCATGGAATACCTTTTTCTATCCCCTCACTTTCAGTCTGTGTGTCTTTAGATCTGAGGTGTGTCTCTTGTAGGCGGCATATATACTGGTCTTGTTTTTGTATCCATTCAGCCACATTATGTCTTTTTATTGGAGCATTTAGTCCATTTACATTTAAAGTAATTCTTCATGTGTATACTCTTATTGCCATTTTGTTAATTTTGAAGAGGAGGTGGTTTATGTTTCTTTCTTCTTTTGTTCTCTTTTCTTGTGGTTTGATGACTGTCTTTAGTGTTATGTTTGGATTCCTTTTTCTTTTTTGTCTATGTATCTATTATAGATTTTTGGTTTGTGTTTACCATGAGGTTTTTATATAGCAATCTATATATTTATGTGATTGTTGTAAGTTGCTAATCTCTTTCAAATGCATTTTAACAACCCTGAATTTGTACTCTCCTCACCTCACAATTACTGTTTTTGACATCATATTTTACTTCTAATTGTTTTGTGTATCCCTTAACTGCTTATTGTGGATATAGAAGATTTGACTACTTTTGTCTTTTAACCTTTCTACTAGCTTCGTGTGTGGATGATTTCCTACCTTTACTGTATGTTTGCCTTTACTGATGAGCTTTCTCATTTCATATATTTATGTCTGTAGTTGTAGCCTTCTCTTTCACTTAGAAAAATTCCTTTAACATTTCTTATAAAACTGGTCTGGTGGTGCTGAACTCTTTTAGCTTTGCTTGTCTATAAAGCTTTTGACCTCTCCATCAAATCTAAATGAGAACACTGCTGGGTAGAGTATTCTTGTTTGTAGGTTTTTCCTTTTCATCATTTGAAATATATCATGCCACTCCCTTCTAGACTACAGATTTTCTGCAGAAAAGTCAGCTGTTAGCCTTAAGAGAGATCTCTTGGATGTAAATTGTTGCTTTTCCCTTGGTGCCTTTATCTTAAATTTTTGTCATTTTAATCACATAGTGTCTCTGTATGTTCCTCTTTGGGTTAATCCTGTATGAGACTCTGCACCTCCTGAATTTGGATGTCTGTTTTCTTTCCCAGGTTAAGGAATTTGTCTGCTCTTGTGTCTTCAAATATGTTCTCAGCCCCTTTCTCTCTCTCTTCTTCTTCTGGGGCCCCTATAATGTGAATATTATTGTGCTTAATGTTGTCCCAGCGGTCTCTTGAACTGTCCTCATTTCTTTTCATTCTTTTTTCTAGTCAGCATCAGTGATTTCCAGTCCTCTGTCTTCTAGCTCACTGATCCAATCCTCTGTATCTTTTAGTCTACTATTTATCCCTTCTAGTATATTTTTCATTTGTTATTGTATTCATCACCTTTGTTTGGTTTTTCTTTAGATTTTCTAACTCTTTGTTAAAAACTTCTAACTTCTCACTTTGTCCTTATATTCTTCTCCTGAGTTCTTTGATCATCTTTATGATCAGTATCCTGAACTCCTTCTTGGGTAGATTGCCCACCTCCACTTCACTTAGTTGTTCTTCTGGGGTTTTGTCTTGTTCCTTTGCCTGGAACATGTTTTTCTGTCACCTCATTTTGCATAAGTTGCTGTTTTTATTTTTCTGTATCTGGTAGGTTAGTTACATTTCCCTACCTTCGAGAAGTGGCCTTTTGTAGGAGATGTCCAATGCATCCCCACAGCACACTACCCCCTTGTCACCTGAGCTCTGTGCTCTAGGGGTTCCCCCTATATGGGCTGTGTTTTTTCTTCTGTTGTCTTTGGCTAATTATGACAGTGGGTAGTCTGGTAGGCTTGGTTGACCCTGGCCTGGTTGGTTGCCAGGCACTGCCCTGTGCAGAGGCTGCCAGCCACTGGTTGGCGGGACCAGGTCATGAAGCAGCTGACTTCAGAACCCAGGGGATCCCAGGGGTTACGTTGGCTCACTGGTGGGTGGAGTCATCATGCAGAAGACTCTGGGAATGTTGCCTGTCCACTGGTGTGTGAAGCCAGGTCCCAGTGTTAGTGCAGGCCTACTGGCAGGCGGAGCTGAGTCAATGAGTCTGGTTGTGGGTCCCAGGGATCCCAGAGCTGGTGTCAGATCACTGGGGGGCAGGGGGCATGGCACTTCCTGACAAAGTTGGGTGGGGGGTCTGGAGTGTCCTGAAGCTTGTGTTAGCCTGCTAGTGAGCAGGGCCAGGGCCCAGTTGGTCCCAGGGCAGGGTCTGGCCTGATGATGGGCAGGGTGAACCCACAAGCTGCAGGACTGTGCTTTTCTTGAATCTGGTTTCTTTTTTTTCTTTTTTAGAAATAAATTTATTTATTTATTTATTTATTTACTTATTTATCTATCTACTCTGCATCAGGTCTTAGTTGCAGCACACGGGATCTTCGTTGAGGCATGTGGGCTCTTCGTTGTGGCACGTGGGCTTCTCTCTAGTTGTGGTGTGTGGGTTTTCTCTTCTCTAGTTGTGGCACGCAGGCTCCAGGGCAAGTGGGCTCTGTAGTTGTGGCATGTGGGCTTTGCTGCCCCATGGCACATGGTATCTTAGTTCCCCGACCAGGGATCGAATCCATGTCCCCTGCATTGGAAGGCAGATTCTTTACCACTGGACCACTAGGGAAGTCCCTTGAATCTGGTTTCTGCCCCCTGGTGGGTGAGACTAGTACAGAGGATAGAGCAGACTCTCTGGAGGGCAGGGCCAGGCCCCAGGGTCTTCTAAAGCTGGTGTCTGCCCATTGGTAAGTGGAGATGTGTCCTAGTCCCTCTGGTGAGCAGGGCCATGTCCATAGGCGGCTGTGAGCTCAGGAGGTCTTGAGGCAGCTGATGGGTGGGGTTGTGTCCCTGACTAGTTAGTTGCTTGGTCTGAGGCATACCAGCACTGGTGCCTACAGGCTTTGGGTGGGGCCAGCTCTTGGCCCTGATGAGTAGAGGGAGGATTCCACAGTGGTGCTTGCCAGCACCAGTGCCCACAGTAGAAGGACCACCAAGAATGGCTGCCAGCAGCATCTATGTTTCTAGGGTGAGCTGCTATTCCCTCCTGCCTCTCCAGGAGACTCTCCAAGATGAAGAGGTAGGTATGACCTAGGCTCCTCTCAAAATACTGCATCTGCCCTGGGTCCCAGAGCATGTGAGACTTTGTATGTGCTCTTTAAGAGTGAAATTTCTATTTCTCTCAACACTCTGGGGTTCCCAAACGTAGTCCCCTCTGACTTTCAAAGCCGAATGCTCTGGGGGCTCATCTTCCAGGCACTGGAACCCAGTGTGGGGCTCAGACCTCTCACTCCTTTGGGAGAACCTCTGCAGTAATTATTCTCATTTGGGTTCATCCACCCAGGAGTATGGGACTTGACTATATCACATGTCCATCCCTCATACCCATCTCATTGTGGTTCCTTATTTATGTCTTTAGTTGTAGATCTTTTTTGGTAGGTTCCAGTCTTTTTTTCATTGGCTGTTCTGCAGATAGTTGTGATTTTGGTGTGCTTATGAAAGGAGGTGAGCTCAGTGTCTTTCTACTCCACCATCATGACTGATCTCTTGCTGTGAATTTTAGATGCTACCACTACTCACCTCTCTGCAACAAGTTGTAAAGACAGGTCCTAGTTTTTGCACTGATATGGTGGATAAACCTAATTTAGCATCCCTTTCAACTATCAGAATCTCCAAGATTCTGTGGTCTGAATACAGGTTCCCTATGAGAAGTCTCAGACTTGTTCTGTTTTCAGGCCCCATTTTTTTGTCCTTTCCCACTAACAGTTTACAAGGATTCCCTTTTATCCACATCCTTGATAATATTTGTAATTTGTAGACCTTGTAGCCATTCTGAAAGGTGTGAGGTGATATCTCATTGTGGTTTTGATTTGCATTTCTCTAATAATTAGCAGCATTCAGCATCTTTTCATGTGCCTGTTAGCCATCTATATGTCTTCTTTGGACAAATGTCTATTCAAGTTTTCTGCCCATTTTTTGATTGGGTTCTTCTTTTTTTTTTAAGTATTGAGTTATATAAGCTGGTTTGTATGGGCTGGATATTAATCCTTGTTGATTGTATCATTTCAAATATTTTCTTCCATTCAGTAGGTTGTCTTTTCATTTTGTTCATGGTTTCCTTTGCTGTGCAAAAGCTCTTAAATTAATTAGGTCCCATTTGCTTGCTTTTGTGTTTGCTTCTTTTGTCTTAGGAGACAGATCCAAAAAAATTGCTATAATTTATATCAGAAGAGTGTCCTACCTATGTTCTCTTCTAGGAGTTTGATGGTTTCAGGCCTGACATTTAGGTCTTCAATATATTTTGAAGGTTTTTTTTTAATTGAAATATAGTTGATTTACAATATTGTGTGAGTTTCAGGTGTATAGCAAAGTAGATTTGGCTATGTATTTTTTCAGATTATATTCCATTGTAGGTTATTACAAGATAGTGAATATAATTCTCTATGCTATACAGTAAATCTTATTGCTTATCTATTTTATGTATAGTAGTTTGTATCTATTAATAACATACTCCTAATTGGTCCCTCTGCCCTCTTTCATAACCATAAGTTTGTTTTCTATGTCTGTGAGTCTGTTTCTCTTTTGTATATAGATTCATTTGTATTGGTTTTTATTTTCCACGTATAAGTGATCTCATATAGTATTTCTCTTTCTCTACTTGAGTTACTTCACTCAGTATATTATTCTCTAGTTCCATCCAGGTAGCTGCAAATGGCAATATTTCATTCTTTTTTACGGCTGAGTAATAGTCCATTCTGTCCAAATTCAATTTGTTGGCATATAACTGTTCATAGTAATCTCTTATTTTTTTGTATTTCTACAGTATCAGTTGTTATTTCTCCTCTTTCATTTCTTTCTTTCTTTTCTTTTTTTTTTACATTTGGGTCCTCTCTATTTTCTTCTTGGTGAGGCTGGCTAGAGGTATATTGATTTTGTTTATTTTTTCAAACAACCAGTTCTTGGTTTATTGATCTTTTCTATTGTTTTTTTGATCTCTATTTTATTTATTTCCTCTCTGATCTTTATTATTCCCTTCCTTCTGATGACTTTGGGCTTTGTTTGTTCTTTTTCTGATTCTTTTAGGTGGTAGGTTAGGTTGTTTATTTGAGATTTTTCTTGTTTCTTGAGGAAAGTATATATTGCTATGAACTTCCCTTTAGAACTGCTTTTGCTGCATCTCATGGATCTTTTAAGGTTGTGTTTTCATTTTCATTTGTCTTGTGGTATCTTCTGATTTTATCTTTGATTTCATTGTTGACCCATCGGTTTTTTAGTAGCATGTTGTTTAATCTCCATGTGTTTGTTCTTTTCCTGTTTTTCTTTCTGTGGTTGATTTCTAGTTTCATACAATAGTGGTCAGAAAAGATACTTGAAATAATTTCTATCCTCTTAAGTTTGTTGAGGCTTGTTTTGTAGCCTACTATGTGATCTATCCTAGAGAATGTCCCATGTGTGCTTAAAAAAAATATCCTGTTTTGGGGGGTTGAAGTGCCCTATAGCTATCAGTAATGTCCAACTGGTCTATTGTGTCATTTAAGACCTCTGTTGCCCTCCTGATTATCTGTCTGGATGATCTGTCCATTGATGTCAGTGGGGTGTTAAAATCTCCTACTATTACTGTATTATTGTTAATTTCTCCCTTTATGTCTTTTAGTATCTGTTTTCTATATTTAGGTGCTCCTATATTGGGTGCAGATATGTTAAGGAATGTAATATCTTCTTCTTG
The DNA here is from genome assembly GCF_949987535.1 of Balaenoptera acutorostrata. Classification (NCBI taxonomy): domain Eukaryota; kingdom Metazoa; phylum Chordata; class Mammalia; order Artiodactyla; family Balaenopteridae; genus Balaenoptera; species Balaenoptera acutorostrata. The sequence continues at coordinate 104,822,422 of NC_080072.1, read as the reverse complement.
TATTGCTCCCTTTATCATTATATAATGCCCTTTGTCTTTCTTTATGGTCTTTTTTTAAAAGTTTTTTCTGTGTGATATGGATATTGCTACCCCCATTTCCTTGTCATTTCCATTTCTGTGAAATATCTTTTTTCATCCCTCACTTTCAGTCTAAGTGTGTCTTTCTCCCTGAAGTGAGTCTCTCATAGGCAGCATATTTAGGTTCTTGTTTGTTTTATCCATTCTGCCACTCTATATCTTTTGATCAAAGCATTAGTCCATTGGCTTATAAAGTAATTATTGAAAGGTATGTACTTATTGCCCTTTTAATACTTGTTTTGAGATGTTTTTGTAGTTCTTTGTTCATTTCTTCTTTTTGTTTTTCCTTTTGTAGTTTGATTTTCCTTTGTCATATGCTTGAATTCCTTTCTTTTTGGCTTTTGTGAATCTATTGTGTGTTTTTGATTTGTGGTTACCATGGACTTCAAGTATGTTGACCCATAACTATATCTACTTGCTTAAAACTTATAGTCATTCAAGTTCAAACACATTCTAAAAGATCTACATTTTTATACTCCCCTTCCCCACATTTTGTGATGTTGTTGCCCAATTTACCTCTTCATGCTTATCCTTTTATTGTTAATTGTAGTTATAATCGATTTACAGTGTTTTATTGTTTCTTAATCTATGTACTGACTTATTTACGTGCCCATCAATCCTTTTGTATGTTTGCTGTGCCCACTGTGAATTTTCCTTTCCTACAAATTCCTGCTTCTTTTCTATTTAGAGAGCACTCTTCAATATTTCTTTTAGGATAGGTGTAGTATTATTGAATTATTTCAGTTTTTGCTTGTCTGAGAAATTCTTCATCTCTCCTTATATTCTAAATGATGATCTTGCTGGGTACAGTATCCTAGGTTGCTGGTTTTTCCCTTTCAGGACTTTGAATATATCATACCACTCCCTTCTGGCCTGTAAAGTTTCTTTGGAGAAATCAGGTGATAGCTTATAGGGGTTCCATTGTAACTGACTATTTTTCTTTTTCTGCCTTTAGAATCCTCTCTTTATCTTTAACTTTTGCCACTTTAATTATGATTTGTCTGGTGTGAGTCTGTTTGTGTTCATCTTGTTTGGTACCCTCTGTACTTCCTGTCCATGGATATCTGTTTCCTTCTTTATGTTTGGGAAGTTTTCAGTCATAATTTCTTCAAATACATTTTCAATCCCCTTATCTTTCTCTTCTCCTATAAAACCCCTGTATGTGTAGGTTAGCACACTTCATATTATCCTGTAGCTCTCATGTTGCTTTCTTTTTTCTTCATTTGTCTTTCTATCTGCTGTTCTGATTGGGTGATATCCATTATTCTATCCTCCAGATCACTTATTCATTCTGCTGTCTCATTTAGTCTGCTATTCATTGTTTTTAGATTGGTTTTTATCTCAGAAATTGAATTGTCTGTTTTTGATTGTTTCATCTTTATAGTTTCTAGTTCCTTGTTACAGTGCTCTGAATTTCTATTGATAATCTTCCTTAATTCCTTTAGCATTTTTATTACCTCCTTTTGAACTTGAGGTCTTATAGACTGGTGAGGTGTGTTTCATTAATTGTTCTTTCAGGGGATTTTTCTTATTCTTTTACTTGGGAGTAGTTCCTCTGCTTTTTCATTTTACTAAACTTTATCTGTCTCACTGAATTGAGGAGAAACTGTTAACTACTATGGTCTTGAAGGAGTATTTTTATGTAGGAGTGTCCCTGTGTAGACTGTGTCCAATATTTTTGGTACAAGGGCTGGTTTTGTTATGGAAGCCAGCCATATCTTTCCTCTGAGTGTGTTGGCCATTATCCCCTTGATAGGTTGTGTGTGTTGTGTTGGGGTTTTAAAGCCTGTGCGGATGTGAGGTGGAGCTTCATCTCTGCACTGTGGCTGTCACTGCACTGTCAGGGGTGGGGTCTGCTTCCCAGTTGTTTAGTCTCCATGTGTTTGTTCTTGCCCTGTTTTTCTTTCTGTGGTTGATTTCTAGTTTCATACCAGTGTGGTCAGAAAAGATGCTTAAAATAATTTCTATCCTCTTAAATTTGTTGAGGCTTGTTTTGTGGCCTACTATGTGACGTATCCTAGAGAATGTCCCATGTGTGCTTAAAAAATTATCTATCCTGGTTTACAATCAGGCTCTGTTGCCCTTGAGTGCATGCCCTGCCCCAAAGGAGATGATTGCTGAAGCAAGTGAGGCCTGTGTGGTCACAGAGGACCCATATGCTGCCTGCATAGGCATCCATGATTCCACTCAACAGCAGCCCAAGATCACGGCCCTTTCTCTGTTGTGTTGGTCCCAGATCTAGGGCAAGGCTGTGGTGTGGAGTAGTCTGGATTTGGAGGTCAGAATGTTGTGGCTGCAGGAACTGAGGCGGCTGCACTGCCGCCTGAGATCTGGGCTGCCTCTGTGGCAGAATTTCCCCAGGACCCTGTCTGCCCCAGCTCCTGTGCCAAGCTGGGTGTGGAGTGGGTGGAACCTGGGTGATCTATTGACAAACAGCTGCTGCATACTCCCTCCGGGCCTGTCTGCCTGATATTCAGCACTTAACCACTGAACCCTCTTGTGGTGCCACCCTGTGTACAGGCTCACAGTGGCCACCACTGCCCACCTGGGTCACGCCTCATGCCCCCTTGTCTGTCTATGCATAGCTAAACCAAGTCCTCTCCCAGGGCCTGAGATTCCATGCTTAGCCACTGTGGCCTCTTGCTGCTGCGCCCTCTTGTGGTGTCTCCTGGTACATGCTCTGATGATATCTGCTGTGGTTAGACCTGCCGCCCTGTGTGAGCTGACAGTGGGCTCTGTGGCTCCTGCCAAATCACACCCCAGGTGCCCTGGTCTGTTTCTGCAGAGCTAGATCAAATCCTTGCCCAGATCTCCTGTCAGCTTTGGTGTGCCGTGAGCAGGGCCAGGGCATTTGCGCCTTTGGAATGGGAAGAGCGGCAAGGCGGAAAGCCACCAGTACAAGGCTCTCTCTGTCTTTATTGTTAGCAAGCCAGCGTGTACACACCCCTCGGGAGTACAGTTGAGGCTTCTCCAGCCCTTCCGTCTGTCTCAGTGGATTTCCTAGCAGGCAAGGGGACTTGTCTCCCCCACATGGGAACCCAGGATGGGATGCCCCAATTGTGGCTCGACTTGCTCACTCTCCAGGGCAGGTGTGCACCTGTGTGGACCTTCTCTTCCTTACAGATCCCTTCCAGAGGTGCAGGTCCTGACCTGATGCTTTTGTTTTCCATCCTAGTGGGTTACATGGAAATCTTTCTTATAGTTTTGGTGGTTTAGGAGTTCTTTTGCCAGTTTCCAGTTAGTTTTCTGTGAAAATTGTTCCACAGGTAGATGTATTTTTGATGTGTTGGTAGGGAGATGTGAACTCCAGGTCCTCCTACTCTGCCATCTTGATCCAAGAAGCCATTTTGAGTTTATTTTTGTATATGGTGTGAGGGAATGTTCTAATCTGATTGTTTTGCATGGGGGTGTCCAGTTTTCCCAGCATCACTTATTGAAGAGACTATCTTTTCTCCATTGTATAGTATTGCCTCATTTGTCATAGATTAATTGACCATAAGAGTGTGGGTCTATTTCTGAGCTCTCTATTCTGTTCCATTGATCTATGTGTCTGTTTTTGTGCCAGTACCATGCTGTTTTGATTACTGTAGCTTTGAAATATAGTCTGAAGCCTGGGAGGCGGATACTTCTAGCTTTCTTCTTTTTTATCAAGATTGCTTTTGCAATCCTGGGTCTTTTGTGGTTCCAAATAAATTTTAGGATTATTTGTTCTAGTTTTGTGAAAAATATCCTGGGTATTTTGATAGGCATTGTGTTAAATCTGTAGATTGCTTTGGATAGTATGGCCATTTAAACAACATTAACTCTTCCAGTCCAAGAGCATGAGATATCTTCCCATTTCTTTGAATCATTTTCAGTTTCCTTCATCCATGTTTTATAGTTTTCAGAGTATATGTCTTCTACCTCCCAGGTTAAGTATGTTCCTAAGTATTTTATTCTTTTTGATGCAATTTTAAATGGCATTTTTTAACTTTTTCTTTTTGTTCATTATTAGTGTATAGAAAAGCAACATATTTCTGTATATTAATCTTATATTCTGCAACTTTACTGAATTCATTTATTACTTCTAATATCTTTTTGATGAGACTTTAGGGTTTTCTTTATAAAGTATCATGTCATCTGCAAATAGTGACAGTTTTGTTTCTTCCTTTTTAATTTGGATACCTTTTATTTCTTTTTGTCTGATTGATGTGGCTAGGGCTTTGAATACTATGTTAAATAGACATCAGCCCCCACTATTTTCTATTTTCCTCGGAGCTCATTTGAGCTGCCACTTGAATCAGCCAGCTCACTGACTGCAGCCCAACCTCGAGTTCAAGTTGGAACTGATGTCTGAAGGGCAACCACTGGGAGCTAGGAGAGTTGGGGAAAGGATCTAGAGAGGATCCTCTAAGAGGAGGGATATGAAAGACAGTATGACAGTTGACTACTTCAAGGGTACGGTCCTCTCAGTCATGGGGTGATGGAATGAAGGAGTAAACAATTGGGTTACATCTATAAAATGGGCATAATAATTTTACCTCACCCATTTCATGGGTTGTTTGGGGAATGTTCTACCTGATGATAAATGTGGAAAGTACAAATATTGTTATACAGGTATCACCAACTTCTGAACATACTCTAAACCTGAAAATGCATGTGAAAGTAGAAATGTGGAAAGTAGCCTCTGTATTATAACCAGGTTTCCATTCCTAGTTAACTAAAGATATAAAATTCCTAATTATATGTCATCATTTAGAAACAATCTATAATATATTTACTTTCAGATTTCAAACATATTCCTTATGTCCAATGATCCTCACAACTGTTCATGAAGTAACATCGATTAAGTCCGAAGAGCATCCAATTGAGGCTCTAGATCCTGCTTTTGCTGCAGTTAATTATTTTTCATTTTTAGATCAACTACTAAGTTTACAGAACCTAACGGTCTTATTTCTGGTACCCATCATTTTTATTTTTCAGTTGTCCATTTCATTTTGCAATCAAGAGAAGCAAAATGGAAAAATTTTCAAATAATCTCCCAAGCAGTGCTGAGACCAAGCCGCCCAAGTTAGGCAACATGGGGCTGGTCAGTGGCACCCCCTTGTGTTGGATGGGAACATTCTTTTGTCAGTAGATGCACCAGGGATTCAGCATTTCATGTTCAAAAGTACAGATTGAGTAAAAGCTAAATATAGGAATGCACAGGACTGCTGTATGTCAGTTTAGAGTGTGAGCTTCAGAAGCCGTCAGTCTGACAAGATCAATATAAAAAATTACTGTCAGAACTAGACTCCTGAGTTTCCCCAAGGTGTGAACCATCAGACTTAGCCCAATACATCTCCTTCCTCAGATTTGCAGAAAGCCCTCTACATAGTCGAAGTTCAAAAACTGTTTTCTGAATGCCTGATAAAAAGTCTGTAGAGAAGTCTGTTGGCTGTGGCAGAAATGGGTATTATAGATGAATTAAAAGAACATATTATTCATGTAACAGAAATATAATCATTGAAAACACTGACTTCTAAGTGAATTGGCATTGTCTTGGATTAATGTCTCTACTGATGATGGCAAAGAAAAAGAAACCTTTCAACTTTTCCACTTCTAAAAGTTAAGACCTTTGTTTTTATAGAGAAATGGTTGAGTCTGTACATCTGTGAAGGCAGGACTAAGGGTGTGATAGGGCCTGAAGGAAATTGTTCTTCCTAAGGATGTCATGAAGATTCAGGGAGATCTGTGGTTACTAGGGCTCCAGAGAAAAGAGAGATGTGGGGAGAGGGAAGAGAAGTCTTGAGGGGAGAGGTGGTCAAGCAACTGGTGGTATCAAACCATTCTATTAAACCCCAGACTCTCAAGACCCCTGTGTACAGAAATGCCATTTGTCATTTGGAGGTAAAAGGTGAATTTAGAAAAGCAGCTAAATTACTTGTGGGGGTGGGGCTGAGCACAGGTGCAAAGGGAGCTGAGGAGATGAAATGCTATGAGGTCATGAGTCCAGGGAAAGGAGAATTTGGAGCCAAGAGTGACCATGAGAGAGAAAGTAAAGTGCTGCCCATGCCCATATGCATGGAGGCAGGATTTCCAAATAAACAGGAGACTTTCCTGGTTCAGGGGGGTTGGGTGTACAGGCCCAGGGCAGAGGTGCTTGGACTAGTTGTGGTTCCCTGGCAGCTCCCAGCAGAGACAGAATCCCATGGACACTGGGCTCCCATACAGGAAGCACCTGCTAGAGGACAGATGTCACAGAAACAAGTGTTTCCTTGGGAAATACGGAGGCAGCACCTGGGGAGGAAGATTCTGAGTCATAGCAGAACTGGGTGGTCTCTGAAGCAGAGAGGTGGGGGTGACCAAGAGGAGTCTCCCAGGCAGCCTGAGAGAGCTGGCCCATCCTGGCCACAGTGTCCACTCTGCACCCACAGGAAGGAGGGAAAGCCTCTGAAACGTGATGTGAGCAGAGACGTCTGCCCAGCTCAGTGCAGCAGCTGAGTGACAGGCCAGGCTGAACCTGTGCCTTGGGCTACAGAGGCCGCGGACAGGGTGCAGTCTGGTTTCAAGTGTTCTGTCTGCATAAGAAGTAAGACCCCTCCAATCTGGCACCAGCCCTGAATTCTCAGGTCACTGAGGTTATTGTGGGAGGAGGAGGGGTTAGAGAGGAAGATCACCCGCTGCCACCAGGATGTAGCAGAGAATAGAAATCCTCACAACTCACACCTGGGGAGGCAGAGTGGCTGGCCCTCAAGGGATACACAGGTACTTGACATCTCCTGAAGGCTCCCTAACTTGAGGCCCTGGGTGGGCTTCTAGACGAGCTCTCCCATTTGTTAGCTCTCCAATTGTGGAGGCAGACCTTCACATGCAGGACAGAGGTGACCAAGCAGCAATTCTCTGTGCGGTTCCACTACACACACACACCCTTTTTTTGAAGAAGTAGAAACCCTGAAAATGAAGGCACTGCTAGCACTTGAATACATTTCTCCATTTCTATTCATTTGATCAACTCTTGCTATCTTCTTAAGCCTTCTTTTATTGTTTATAATAGTAATTAACTATATTGTAGTTATATTATAATTCAGTATTATTTTTGAGCCATATATATCTAAGCATTTACAATCAGCTAGTACATTTGGCATTTTGCAAGTTTATTTCCCTAATGATAGGAATTTAATAAAGTTTATATATATAGTCCTTCAACTTTAAACATAATGCACTCTAGCTACAGGATTTAATGGGTCTTCTTCACAAAGCTCCCAATACTCTTAATTTAATTTTTTTCCATTTTTTTTTTTAAATTCAAACAGTCACAAAAATTATAATCATCCTCATCAGTTCACTCAGTTCCATGTAATTAATTTTTTTTATCTTGTTCTTTTCTTAGCACTTTTATGAATTCATCAGTTTTCCATTAGAGTTCTGAAAATGCTTATTCATTCAGTTCAGCAGTATAGTCAGTAACCAGAAACCTGTATTTGTCAGAGTCTTTTCCATGAATTCCTTGAAGATGAAACCCTTTTATAGGAACATTTTTCTAAAAGCATCGGAGTACACCCAGAACTGTCTGTAAATGACAAAAGACTTAAAAATGACCACGGTTAAAGATTTGATGAAAGTTCATAATAATGCAATTGACAAGGAAGTTTAGTTATTTCAGAGATATACATTTTAAAATAATAACTAGAATTATGACTTATAACATTATACCACAACATGTAAGATTTTTAGGAATTTCATGTAATGTCTGAAACATTTATATTAACATATTTCCATACAAATAACCAAAAGGAAGTTTACTATTAGTTTTTTTTTAATTTAATTTTATTTATTTTTTTATACAATAGGTTCTTAGTAGTCATCAATTTTATACACATCAGTGTATACATGTCAATCCCAATTGCCTAATTCATCACACCACCATCTCCACCCCCATGTGGCTTTCCCCCCTTGGTGTCCATACGTTTGTTCTCTACATCTGTGTCTCAACTTCTGGCCTGCAAACCTGTTCATCTGTACCATTTTTCTAGGTTACACATACATGCGTTAATATACGATATTTGTTTTTCTCTTTCTGACTTACTTCACTGTGTATGACAGTCTCTAGATCCATCCACATCTCAACAAATGACCGAATTTCGTTCCTTTTTATGGCTGAGTAATATTCCATTGTATATATGTACCACTTCTTCTTTATCCATTCGTCTGTTGATGGGCATTTAGGTTGCGTCCATGACCTGGCTATTGTAAATAGTGCTGCAATGAACATTGGGGTGCATGTGTCTTTTTGAATTATAGTTTACGCTGGGTATATGCCCAGTAGTGGGATTGCTGGATCATATGGTAATTCTATTTTTAGTTTTTTAAGGAACCTCTGTACTGTTCTCCATAGTGGCTGCATCAATTTACATTCCCACCAACAGTGCAAGAGGGTTCCCTTTTCTCCACAACCTCTCCAGCATTTGTTGTTTGTAGATTTTCTCATGATGCCCATTCTAACTGGTGTGAGGTGATACCTCATTGTAGTTTTGATTTGCATTTCTCTAATAATTAGTGATGTTGAGCATCTTTTCATGTGCTTCTTGGCCATCTGTATGTCTTCTTTGGAGAAATGTCTATTTAGGTTTTCTCCCATTTTAAGATTAGGTTGTTTGTTTTTTTAATATTGAGCTGCATGAGCTGTTTATATATTTTGGAGATTAATCCTTTGTCCGTTGACTCGTTTACAAATATTTTCTCCCATTCTGAGGGTTGTTCTTTCGTCTTGTTTATGGTTTCCTTTGCTGTGCAAAAGCTTTTAAGTTTCATTAAGTCCCATTTGTTTATTTTTGTTTTTATTTCCATTACTCTAGGAGGTGGATCAAAAAAGATCTTGCTGTGATTTATGTCAAAGAATGTTCTTCCTATGTTTTCCTCTAAGAGTATTATAGTGTCCGGTCTTACATTTAGGTCTCAAATCCATTTTGAGTTTATTTTTGTGTATGGTATTAGGGAGTGTTCTAATTTCATTCTTTTACATTTAGCTGTCCAGTTTTCCTAGCACCACTTATTATAGAGACTGTCTTTTCTCCATTGTATATCTTTGCCTCCTTTGTCATAGATTAGTTGACCATAGGTGCGTGGGTTTATCTCTGGGCTTTCTATCTTGTTCATTGACCTATGTTTCTGTTTTTGTGCCAGTACCATATTGTCTTGATTACTGTAGCTTTGTAGTATAGTCTGAAGTCAGGGAGTCTGATTCCTCCCGCTCCATTTTTTTCCCTCAAGACTGCTTTACTCGGGGTTTTTTGTGTCTCCATACAAATTTTAAGATTTTTTGATCTAGTTCCGTACAAAATGACACTGGCATTTGATAGGAATTCAATTGAATCTGTAGATTCCTTTTGGTAGTATAGTCATTTGCACAATATTGATTCTTCCAATCCACGAACATGGTATATCTCTCCATCTGTTGGTGTCATCTTTAATTTCTTTCATTAGTGTCTTATAGTTTTCTGCATACAGGTCTTTTTTCTCCCTAGGTAGGTTTATTCCTAGGTATTTTATTCTTTTTGTTGCAATGGTAAATGGGAGTGTTTCCTTAATTTCTCTTTCAGATTTTTCATCATTAATGTATAGGAATGCAAGAGATTACTGTGTATTTTGTATCCTGCAACTTTACCAAATTCATTAATTAGCTCTAGGAGTTTTCTGGTGGCATTTTTAGGATTCTCTATGTATAGTATCATGTCATCTGCAAGCAGTGACAGTTTTACTTCTTCTTTTCCAATTTGTAGTCCTTTTGTTTCTTTTTCTTCTCCGATTGCCGTGGCTAGGATTTCCAAAACTATGTTGAATAATAGTGGTGAGAGTGGACATCCTTGTCTTGTTCCTGATCTTAGAGGAAAGGCTTTCAGTTTTTCACCATTGAGAATGATATTTGCTGTGGGTTTGTCGTACATGGCCTTTATTATGTTGAGGTAGGTTCCCTCTATACCCACTTTCTGGAGAGTTTTTATCATAAACAGATGTTGAATTTTGTCCAAAGCTTTTTCTGCACCTACTGAGATGATCATATGGTTTTTCTTCTTCAATTTGTTAATATGGTGTATCACATTGATTGATTTGCGTATGTTGAAGAATCCTTGCATCCCTGAGACAAATCCCACTTGATCATGGTGTATGATCCTTTTAATGTGTTGTTGGATTCTGTTTGCTAGTATTTTGTTGAGGATTTTTGCATCTATACTCATGAGTGGTATTGGTCTGTAATTTTCTTTTTTTATAGTATCTTTGTCTGGTTTTGGTATCAGGGTGATGGTGGCCTCATAGAATGAGTTTGGGAGTGTTCTTTCCTCAGCAATTTTTTGGAAGAGTTTGAGAAGGATGGGTATTAGCTCTTCTCTAAATGTTTGATAGAATTCACCTGTGAAGCCATCTGGTCCTGGACTTTTGTTTGTTGGAAGATTCTTAATCCAGTTTCAATTTCATTACTTGAGATTGGTCTGTTCATATTTCTATTTCTTCCTGGTTCAGTCGTGGAAGGTTATACCTTTCTAAGAATTTGTCCATTTCTTCCAGGTTGTCCATTTTATTGGCATAGAGTTGCTTGTAGTAGTCTCTTAGGATGCTTTGTATTTTTGCAGTGTCTGTTGTAACTTCTCCTTTTTCATTTCTGATTTTATTGATTTGAGTCCTCTCCCTCTCTTTCTTGATGAGTGTGGCTAACGGTTTATCAATTTTGTTTATCTTCTCAAAGAACCAGCTTTTAGTTTTATTGATCTTTGCTTTGTTTTGTTTCTATTTCATTTATTTCTGCTCTGATCTTTATGATTTCTTTCCTTCTGCTAACTTTGAGTTTTGTTTGTTCTTCTTTCTCTAGTCCCTTTAGGTGTAACGTTGGATTGTTTGTTTGAAATTTTTCTTGTTTCTTGAGATAGGCTTGTATAGCTATAAACTTCCCTCTTAGAACTGCTTTTGCTGCATCCCATAGGTTTTGGATCATTGTGTTTTCATTGTCATTTGTCTCTGGGTGTTTTTTTGATGTCCTCTTTTATTTCTTCAGTGCTCTCTTGGTTATTTAGTAATGTATTGTTTAGCCTCCATGTGTTTGTGTTCTTTACGTTTTTTTCCCTGTAAATCATTTCTAATCTCATAGCGTTGTGGTCAGAAAAGATGATTGATATGATTTCAATTTTCTTAAATTTACTGAGGCTTGATTTGTGACCCAAGATATGATCTATCCTGGAGAATGTTGCATGCACACTTGAGAAGAAAGTGTAATCTGCTGTTTTTGGATGGAATGTCCTATCAATATCAATTAAATCTATCTGGTCTATTTGTCATTTAAAGCTTCTGTTTCCTTATTTATTTTCATTGTGGATAATCTGTCCATTCGTGTAGGTGAGGTGTTAAAGTGCCCACTATTATTGTGTTACTGTCGATTTCCTCTTTTAGAGCTGTTAGCATTTGCCTTATGTATTGAGGTACTCCTATGTTGGGTGCATATGTATTTATAATTGTTATATCTTCTTCTTGGATTGATCCCTTGATCATTATGTAGTGTCCTTTCTTGTCTCTTGTAATATTCTTTATTTTAAAGTCTATTTTATCTGATATGAGTACTGCTATTCCAGCTTTCTTTTGATTTCCATTTGCATGGAATATCTTTTTCCATCCTCTCACTTTCAGTCTGTATGTGTCCCTAGGTCTGAAGTTGGTCTCTTGTAGACAGCATATATATGGGTCTTGTTTTTGTATCCATTCAGCGAGCCTGTGTCTTTTGATTGGAGCATTTAACCCATTCACATTTAAGGTAATTATCAATATATATGTTGCTATGACCATTTTCTTAATTGTTTTGGGTTTGTTTTTGTAGGTCCTTGTCTTCTCTTGTGTTTCCCACTTAGAGAAGTTCCTGTAGCTATTGTTGTAGAGCTGGTTTGGTGGTGTTTAATTCTCTTAGCTTTTGCTTGTCTGTAAAGCTTTTGATTTCTCTGTTGAATCTGAATGAGATCCTTGCCAGGTAGAGTAATCTTGGTTAGAGGTTCTTCCCTTTCATCACTTTAAGTATATTATGCCACTCCCTTCTGGCTTTTAGAGTTTCTGCTGAGAAATCAGCTGTTAACCTTATGGGAGTTCCCTTGTATGTTATTTGTCGTTTTTCCCTTGCTGCTTTCAATAATTTTTCTCTGTGTTTAATTTTTGCCAATTTGATTACTATGTGTCTCAGCGTGTTTCTCCTTGGGTTTATCCTGTATGGGACTCACTGCGCTTCCTGGACTTGGGTGGCTATTTTCTTTCCCATGTTAGGGAAGTTTTCGACTATAATCTCTTCGAATATTTTCTCGTGTCCTTTCTCTCTCTCTTCTCATTCTGGGACCCGTATAATGTGAATGTTGTTGCATTTCATGTTGTCCCAGAGGTCTCTTAGGCTGTCTTCATTTCTTTTCATTCTTTTTTATTTATTCTGTTCCACAGCAGTGAATTCCACTATTCTGTCTTCCAGGTCACTTATCCGTTCTTCTGCCTCAGTTATTCTGCTATTGATTCCTTCTACTGTAGTTTTCACTTCAGTTATTGTATTGTTCATCTCTGTTTGTTTGTTCTTTAATTCTTCTAGGTCTTTGTTAAACACTTCTTGCGTCCTCTCGATCTTTGCCTCCATTCTTTTTCCAAGGTCCTGGATCATCTTCACTATCATTGTTCTGAACTCTTTTTCTGGAAGGTTGCCTATCTCCACTTCATTTGGTTGTTTTTCTGGGGTTTTATATTGTTCCTTCATCTGGTATAGCCCTCTGCCTTTTTATCTTGTCTATCTTGTTGTGAATGTGGTTTTTGTTCCACAGGCTGCAGGACTGTAGTTCTTCTTGCTTCTGCTGTCTGCCCTCTGGTGGATGAGGCTATCTAAGAGGCTTGTGTAAGTTTCCTGATGGGAGGGACTGGTGGTGGGTAGAGCTGACTGTTGCTCTGGTGGGCAGGGCTCAGTAAAACTTTAATCCACTTGACTGCTGATGGGTGGGGCTGGGTTCCCTCCCTGTTGGTTGTTTGGTCTGAGGCAAGCCAACACTGGAACCTACCTGGGCTCTTTGGTGGCGCTGAGAGACTCTGGGAGGGCTCATGCCAAGGAGTACTTCCAAGAACTTCTTCTGCCAGTGTCCTTGTCCCCACGGTGAGCCACAGCCACTCCTGCCTCTGCAGGAGACCCTCCAACACCAGAAGGCAGGTCTGGCTCAGTCTCCCCTAGGGTCACTGCTCCTTCCCCTGGGTCCCGATGTGCACACTACTTTGTGTGTGCCCTCCAAGAGTGGAGTCTCTGTTTCCCCCAGTCCTGTCGAAGTCCTGCAATCAAATTCCACTAGCCTTCAAAGTCTGATTCTCTAGGAATTCCTCCTTCTCTTGCCAGACGCCGAAGTTGGGAAGCCTGATGTGGGGCTCAGAACCTTCACTCCAGTGGGTGGACTTCTGTGGTATAAGTGTTCTCCAGTCTGTGAGTCACCCACCCAGCAGTTATGGGATTTGATTTTACTGTGATTGCGCCCCTCCTACCATCTCATTGTGGCTTCTCCTTTGTCTTTGGATGTGGGGTGTCTTTTTTGGTGAGTTCCAGTGTCTTCCTGTCAATGACTGTCCAGCAGCTAGTTGTGATTCTGGTTTCTCACAAGAGGGAGTGAGAGCACATCCTTCTACTCTACCATCTTGGTTCCTTTCTTAATTTAATTTTTATGTAATATTCATTCTACTTTATTCTGAGTACAAAAGTATTAATTTCTGTTCTTATTTATTTATTTACTTATTTATTCATGTATTCATTCATTTATATGCTTATTTGTTTAGTGCTGCTAAAGGCCAAGACTGGGGATAGATGCAGTTGTGCTTTAGTAAAGACATTTCACACAACATTACACATAGCACCGACTTTTATGGGCACTTTTATGTGTCAGGTATAATTTTTTCTTTATAAATTTATTTATTTGTTTGTTTGTTTGTTTATTTATGGCTGCGTTGGGTCTTCATTGCTGTGTGCGGGCTTTCTCTAGTTGCAGCGAGCGGGGGCTACTCTTCGCTGCTGTGTGCATGCTTCTCATTGCAATGGCTTCTCTCATTGCGGAGCACGGGCTCTAGGCTCATGGGCTTCAGTAGTTGTGGCTCAGAGGCTCTAGAGCGCAGGCTCAGTAGTTGTGGCACATGGGCTTATTTGCTCTTCGGCATGTGGGATCTTCCTCAACCAGGACTTGAACCCATGTCTCCCGCATTGGCAGGTGAATTCTTATCTACCGTGCCACCAGGGAAGTCTGAGGCATTATTTCTCATTATCCTCATAATGATGTCAGCAGGTGGGTTTTGTTAAGCTGTGTTATACTCGGGACAGAGAGGTTGAGAAATCTGTCCAAAGTCACACAGCTAATGAGCAGCAGCAATAGGATTTGCTTTATCCTGTTTCCTCTAGAACCTCAGCCCCTAATGGCAACACCTTACTGCTTCTTTCATGAATCATTAAATAGCAAGATAAGACACAAATGAGAAGGGCTGGTGGGCTAACCATGCTGTGTAATTAGATAAAAGGCCACAGGACTTAAGATCCTTTGAGAATGCCCAGATGCAGGTAGAACTGGGCCCTTCCCACTGAAAGGAAAGGGGGGGATCAGCCATGTCACACACACACATGGGTTTCGAGACAGCAAGGATATTATTTTAATTGAGCTCTAGTAACTGGATAGTTGGTGTTATGTTTAAATACAGAGGTTCTGTAAGGATTGGTTTCTGAACTCTCTAAACATTTCTTGAAGGAAATGAAAGTCAGCAGGTGGCTCAGTCTCCTCCGTGACATCACCATGGAAGCAGGCACAGGTGCAGGAGAACCCGACCCAGGGGGTGCTGGGGAGCCCTACATGGGACACCTTTTAAGGACTAGAATAGAGGCGACAGCTCTTTTTTCCATCCTGCTGGTTAAAAAAATAGTAGCAAATGTGAGGGACAAGATATTTCCCTTCTCAGCCTCCTCCCTACCTTCTGAACTTACCATCGAATGATTCTCTTGTAATTTTAAGTAACCTGTGAAAGAAATCATGGTTCCATTTTTTCAGCAACAGTGTAAAAAACATAACTTTCATCAATATAGAAAAGAAACAGAGAAGAAAACTATAACAGTTCTTTTACAGAAGAAATGAGGCATGAGGCAGGGGCATTAGTATTAAACATTTTAGGAAAGGAATTCCCTGGTGGTCCAGTGGTTAGGGCTCTGCACTTCCACTGCAGGGGGCACGGGTTCAATCCCTGGTCGGGGAACTAAAATCCCACATGCCTCAGGGTGTGACCAAAAAATAGAAAAACAAAAGATTTTAGGAGAAATAGCACGTGTGCCCCACTCCTAGACATGTCCCTGGTACAAGCTAGAGGTGAGGGGCAGTTTGATGATGCTGTCCATGCAGAGTGGAGCAGGGGAACCCCCACCTGAGCACTGTCAGCAGAGGCCAAGGTCCCCGCAGAGGGGAGAACAGAGGGGTGAAGTGGGGTTGGAGGTGGGGCAGCCTGGAGCTGAGCCAGTGTCAGCAGACACAGTATCTGGATAGATGTGTGGGTGCTGGCCCTCCCCGGGAGAGGGCCATAATCCACAAAGGCCCGTCAGCTGTGCAGGTGAGGGGCAGCAACTGAGGGCAACATGACTGAATTGCTAAGGTCTAGGACATTTGGCTTGTTCACATCATTTTATGACCAGAAAACTTTCTCTTTAATCAATTCATGTGCTTAACTTTTTAAAAACTTTGACCCAGAACTTCATCTCCCCTGGAGGTATTCAACATTTCCTGAGACCTGGTATGTGCTAGACCCCAGCTGGTTGCTGGGGTCAGAGTGAATCAGGGCATGCCACCATCCATGAGGGCTCTGAAGGACCCAAAGAGGGTCATCTGAACAGGTGAAGTAGACTGCAGTGGGTAAATACTGTGAAGAGATGAGCAGAGGGCCTCGTGGGGACACCAGAGATAGAGAAACTGATACCTTCTAGGAAAAGCAGGAGGTGACATTTGAGCTGTGTCTTCAAGGAAGAGCTGAGGTTTTGCTGGCCTGGAATGGAGACAAGAATGTCTCCATGTGGGAAGGCTTAGAGGTGAAGCCTCATAGTAATTAGGACAGAGCTGAGGCTGGGACAGACGTGTGGAATATTTGTCAGAAGCCTTGTTGAATGTAAGTGTGGATGTTTTGCTCAAGCTACTGTAACCCAGATCACAGAGTGTGTGGCATTAAACCCAGACATTAATTTTCTCACAGCTCTGAGGCTAGAAGTCCAAGATCAAGTGTTGGCAGTATTGGTTTGTCTTACACCATCTCTCCTTGGCTTGCATCTGCCACCTTCTTGCTGTGTCTTCACATGCCCTTTTCTCTGTATGGGCCAGTCTGTCTGGTGTCCATCTATGTGTCCAAATTTCCTCTCCTTAAAAGAACCCAGTGGAGTGAATTAGAATCCCACACTACAGCCTCTTTTAATGTTAATTACCTCTTTAAAGTCCCTATATCTAAATATAGTCATATTGTGAGTTACTTGGGTTTAGGGCTTCAAATGTGAATTTGTGGGACCCAATTCAGCCCCATGGACATTTTGCCTTGTTGTGAGTGTATTTCCTTCATGTCTTGTTCATGGCATGAATTGTGTATGTAAATGGTTCATGTTAATAGCCCTGAAGTCTTTGCTGGATGTGGGTAAGGTGAGGGATGGGTTAGCTGGGTTGCTGGGATGAGTGGGGTGGGAGAGAGTTGTGGAAAAGAGGGACCCTCCTCCTGGGTTCCACAGTGTTGACCTGGTTCTCTGCTTTCACTGCCATCCCTTGAGGACTTGGAAGGACTTAAGTCTTTGTTTGAGTCTTAGTTATGTCTCTGATAAACAGTGTGACCCAGGACCAAGTCACTTATCCTTCTGAAGCCACACAGCTCTCATTGGTGAAGTCGATAAAAGACCCTTTCCTCTTCCATGATCTGCTGTGAAGAGTCCACAGTGGCTCATATGTACAGTACCTTCAAAAATTATATATCTATTCAAATATGATGACAGCTTCTCCATCTCTGCAGCATGGAACTGACCCTTTTAAGCCTTCCCTCTGCTTTGTGACCAGTGCTCCTGAGTATCAATGAGATAACGTTTTCCTGCTGGGAAGAGGACTGAGAGCAAAGGCTCTGCATAGGAAGGTGGTCAGGAGCACGTGCAGAGGCAGCATCCTAGTTCAGATCCCACACTCCCCCCTGGCTCCCTGCAAAGCAGGGAAACAGGCCTTCCCTTGAACTGGTACTTCTCATGAATGACATCCTTTCGTCTATCAGCTTGTCTTCTTCCTCATCTTCCTCTGATGTGAGTTAAACCCTGGGCTTACTTTTCTCCCCTCCTCCCTCCATCTTTCTCTGTCTCTCTCTATTTTTTTAATAAGAATAGTGGTTTTTATTTTTTTATTGAGGTATAGTTGATTTACAATATTATATTAGTTTCAAGTGTACAATATGGTGATTCACAATTTTTATAGATTATACTCCATCTAAAGTTATTAGAAAATATTGGCTATATTCTCTGTGCTGTACAGCATATCCTTGTAGTTTATGTATTTCGTACATAGTAGTTTGTGCCTCTTAATCACCTTAATCTTGCCCCTCTCCCCCTCCCTTTCCCTACTGGTAACCACTAGTTTGTTCTCTATATCTGTCAGTCTGCTTCTTTCTTGTTATATTCACTAGTTGGTTGTATTTTTTAGATTCCACATATAAGTGATATCATACAGTATTTGTCTTTCTCTGACTTACTTTACTTAGAGTAATACCCTCCAAGTCCATCCATTCTTGTTGCAAATGGCACAATTTCATTTTATTTTATAGTGAGTGGTACT
The DNA here is from genome assembly GCF_949987535.1 of Balaenoptera acutorostrata. Classification (NCBI taxonomy): domain Eukaryota; kingdom Metazoa; phylum Chordata; class Mammalia; order Artiodactyla; family Balaenopteridae; genus Balaenoptera; species Balaenoptera acutorostrata. The sequence goes on along the minus strand of NC_080072.1, from coordinate 104,804,534 downwards.
CCATTGTATATATACACACCACATCTTCTTTATCCATTCATCTGTTGATGGACACTTAAGTTGCTTCCATGTCTTGGCAATCATAAATAATACTGATATGAACATTGGGGTGCATGTGTCTTTTCAAATTAGTGTTTTCATTTTCTTCAGAAAATTCCAGAGTAGAATTGCTGGGTCATATGGTAACACTATTTTAGTTTTCTTGAGGAACCTCCATATTGTTTTCCATAGCGGCTGCACCAACTTACACTCCCACCAACAGTGTACGAGGGTTCTCTTTTCTCTACATCCTCACCAATATTCATTATTTGTGGTCTTTTTGATGATGGGCATTCTGATGGGTGTGAGGTGATATCTCATTGTGGTTTAGATTTGCATTTTTCTGCTGATTAGCTATATTGAACATCTTTTCATGTGCCTGTTGGCCAGTTGTATATCTTCTTTGGAAAAATGTCCACTCATGTTTTCTGCTCACTTTTAATTGGGCTTTTTGATATTGAGTTGTATGAGCTATCTATGTGTTTTGGATATTAACCCCTTATCGGTCATATCATTTGCAAATATTTTCACCCATCCAGTAGGCTGTCTTTTTGTTTTGTCAGTGATTTCCTTTGCTGTGCAAAAGCTTTTATCTCTGTTTTGTCCTTCCTTCCTTCCTCCCTCCCTCCCTCTCTTCTTTCCTTCAGATATAATTGAGATATAGTTGACATACCACAAGATTCACCTTCTTAAAATGTACCATTCAGTGGCTTTTATATATTCACAAAGTTGGGCAACCATGGCCACTATCTAATGGCATAATATGTCATCACCTCCAGAAGCAACCCTCCTTCCTCAATCCCTGGCAACCACTAATCTACTTTATTTTAAAATTTTTTCATTGTGATATAATTCACATACCATAAAACCCACCCTTTAAAAGTACGTAATTCAGCAGTTTTACACATACTCATATAGTTGTACAACCATCACCACTATCTAATTCCAGAATATTTTCTTCACCACAAAAAGAAATCCTGTATCCATTAACATTCACTCCCCATTCATCCAACCCCTAGTTTTTGGCACCCCCTCATCCATTTCCTATTTCTATGGATTTGCCTATTCTGGACATTTCATACAAATGACATCATTCAATGTGTGTCCTTTCGCATCCGGCTGCTTTCAGTTAGCATACTCTTTTCAATGTTCATTCATGTTGAGGCATGTATCAGTACATCATATCTTTTTATTGCTGAGTCCCTGAATAAAACGTAAACTCACAACTCTTACGTTTTACATTTTTCTTTAAGTAGACAAGTATGTATCAGTACATCATTTTTTTTCATTGCTGAATGGTATTCCACTGCATGGATAAGACCACATTTTGTTTTAGCCAGTCAGCAGTTGACACACATTTGGGTTTTTTCACTTTTTGCCTATTATGAATTATGCTACTGTGAACATTTGTGTGCAAGTTTTTGTGTGAGTTCGTCTTCACTTCCCTTAGGTATATATCTGGGAGAGGAATTGCTATATCAGATGGTAATTCATTGTTTCACATCTTGAAGTGCCAAAGTGTTATCCAAAGTGGCTGCACCGTTTTGTATTCCCACCAACAATGTATGAGGGTTCTAATTACTCTACGTCCTCACCAACATTTTTTATTGCCATCTTTTTTAAAGTCATCCTAGTGGGTGTGATGTGGATGTCTCATTGCAGTTTTGATTTGCATCCCTAATAACTAATGATGTTCAGCATCTTTTCATGTGCTTATTGCTATTCACATATCTTCTTTGGAGAAATATCTATTCAAATGATTTGCTTATTTTTTGGAGTATTTGTCTTTTATTGTTTTTTTACATATCTTAGTAAATAATTCTTATTTATTTATTTATATATTATGGTTATTAGATTCTTACCAGATATATACTTTGCAAATATTTTCTATCATGCTGTGGCTTTTCATTCTGTTGATAGTGATCTTTAAACCTCAAACGTTTAATTTTGATAAAGCCAAATTTGTCTATTTTTTCTTTGGTGCCTGTGCTTCCAGTGACAAGCTTTTGGGTAGAGTTTCTACAGGTAGAAAAGGGAGCTCATCAGGGACCATGGAAAAGCTATTTCCATCACTGCAATTCTAACCAAGTGCTATTGAGCCTTCAGCCTTTAAGCGTTTGAAGTGATAGGTCTTGGGGGGGAAGATCCTTGTCCTCAAGAACATGCTATACATCTGGGAACCATAGGAACACCCTTAGAGAACAAGTTTTGGAACGCAGGACAGTGTTGCATAGGTGCTGATTGTGCTTGTAGCAGGAAAGAGTCTGACAGGACTGAAGGTGGTCAGAGAAGGTATTTGCTGAGTCTTGAATTATCAAAGTACAGGGTGAGGGTGGGTATTAGTATTTATTAAGTACATACTAATTGCTAAGCACTGTGCTAGGCTCTTTACATCCTTGATCAAAGTCAACCCCCCCTGCCTATATGGCAGGAAAATAAACGATGAAATGATGGCTGGAGAAGGTTAAATATCCTTCCAGAAATCACAGATGTGGTAGGTGTCGATACTGGACCTTACTCAAAGAACTTTCTATTTTACTATGTCCCAGTGCCCTTAGCATCTCTAGAGCCTAGGAGAGGTGGAAGGGAGCCAGCGCAGTGCAGGGTGCAGAAACGAGTCTTCTCTTTGTTCACCCGAACGTTGAGTTTGTCCTTCTGCACCTGACATGCTGATATTCCTCTCATGTTGGAAAGTAAAAGCCAGGGTGGTGCATGTAGCTGTGAGACAAATCCCTGTAATCAGTTTTTTCTCTTCTGCCTGGAACATGGGCAATGTGCTTCCAATGCCCCCTTGATCATCCTCATCTTCTCTTTGTCAATACACTTCTGAGTGAGCAAACACCCAGCAAGGCACAGGGAGCCAGAGAATCATGGTGAGGATAGACTTAGCTCAGAGCGTTAGAGGACAGTGAGGAGGGGACACCAGGATTAGGTGGAGTGAGAAAGGAGCAGGTAGAGGAAGGAGGAATGGGCTCACTGTTCACTGTCAGACATTCACTGAATCCCCCGGTTCCAGTCTGACCCTTCACTCCTGCCTCCTGCTGTTCCTGGAGTCCAGAGGCTGGAGCTCTCTGATAATTGTCTCAGCTTTGGGCGGGCAGAGGCGGATGCCTGTTCTTCAGTGTGGGGTGTTGTGAGCAATGGGAATCTAACTGCTTCTTGCAACTTCCTTACTGATTTTCAACTCAAACCTCCTCCCACTTTGCAGTTCCTTGTGGCTCCAATGCCAGAGACTTTCTGGGTTCCACTGGGTCCATCGACTGCTTCTAATCCGCCCTCACCAGGCCTTGAGGTTTCACATCCCTGCTCTATCAAGCCATCTACCAGCCCACCCTCTGTCTTCTTTCTCCGTGTATTACCGTTCAATGTTACAAGTGCTTGTGTTTCCACCAGAGTGAGGTGTGCACTCTGTCTCCCATTCTCCTTGTGGTGTTTGGATGGTTTCTGAGAGGAGAGGAGGGCAGAAATATCTTTCCTCTGTCACCTTGAAAGCTGGAAGGCTGCCTGAGAATTATAAAGGCATTATTCCGTTGACTCCCAGTGTCCAGTGCTGCTAACAGAAAGAACAACGCAGTTATTATTGTTTTGTAGTTGATCTGCGCCTCTGTCTAGGAGAGGGTGGTATCTATTCTTTATACTTGACCTACTGAAATGTCACAATGTTGTGTCTAGGTGGGGTTTTAATTTGTTTTTCCTCCTCGACATTTGCTAGGCTTTGGGTTTGAAGATTTATGTCTGACCTCAGGGGAGGAATATGTGCTTATGTTATTACTTTCATATTTCTTTGTTAAATTCTTCCCATTCATGTCATCTTTTTTTCCTTTTTTCCCCTGGAAAGTCTGTTGGTTAGTGTTGAACTCTGGGTTCATCACCCCTATCTTAAATAATTTCTTGGTCATTTTTTGTCTCTGTCTTTTTTCTCTGCTCTGAGAGATCTAAGGCACAGACAGGCAAGGGGGAGAGAGGAAGGTGTAGAACCCCAGCACAGGATGTGGAGAAGGAGGAGCAGCACATCACAAATGCTTCAGGGGAGTTAGGGAGAGAGGGGCTGGCAGTGTGGGGTCCCAGGGTCCTGAGCTTCTTGCCCTCTGTGGCCACATGAATCTCCAGGCCAGGCGGCCTCTGAGAGTGGCAGCCAGCCCTGATGGGGTCTGACTGGCTAAAGTTCCAGGTCCTGTAACAAATGCTTTGAAGCTGGTGTTACTTATAACAAAAAAATGGAAGCATGATGAACAGCAAGTCCCTCAAAATCAGTTGGTTACCTCCCAACCACCCCCAGCCTAAGCCAACAATCCAGAGGCTTCCCCAGGAGACTCAGTGACACAGCACTTTCAGGCTCAGCAGAGGGAAACTTCATACCCTCTTCCTGCTCTCATCCCTGGGAGCCTCCACCCCTCTCTGGCTACATAGATCCTGCACAGATGAGGACCTCTACTGGGTGGACATTCAGGTTGGAAGTGACTCCATCTTGGCTGCAGTCCTCAGGGCTTGTCCCCGAGAGCACATGAGGCCATTCTGTTACTTCTCTGGAGTATTTGGGAGTGTTTTCTCCATTGAACAAGCGCCATCTCCTCCAGAATCCTGACTGTTGAACAACAAGGGAGGGACAGGTCCTCTCCCTTCCTTGGTCATTTTACTGATGTCACACAGTGGGACCCAACTTTTCTGTGATTTCTCTGCAACCTTTGACAGCACTGGCCTCACCTTGTCCTCAGTCTTGGCTCTCCCAACCCCTGCCACTGAGAAAGTGGCCCCTTGTCCCCATTGCCCCGACCACCTACCGATCATGGATGTGTGCACATCAGCCTCTCCTCCGATGCACGGGGTCCCTGGTCCTATGAGCACATCTCTTGCCCACAAGGAGCCACATCCACCTCCTTCTCAGGCTCCTCAGTCTCCTTCAGGATCACGCACAAAACATTTATGCTTGGGCCCCTTCCAGATCTGCGTGAGTTCCAGGTGATTGGGACTAAGAACAAGGAGACCAACACCACAAGGGATGATCACCCCAAGCTTTGCCCTCTGACCTGTCTGTAACTAAGAGGAACAGGGTGCAGGCCAGAGAGGAGCCACACAGGAGCTGGGTGCCCTGCTGGCTCCACGAGCAGGTGCACACTATGACCCACGTCACCATCTACCTGTGGTTCCTTCCTCGGGGACACACTCAGAGCCACAGGCACCTTCTTATTATCTCCTCCTCTCTGGGCCACAGCTGACCCAACATCCCAGAGAGCAGCTGGCCTGCTGGTATTTCCTTTGGTTCTCTGAGAAGAAGACTCTCCCAGCAACCTGCATGGCATGTAAGTCCAGGTCTGGCATGTCTCTGAGTGTGAGGGATGCAGAGCCAGTGCACAGGCTCTGACGAGGAGATATGTGCTCCCCGGCTACCTATAGGATCCGGAGACCTCAGAGGTGATCCAGGTAGAAAGTGGACACCTCTCTCACCTCCTCACTTCCCTAGGTATGGCATTTAAGTTGCACCGGAGGTCAGGAGAAAGTTCCCTCCCTGTCCCATCCTTCCCCACACCCACATCATAGTGCCGTGTTTAGCAGAAAAGATTTTTAATGTCTAGTGTGAGGACAGGACCAGGGTTGACCTGGGGCAGTGTGAGGACCTTAGTTTCCCAAACACTCAAGCAAAGCACAACAGAGACAGAGACCTAAGAAGCCAGGAGCAGACTCATACTCCCTTGAATTGAATCTAACTTTGCTGTAACATGGTTTTTGAGGGCTCTCTGAAAGCTTACCTGGGGCAGTAAGTATAAGTGAAATCAGTATGGATTTGCCATGTCTGTGGTGGTGAAGAATGTTACGTCTTCTAATTTCTTTACTCATCTTTCATCTGACTCCCAGCCACCATGTGCCAGGTTGGCAGAGAACTCAATCTCTGTCATTATCAGGGGTTTTCCCATTGTCATCTCCTTTGAGGGAGTGTCTTCCACATCAGTGGAAACCTGTCAGTTTTGTCCGAACTTAGGGTGGAGCTGCCGGTGCTGAAGCTCCTTGGTCCATGCTTTTGTTTCTTGCTTGGGCCCCACACTGATTCCTGCCAAGTCTGAAATCCTTGAAGATGAGGGGCTTGCTTCCTGAGTGTACTACCAGCCACCTCCCCCCACCACCTCTCTGAAGTCACCTGCTCCTTCAGGCACTTCCAGGATCAAGAAGGGGGCCTAGGATCCCAGTTCCCTTCCACTTCTGGGAGAAATGTATTTCTCCTTTCAAATATTTATGGAGCAGTTGCCATATGCCAGGCATTGTTCTAGATATCCTGGTGTTACTACTGAATCAGATCCAGATGCTTGCCGCTTGAAAATCAATAGAGAGAGAGAGAGAAACACTGGTAGAAAGGAAACTTGTTTTTAATCAGAATGCTGGCAATCTGGGGAGATGGTGGACTCAATGTCCCCCAAGAAACCACCTCTGAAGATTCTGCTTGGCCATGAAAGCTTTTAAAGGGAAGTAATCTCAGTTAATCATTTGACATAGGGGGTCAGAGTCATCGCAATCCCCCCACTGTGTGCAGGCTTGTATGCCAGTTTGTCGACTTCTTGTGATTTTTCTTTAGATGCTCCTATTCACAAAGTCTGTTCACAAGATTACTGAAGGGGAAGCTAGGGAAGAGATCTGGTCATCTGTTAATTACTTATTCTTCATTTCTACTTCTTTGATCTATGGAAAGAACCAACAAGTTAGGCAAAATATTGTGTGATCAAAAGCTTTGAAAGTTGTGCTTGGGCCAGAGATGAGTAGAGCATGGGGGGGCGCCTGGTTTAAGGTTAGTGAAAAGACAAAGGGGGCTCCTGCAGAGAGCTCTTTCCTGCAAAGAGGTCTTTCCTGCCAAAAGCTGCTTATACTGGGATACTCAGTAAATTGAACAGGAAAAAAAAAAATTAAACCCATTTTAAATTGGGGTGACAGAAACATTAAATATAATAACAAATAAAGTCTTCTTACAAGGTGATAAGTACTATCGGGGAAAAGTAGCCCCTGATATGGGGATTTGTGAATGCTGGGATTGTGGGTGTGTTTTTAAGGAAGTGGAAGCTTAGTCCTCTTTAAGGATGGAATCTTTGGGCCAAACTTGAAGAAAGGGAGTTAGCCATGCAGGTCACAGGAAGGGGGCATTCCTTGTAGAGAGAATAGTGGAGAGAGAGACAGAGACAGAGATTGGGGGAGAGCTACTGGGAAAGTTGAGTGAAGGAGCATCTGATTGACTTGACTCTGGAAGGATCACTCTGATTACTCTACAGAGCAGACAGTTGAGGTAAGCAGCACTGTTCAGAAGCAGGGAGACAAACTAGGAACATTTTATAGTAATCCAGTAGAGAGAAAATGGTGGCTCAGACCCAGGTAGTAGAAGTGCAGTGGGGAGAAGTGATGCGCTCGAAGGCATTCACCTCTCTCTCCTCCTTTCTATGAAAACCTCTCAAGGGCATCAGGTTTCCAGATTAAAAATTCAGAAAGAGATTGTCCTCAAATGACTGCTTGTGCAGCATAAGACCTCCTGTGAGGCAAGGGAATACAAAGGACCTGGAAACTTCTTAGAGTTAGGGCTAACCTAAGAAGGGAAAAGAAAATGAGGAGGAGAGAGGAAAAGAAAAAGCAGTGTGTCAGTAAATTATCCTGACACACACATTTTTCTTTTGTCCTTTAGTTAAACATCATATGACGGGAAAGGGGGGTTTTAGGGGAGCTTTGTAAAGCAACAGCAGCTGGCTGGCAGAATTCTTTTGTTGGTCTCCCACAGTCAAATAAGAAGAGAGAAGAGAGGTGTTTGGCAGAACTCCCAGGGCATGGCAGAGATACCTGGCCTGGTGGGAGCTTCTGGGACCATTGCTGGGTGGACTTTGGTAGACACCATATGTTTGTACGGGAACTGGATAAAAAGATTATCCACCAGCTTCATTTGCAATCTTGGGTGACCTCCATTCCATGACCTGGGGTGCCCCCTCCCTACGCCCTGCCATTCCTACAGTGACAGTGGTAGCTTTGTACCAATTCTTCTCATTCTTTCAAGAACTTTCCACCCATTTTGCCAATCATAAATATTTCACATAGCACCTTTTCATGTGTCTGTTGGCCACCCATATGTCTTCTTTGGAAAAATGTTCAGATTCTCTGCCCATTTTTTTAATCAGCTTGTTTCTTTTTTTGATGTTGAGTAGTGTGCATTCTTTGTATACTTAGATATTAAGCCCTTATCAGATATATCATTTGCAAATATCATCACCGATTCAGTAGGCAGCCTTTTCATTTTGTTTATGGTTTCCTTCATGTATAAAAAGCTTTTTAGTTTTATGTAGTCCCATTTCTTTATGTTTCCTTTGGTTTCCCTTGCCTGAAGAGACATATCCAAAAAAATATTACTAAGACCAATGTCAAAGTGTGCACTGCCTATGTTTTCTTCTAAAGTTTTATGGTTTCAGGTCTTACATTTAAGTCTTTAATCAATTTTGAATTTATTTTTGTGCATGGTATAAGTAGTCAGTTTCTTTTGCATGAAGCTATCTAGTTTTCCCAACACCATTTATTGAAGAGACTATCTTTTCCACCATTGTATATTCTTGCCTCTTTTGTCATAGATTAATTGCCCATATAAGTGCGAGTTCATTTTTGTGTTCTTTATTCTGTTCCATTGATCTATGGGGTCTGTTTTTGTGCCAGTGTCATACTGTTTTGACTACTGTATCTTTGTAGTACAGTTTGAAATTGGGGCGTGTGATAACTCCACCTTTGTTCTTCTTTCTCAAGATTGTTTTGGCTATTTGGGGTCTTTTGTGTATCCATACAAGTTTTAGAATTGTTCGTTCTACTTCTATGAAAAATGTCATAGTTATTTTGATTGGGATTTCATTGAATCTGTAAATTGTCTTGGATAGTATGGTCACTTTGCACTTTGACAATATTAATTCTTCCAATCCATGAGCATGGTATATCTTTCCATCTCTTTGTGTCATCTTGATTTATTTCATCGGTATCTTATAGTATTCAAAACAGAGGTATTTTACCTCCTTAGTTAGGTTTATTCCTAGGTATTTTATTATTTTTGATGTGATTATAAATGGGATTGTTTTCTTAATTTCTCTTTCTGATAGTTCATTGTTAGTGTAAAGAAATACAAAATTGATACACAGAAATCTGTTGCATCCTGCAACTTTGCCAAATTCATTAATGAGCTCTAGTAGATTTTTGTGGCTTCTTTAGGATTTTCTGTATATAGTATCATGTTATGTAGAAACAGTGACAGTTTTACTACTTCCTTTCCAATTTGGATACCCTTTATTACCTTTCCTTGTCTGATTGCTGTGGCTAGGATTTTAATATATGTTGAATAAAAGTGGTGAGAGTGGGCATCCTTGTCTAGTTCCTGGTCTTAGAGGAAATGCTTTCAGCTTTTCATCATTCAGTATTATGTTAGTTGTGGGCTTTTCATATATGGCCTTTATTATGCTGAGGTATGTTCCCTGTATACTCAGTTTCTGGAGAATTTGTATCATAAATAGATAATGAATTTTATCAAAAGTTTTTCTGCATCTATTGAAATAATCATATGATTTTTATTTTTCAATTTGTTAATGTGGTGTATCACATTGATTGATTTGCAGTATTGAACCATACTTGCATCTCTGGGAGAAACCCCACTTGACCACAGTATATGATCCTTTTAATGTATTGTTGGATTTGATTTGCTAGTATTTTATGGAGGATTTTTGCATCTAAGTTCATTAGTGATATTGGCATGTAATTTGCTTTTTTTGTGATATCTTCATCTGGTTTTGGTATGAGGGTGGGGCTGGCCTTGTAGAATGAGTTTGGAAGTGTTCCTTCCTCTACAGTTTTTCAGAATAGTTTGAGAAGGATAGGTGTTAACTGTTCTCAAAATGTTTGGTAGAATACACCTCGGAAGCTGTCTGGTCTTAGACTTTTGTTTTTTGGGAATTTTTTTTATTACTGATTCAATTTCATTACTGGTAATTGGTCTGTTCATATTTTCTATTTCTTCTTGGTTCAGTCTTGTGAGATTGTACATTCCTGGGAATTTGTCCATTTCTTCTAGGTTGCTTATTTTATTGGTGTATAATTGTTCATAGTAATTTCTTTTGATCCTTTGTATTTCTGTGGTGTCAGTTGTAACTTCTCCTTTTTCATTTCTGATTTTATTGATCTGGGCCCTCTCTCTCTTTTTCTTGATGAGTCTGGCTAAAGGTTTATCAAATTTATCTTTTCAAAGAGCCAGCTCTTAATTTCATTGATCTTTTCTATATAAATTTCTATTTCACTTATTTCTGCTCTGATCTTTATGATTTCTTTCCTTCTACTAACTTTGGGTTTTGCTTGTTCTTCTTTTTATAGTTCTTTTAGGTGAAATATTAGATTGTTGCTTTGAGATTTTTGTTTCCTGTGGTGTGCTTGTATTGCAATAAACTTCCTTTGGAACTGCTTTTGCTGAGTCCAATAAATTTGGATTGTTGTGTTGTTGTTTTAATTTGTCTTCAGGTATTTTTGGACTTCCTCTGATTTCTTCAGTGATCCATTGGTTGTTTATTAGCATATTCCTTAACCTCCATGTGTTTGTGTTTTTTGTGGTTTTTTCCTTGTAGCTGATTTCTAGTTTATACCTTTATGGTTGGAAAAGGTGCTTGATAAGATTTCAATTTTCTTAAATTTACTGAGACTTGTTTTGTGGCCTGGCATGTTACCTATCCTGAAGAATGTCCCATGTACACTTGAATGTATATCCTGCTGTTTTTAGATGGATTGTTTTGATATATCTATTGATTCCAGCTGTTCTAAAATATCATTTAAAGCCAGTCTTTCCTTATTGATTTTCTGCCTAGGTGATCTCTCCATTGATTTAGGTAGGGTGTTAAAGTTCCCTACCGTTATTATGTTACTGCCAATCACTCCTTTTATGTCTGTTAATATTTGCTTTAGGTTTTTAGGTGATTCCATGTTGGGTGCATACCTGTTTAAAATTGTTATATTTTCTTCTTGGATTTATCCCTTGATCCTTATGTAGTGTCCTTCTTTGTCTCTTATAACAGTCTTTATTTTAAAGTCTATTTTGCCTAATATGAATATTGATACTTTGGCTTTCTTTTGATTTCCATTTGCATGGAATACCATTTTACATCCCCTCACTTTCAACCTGTGTGTGTCTTTAAATCTGAAGTGTTTCTCTTGTAGGCAGCATATATATGGGTCCTGTTTTTGTATCCATTCAGTCTTTTTTTAAAAAATTTATTTATTTATTTTTGGCTGTGTTGGGTCTTTGTTGCTGCACGCAGGCTTTCTCTAGTTGTGGCGAGCGGGGGCTACTCTTCGTTGCGGTGTGCAGGCTTCTCATTGCAGTGGCTTCTCTCATTGTGGAGCACGGGCTCTAGGCATGTGGGCTTCAGTAGTTGTGGCACGCGGGCTCAGTAGTTGTGGCTCACAGGTTCTAGAGCACAGGCTCAGTAGTTGTGGCACACGAGCTTAGTTGCTCCGCGGCATGTGGGATCTTCCCGGACCAGGGATCGAACCCGTGTCCCCTGCATTGGCAGGCAGATTCTCAACCACTGCGCCACCAGGGAAGCCCCCACTCTTTCTTTTGATTGGAATATTTAGTCCATTTACATTTAAAGTAATTATTGATAGGTATGTACTTATTGCCATTTTGTTCATTTGGGGGAGTTGTTTTTGTAGACCTTTTTTGTTCCTTTCTTCTTTTGCTTAGCTCCCTGACCAGGGATCAAACCCATGCCCCCTGCAGTGGAAGCATGTAGTTTTAATCACTGGGCCACCAGGGAAGTCCTTTAATATCTATCTTTAATGTTATGTTTGGATTCCTTTCTTTTGTGTGTGTGTGTATATCTATTATGGATTTTTGGATTGTGGTTACCATGAGGTTTATATACAGCACTATATATCTATGGGTCCTAGGTTGGGTGGTTGTGGGGTGGGGTTCCCAAATTTATTGTCAGCCTGCTGGTGGACAGAGCTGGTTCCTATCATGGCTGGCTGTGGGGTCTGGGGTGTACCAAAGCTGGCATCAGACTGCTGGTAAGAGGGGCCAGATCCCAGGGTGGCTGGTTGAGGGGCCCAAAATGTCTTGGAGCTGGTGTAGGCCTGCTGGTGAGTGTGACGTGGGGGTCCCAGAGCTAGTGTCAGCCCACTGGTGGGCAGAGCTGGTTCTTAGGGTCTCTGGCTCTAGGGGTCCTGGAGTTGGTGTTGGCCTGCTGGTGGGTGGGTTCAGGTCCCAACAGATGGCTGCAGGGTCCTGGGAGTCTTGGGGCTGGTGCTGGCTGGTGCAATAGTGGGCAGAGCCAGGTCCTGGGTCCTCTGGTGGACAGAGCTGGGTCTTTTGGCTTCTGGGAGCTCAGGGGCTCCAAAGGCAGCCAGCCTGCTGGTGGGTGGAGCCATGTACCCACCCAGCTAGCTGCTTGGCCTGAGTTGTCCCAGTACTGGTACCAACAGGCTGGTGGGGAGGGGGGCAGGGCCCAGTGTTTATTAACGAGAGGGAGGATTGCAAACTGATGCTTGCAAGCACCAGTGTCCTCTTGACAAAATGAGCTCCCCAGATTGGCTGCTGCCAGTGTCTGTATCTCTAGGGTGAGCTCCAATTGCTTCCTGTCTCTCCAAGAGGCTCTCTAAGGTCAGCACGTGGGTCTGACCCAGGCTCATTTCAAATGACTGCTTCTGCCCTGGGTCTCAGAGTGTGATATTTTGTGTGCACCTGTTAAGAGTGGATTTGCTATTTCCTACAGCCCTCTGGTTCTCCTGAAAGTAAGCCCCACTGGCCTTCAAAGCCAAACATGCTGGGGCCTCCTCTTCCTGGTGCAGGAGCCCCCAGGCTGGGGATCCCAATGTGGAGCTCGGACCTCTTGCTCCTTGGGGAGAACCTCTGCAGCTGTAGTTATCCTCCTCTTTGTAGGTTGCCTACCAGGAGGTATGGCTCTTGACTAAACCACATCTCTGCCCCTCCTATCCATCTTGTGTGGTTCCCTCTTTATGTCTTTATTTATTTTGGGGGGGGGGATTTTTTTTTTATTCAAAGAGAAAGTCACAAAAATTATAATCATCCTCATCAGTTCACTCAGTCCCATGTAATTAATTTTTTTTTCATCTTGATCTTTTGTTAGCACTTTTATGAATTCATCAGTTTTCCATTAGAGTTCTGAAAATGCTTATTCATTCAGTTCAGCAGTATACTCAGTTACCAGAAACCTGTACTAGTCAGAGTCTTTTCCATGAATTCCTTGAAGACGAAACACTTTTATAGGAACATTTTTGCAAAAGCATCAGAGTACACACAGAAGTGTCTGTAAATGACAAAAGACTTAAAAATGACCACAGTTAAAGATTTGATGAAAGTTGATAATAATGCAATTGACAAGGAAATTTAGTTATTTCTGAAATATACATTTTAAAGTAATAACTAGAATTATGACTTATAACATTATACCAGAACATATAAAATTTTTAGAAATTTCATGTAATGTCTGAAACATTTATATTAACATATTTCCATACAAATAACCCAAAGAAAGTTTAGTATTAGTTATTTGTTTGTTTGTTTGTTTATACTGCAGGTTCTTATTAGTCATCAATTTCATACACATCAGTGTATACATGTCAATCCCAATCGCCCAATTCAGCACACCACCATCCCCACCCCACCGCGGTTTTCCCCCCTTGGTGTCCATAGGTTTGTTCTCTACATCTGTGTCTCAACTTTGGTCCTGCAAACCGGTTCATCTGGACCATTTTTCTAGGTTCCACATATATGCGTTAATATACGATATTTGTTTTTCTCTTTCTGACATACTTCACTCTGTATGACAGTCTCTAGATCCGTCCACGTCTCAACAAATGACTCAATTTCGTTCCTTTTTATGGCTGAGTAATATTCCATTGTATATATGTACCACATCTTCTTTATCCATTCGTCTGTCAATGGGCATTTAGCTTGCTTCCATGACCTGGCTATTGTAAATAGTGCTGCAATGAACATTGGGGTGCATGTGTCTTTTTGAATTATGGTTTAATCTGGGTATATGCCCAGTAGTGGGATTGCTGGATCATATGGTAATTCTATTTTTAGTTTTATAAGGAACCTCCGTACTCTTCTCCATAGTGGCTGTATCAATTTACATTCCCACCAACAGTGCAAGAGGGTTCCCTTTTCTCCACACCCTCTCCAGCATTAGTTGTTTGTAGATTTTCTGATGATGCCCATTCTAACTGGTGTGAGGTGATACCTCACTGTAGTTTTGATTTGCATTTCTCTAACAATCAGTGATGTTGACCAGCTTTTCATGTGCTTCTTGGCCATCTGTATGTCTTCTTTGGAGAAATGTCTATTTAGGTCTTCTGCCCATTTTTGGATTGGGTTGTTTGTTTCTTTAATATTGAGCTGCATGAACTGTTTATATATTTTGGAGATTAATCCTTTTTCCGTTGATTTGTTTGCAAATAATTTCTCCCATTCTGAGGGTTGTCTTTTCGTCTTGTTTATGGTTTCCTTTTCTGTGCAAAAGCTTTGAAGTTTCATTAGGTCCCATTGGTTTATTTTTGTTTTTATTTCCATTACTCTAGGAGGTGGGTCAAAGATCTTGCTGTGATTTATGTCAAAGAGTGCTCTTCCTATGTTTTTCTCTAAGAGTTTTATAGTGTCCGGTCTTACATTTAGGTCTCAAATCCATCTTGAGTTTATTTTTGTGTATGGTGTTAGGGAGTGTTCTAATTTCATTCTTTCACATGTAGTTGTCCAGTTTTCCCAGCACCACTTATTGAAGAGACTGTCTTTTCTCCATTGTATATCCTTGCCTCCTTTGTCATAGATTAGTTGACCGCAGATGCGTGGGTTTATGTCTGGGCTTTCTATCTTGTTCCATTGATCTATGTTTCTGTTTTTGTGCCAGTACAATATTGTCTTGATTACTGTAGCTTTGTAGTATAGTCTGAAGTCAGGGAGTCTGATTCCTCCAGCTCCGTTTTTTTTTCCTTCAAAACTGCTTTGGCTATTCGGGGTCTTTTCTGTCTCCATACAAATTTTAAGATGATTTGTTCTAGTTCCGTAAAAAATGCCATTCCAAGAACATGGTATAGCTCTCCATCTGTTGGTATCATCTTTAATTTCTTTCATCAGTGTCTTATAGTTTTCTGCATACAGGTCTTTTGTCTCCTTAGGTAGGTTTATTCCTAGGTATTTTATTCTTTTTGTTGCAATGGTAAATGGGAGTGTTTCCTTAATTTCTCTTTCAGATTTTTCATCATTAGTGTATAGGAATGCAAGAGATTACTGTGTATTAATTTTGTATCCTGCAACTTTACCAAATTCATTAATTAGCTCTAGGAGTTTTCTGGTGGCATTTTTAGGATTCTCTATGTATAGTATCATGTCATCTGCAAACAGTGACAGTTTTACTTCTTCTTTTCCAATTTGTATTCCTTTTGTTTCTTTTTTTTCTCTGATTGCCGTGGCTAGGACTTCCAAAATTATGTTGAATAATAGTGGTGAGAGTGGACATCCTTGTCTTGTTCCTGATTTTAGAGGAAATGCTTTCAGTTTTTCACCATTGAGAATGATGTTTGCTGTGGGTTTGTCATATATGGCCTTTATTATGTTGAGGTAGGTTCCCTCTATGCCCACTTTCTGGAGAGTTTTTATCATAAATGGGTGTTGAATTTTGTCAAAAGATTTTTCTGCATCCATTGAGATGATCATATGGTTTTTATTCTTCAATGTATTAATGTGGTGTATCACATTGATTGATTTGCGTATATTGAAGAATCCTTGCATCCCTGGGATAAATCCCACTTGATCATGGTGTATGACATTTTAATGTGTTGTTGGATTCTGTTTGCTAGTATTTTGTTGAGGATATTTGCATTTATATTCATCAGTGATATTTGTCTGTAATTTTCTTTTTTTGTAGTATCTTTGTCTGGTTTTTATATCAGAGTGATGGTGGCCTCATAGAATGAGTGTGGGAGTGTTCCTTCCTCTGCAATTGTTTGGAAGAGTAAGAAGGATGGGTGTTAGCTCCTCTCTAAATGTTTGATAGAATTCACCTGTGAAGCCATCTGGTCCTGGACTTTTGTTTGTTGGAAGATTTTTAATCACAGTTTCAATTTCATTCTTTGTGATTGGTGTGTTCATATTTTCTGTTTCTTCCTGGTTCAGTCTTGGAAGGTTATACGTTTCTAAGAATTTGTCCATTTCTTCCCATTGTCCATTTTATTGAAATAGAGTTGCTTGTAGTAGTCTCTTAGGATGCTTTGTATTTCTGCTGTGTCTGTTGTCACTTCTCCTTTTTCATGTCTAATTTTATTGATTTGAGTCCTCTCCCTCTCTTTCTTGATGAGTCTCCGTAATGGTTTATCAATTTTGTTTATCTTCTCAAAGAACCAGCTTTTAGTTTTATTGATCTTTGCTAATGTTTTCTTTGATTCTATTTCATTTTTTTCTGCTCTAATCTTTATGATTTCTTTCCTTCTGCTAACTTTGGGTTTTGTTTGTTCTTCTTTCTCTAGTTTCTTTAGGTGTAAAGTTAGATTGTTTACTTGAGATTTTTCTTGTTTCTTGAGGTAGGCTTGTATAGCTATAAACTTCCCTCTTAGAACTGCTTTTGCTGCATCCCATAGGTTTTGGATTGTCGTGTTTTCATTGTCATTTGTCTCTAGGTATTTTTTGATTTCCTCTTTGATTTCTTCAGTGCTCTCTTGGTTGTTTAGTAACGTATTGTTTATCCTCCATGTGTTTGTGTTTTTTACGTTTTTTCCCCTATAATTCATTTCTAATCTCATAGCATTGTGGTCAGAAAAGATGCTTGACATGATTTTAATTTTCTTAAATTTACTGAGGCTTGATTAGTGACCCAAGATGTGATCTATCCTGGAGAATGTTCCGTGCGCACTTGAGAAGAAAGTGTAATCTACTGTTTTTGGATGGAATGTCCTATAAATATCAATTAAATCTATCTGGTCTATTGTGTCATGTAAAGCTTCTGTTTCCTTATTTATTTTCACTTTAGATGATCTGTCCATTGGTGTAAGTGAGGTGTGAAACTCCCCCACTATTACTGTGTTACTGTCGATTTCCTCTTTTATAGCTGTTAGCAGTTACCTTATGTATTGAGGTGCTCCTATGTTGGGTGTATATATATTTATAATTGTTGTATCTTCTTCTTGGATTGATCCCTTGATCATTATGTAGTGTCCTTCCTTGTCTCTTGTAACATTCTTTATTTTAAAATCTATTTTATCTGATATGAGTATAGCTACTCCTGCTTTCTTTTGATTTCCATTTGTATGCAATATCTTTTTCCATCCCCTCACATTCGGTCTGTATGTGTCCGTAGGTCTGAAGTGGGTCTCTTGTAGACAGCATATATATGGGTCTTGTTTTTGTATCCATTCAGCGAGCCTGCATCTTCTTGTTGGAGCATTTAATCCAGTCATGTTTAAGGTAATTGTTGATATGTATGTTCCTGTGACCATTTTCTTAATTGTTTTGGGTTTGTTTTTGTAAGTCCTTTTCTTCTCTTGTGTTTCCCACTTAGAGAAGTTCCTTTAGCATTTGTTGTAGAGCTGGTTTGGTGGTGCTGAATTCTCTTAGCTTTTGCTTGTTTGTAAAGCTTTTGTTTTCTCCATCGAATCTGAATGAGATCCTTGCTGGGTAGAGTAATCTTGGTTGTCAGTTCTTCCCTTTCATCACTTTAAGTATATTATGCCACTCTCTTCTGGCTTGTAGAGTTTCTGCTGAGAAATCAGCAGTTAACCTTATGGGAGTTCCCTTGTATGTTATTTTTCGTTCTTCTCTTGCTGCTTTCAATAACTTTTCTTTGTCTTTAATTTTTGCCAATTTGATTACTATGTGTCTCGGCATGTTTCTCCTTGGGTTTATCCTGTATGGGACTCTCTGCACTTCCTGGACTTGGGTGGCTATTTCCTTTCCCACGTTAGGTAAGTTTTCGACTATAATCTCTTCAAATATTTTCTCGGGTCCTTTCTCTCTCTCTTCTCCTTCTGGGACCCCTATAATGCGAATGTTGTTGCATTTCATGTTGTCCCAGAGGTCTCTTAGGCTGTCTTCATTTCTTTTCATTCTTTTTTATTTATTCTGTTCCACAGCAGTGAATTCCACTATTCTGTCTTCCAGGTCACTTATCCGTTCTTCTGCCTCAGTTATTCTGCTATTGATTCCTTCTAGTGTAGTTTTCATTTCAGTTATTGTATTGTTCATCTCTTTTTGTTTGTGCTTTAATTCTTCTAGGTGTTTGTTAAACATTTCTTGCATCTTTTTGATCTTTGCCTCCATTTTTTCCCCGAGGTCCTGGATCATCTTCACTATCATTATTCTGAATTCTTTTTATGGAAGGTTGCCTATCTCCACTTCATTTGGTTATTTTTCTGGGGTTTTATCTTGTTCCTTCATCTGGTACATTGCCCTCTGCCTTTTCATCTTGTCTGTGTTTCTGTGAATGTGGTTTTTGTTCCACAAGCTGCAGGATTGTAGTTCTTTTTGCTTCTGCTGTCTGCCCTCTGGTGGATGAGGCTATCTAAGAGGCTTGTGTAAGTTTCCTGATGGGAGGGACTGGTGGTGGGTAGAGCTGACTGTTGCTCTGGTGGGCAGAGCTCAGTCAAACTCTAATCCACTTGACTGTTGATGGGTGCGGCTGGGTTCCCTCCCTGTTGGTTGTTTGGCCTGAGGCAACCCAACACTTGAGCTTACCTTGGCTCTTTGGTGGGGCTAATGACAGACTCTGGGAGGGCTCACGCCAAGGAGTACTTCCCAGAACTTCTGCTGCCAGTGTCCTTGTCCCCATGGTGAGCCACAGCCCCCCCACACACCTCTGCAGGAGACCCTCCAACACTAGCAGGTAGGTCTGGTTCAGTCTCCCCTGGGGTCACTGCTCCTTCCCCTGGGTCCCAATGCACACACAACTTTGTGTGTGCCATCCAGGAGTGGAGTCTCTGTTTCCCCCAGTCCTGTCAAAATCCTGCAATCAATTCCCACTAGGCTTCAAAGTCTGATTCTCTAGGAATTCCTCCTCCTGTTGCTGGACCCCCAGGTTGGGAAGCCTGATGTGGGGCTCAGAACGTTCACTCCAGTGGGTGGACTTCTGTGATATAAGTGTTCTTCATTCTGTGAGTCACCCACCCACCAGTTCTGAGATTTGATTTTACTGTGATGGCGCCCCTCCTACCATCTCATTTTGGCTTCTCCTTTGTCTTTGGATGTGGGGTGTCTTTTTTGGTGAGCTCCAGTGTCTTCCTGTTGATGATTGTCCAGCAGCTAGTTGTGATTCTGGTGTTCTCACAAGAGGGAGTGAGAGCACATCCTTCTACTCCACCATCTTGGTTCCTCTCTTCCCTCTTTATGTCTTTAGTTGTAGATTTTTTCTGCTAGTCTTCAGGTCTTTCTCATTAATAGTTGCTCTGTAAATGGTTGTAATTTTGGTATGCCCATGGGATAAGGTGAGTTCAGGTTCTTTACTCTACCATCTTGGCCACTCCCTTATCTAAATTCTTTTAGGCAGTTAAGGGGGAGTTAAAAAGCCCTTCCTGAGTCTTTTGGGCCTGATTGTCTTCAGCTTAAATATATTCACATGTCAAAGTGGCATATTTGGGAATGGCATATTCTGCTCCCCTTCACTCCCACCTTTGAAACTTCCCCTAGAAGTTTCACATTCCAGAAGTAGAGTTGGTAGATTGCTACATCACTGAACCAGTCTCTTAATCCTGATAATAGGTCAGTGCAGTTAAACAATCGTGCCTCATATCAGGAGGCAGTGATGCAGGTAGGCTCCCAAAGTTAGGGCCAGTCTGAGTCTTGAGGGCAGCCAGTCAAAGATTTCTAATTGTTGGGCTCAAAGCATCTTCAGATGAATTGAAAGCAGGCAATGGCAATCTGACAGTTTTCATGATTTGCAGTTTGAAAGTCTCTGGTGATATTTCTGAGAGGCCCATATAGCAACACACACAAAGATTATCCATACATGAGCTGGTGTGATTTCTCTGAGGTCTATATCAGGTTGTCCAACTTTTGCTTACTTGGCTTCAGAAAAAGAACAGTTTTAGTTCTCAAGGATTCCAAATCAGAAGGGTGCGAAAAAATTGGAAACATTAGTTTGGAGAGTTGGAGCCAAATATTGGAGAAAACTAGAAGAATTCAGAATCTAGTCCACTTTACAGGTAGAAAACAAAACCTCAATGAAAATTAACAGCACTAGAATTAGATACCCCAAAGGTGTATTGTTGAAACATAATTATTCTTTCATTATCACCCCCATTTCTATTGAAGATAATTTGCAAACAAATTAGTCTTATTGTGTTTAAGTCTAGTTTCAATAAACTGGGCCTAATTATTTACATAAGTGTAGCAAGAATAGTGATTGACCACATAAGCTCTTTTAATCTGCTTTATTGGAACTTTTCATAAGGAATCTCAGAATGGACTTTTAAAAACCTATCAAGGCTAGGAAGCCAAGCCAAGAACTTGACACCAGGCTTCATCTGCACAATACCTGTAGATTTGGGTGAATTCGTCTCTTCTCAAGGTCCCCCAAATATCCTGAGTTTCCTGCACTTGCCAGGAAATGACCTTCCTTATTCATGTGGTAAGGCTATGGGTAACCCTGTAAGCAATGTAATAGGGCAATTTTTCTGAGGGGCTTTATTGGCTCCATGAAGTCAACTTTAGTTCCTTAAAGCTATCTGGTCATATCTGATTCTATTCATATTGTCAAATAAGACATTCCAGCCAAAGCCTTTGTAATAGAACCAAGTTTTCCAATTGCATCCTTCTACAAGAACAGATTCTTATTGAATTTACACAAATAACTAAATTGCCATGAAAATAAGAATACTCACTGATGGTTTCTTAATTCTGAAGGGATCATGTAAGGAGAAAAAGTAACTATTTCATCTTTGTTCACAAAGGTATACTTTACCAAGTTGCTGTAAGTCACAGATAGCTTAAGAAAAAAGATTTTCTTAATCTGGAAAAACAAAACATTAAGGAACCAGCAATGTTTCAAACAAAGTCATTAAAAAATTATAATAATCCTCATCAGTTCATTCAGTTCCATAAAACTAATTCTTGTTGATATTGATTGATCTTTTGTTAGCACTTTTATGAAGCCATCAGTTTCCCTGTTAGAGTTCTGCAAATTCTTACCCATTTTCGTGATATTATCTTAAAGTGATCAGAAACCTGTATTCTAGAGTACTTGTCAGAGTCCTTTCCATGAATCTCTCTGAAGATGAAACATATTTGCAAAAGCATGAGAGTAAAACAATAACTCTTTATAAAATACAAAGACTTAAAAATGGCCATGGTTAAAAATCTGATGAGAGTTCATTGAAGTTCTATTGACAAGGAAATTTAGTTATTTCTGTGACATACAACATTTTAAGGTAATAACTAGAATTATGGCTATTTACATCATTACATCAGGACATATATTAATAATATATATCCATACAAATGTAACTTAAGAAGGTTTAGCATCACTTACTTGCCCATGGAATTTAATATATCAAATAAGCCTAATTAGAGTAACATCTCTTTTTTTTAAAATAAGAGAACAAATTTTTAAAAAATAAGAACAAATTTTCCAGGAGCCCAATGGAGAAATACTAAAGTTACTTGCAGATCAGAAAGACTTCATTTAGAATTTGATTTTGGAAATTGTTTCAAAAATATCAAAATGTTTTGGATATTTGACTAAAAATGACCACAGATCATTATGAAACAATACTTAATTATCCATTTTAAAGTGACAATAAGAGATTTCAAAGGCAAATACAGAAAGTTACACACTTCTGAATAAAACTTAGCTATTTTAATATCAAAGACTTCGTTTATTTAAGTAATCGAAGACCTAGTGCTAAAGATAACATGAAGCACCACAGGAAATTATTTTGATAAAACAAAATCTTTGCTTCTAGGCAGATTACTTAAAAAGTAAAGAAAAACCTTATTTTAAATTTCTTTTAAGAGCAGACCAATAATCAAAAAAACCTGTCCTTTTAGTGGAAGAAAATTCAGTTTTACATGAGTACACTATTGGTATTAAAGCTTAATTTTACAACCCTTATAAAAACAGTTCAATTTTTAGCCAACTTGATCACAAAAGATTTCTTCTTCCTCTCTCTCTTTTTAACTTTCTATGTCCATAGTGTGTCCTTCATTTCCTTCCTTCCCATTCTGAAATAACCAGATTTAACTTAGGACAAGTTCACTTTAATTTCCCTCAATAAAAATGCATCTCCATACCTTGTACCTTTTCTAAACAAACAAAAAATAAAGCCACATTCAACTTTCCTTGCATACAGAGTTGCTTCCCTTATTATTTGTAGTACCTAAAAGTTACACATGTTAGAATTCTTGACCCTTAGAAAACTTAATTCCTAATGAAAACTAAATAAGCAATTATGAACTGTCTGTTAGAACAGCATCTTTAGATTGGCAAATTTATGAATACATTTTATAATTTCTAGAAACACATGCTTTCTTATAGTTTTTCAGTGTGGCATGAAACATGTAGAAACCAATAGATACAAATATTTTCAGTTCCTCTGTAAAAGGAAATCAAAAGTGGGTAAATCTATTTTCAGTAATTAATGTTTCAGTATTTTATCTTATTTAGAATTGATCTAGATATTCAGTGAATTTTTATCATTTAACTTAACTTAGCAAACTCTAAGTATGTAAGTTACCAAAAACATTTGGGAAACTATGTAAGTACACGTACCATAAAACATAATTATTGTGGGAAAAAGTTCACCTAAAAACTCTTATCCCATTTACACCTATCTAAATCACTTGCTCCCAACAATTATGTTTAGATTACCCATGACAAATTCATGAGACAAAGTCAACCATCACCCCAAGCTATTTTTCTTGCTGACAATTTTTGTAACTGATAATGTGAACTTATTTTACTAAAAAGCAAGGTAAAATCAAAGCATTATATTCAATATTGATAACTCAAGACATGTTCACATCTTCAACTAGCTTTTATTTACCAAGGATTGTCCCAGATCATGTAAACTTGAAAAACATTTGGGTTAAGTTTCTATACTTCTGAGAGTATACTTAATTTACATAGCACTTGTTTCTTTTTAAGTCAATTAAATGGAGTTCTTTACAAATTAATTTTAGCAATACCATTCAGAGGTAGAAAATACAACACATCTGCAATAGAGAGAGATAGATACATAGATATATAGAGAGATAGGGAGATAGATATAGACACATAAAGATGTAGACAGATACAGAAACCTTATAGTTTTCATTTTTAAAATTTAGCCATGAGATGGTTATAATAATATAAAACTCACTAGTTTATAAAACAACAGTTTGAATAAGTTAGGTTTACCTGACTAGATTTGGGGCATGGTAGTTTATAGCAGTTTGTATTTTTTAAAAGCCTCTCCCCTCCACCCCTCTTCTTCTCTGATGAGTATGGGTTGCATTTTAGCTGTTTCCTGGGGTGTTTACATTTTAAAGACATGGTGAGATTTACATTTCAAAGGACAGAAAAAGAATGAAAGTTTTCTCCCAGGAGTTTTGAGGTATATTTCTCTATTATCAGAAGTTTAGGATAATTACTATTTAAATTTTTCCTTCATTTTAGAACAATTCTGTTCCAATGTCCTGATATTTTATAATATCTACAAGCATTTTGAGATGAATAGGGGAGGTTTGGGGGATAGTAACTTTTTCTAGAGCTACATTTCTGATTTTGCAAAGAATTGTAAGATAAGGACAGTTACTTTTCATTTCTCAAATAATTGGGTTGCAGCCTAAATGATATCAAGGGGCTGATCCTCCCATCCAACTACATTATCTTCAATTTATTTCTTTATGTCAGGGAGACTGTCAACTAAGATGGAAATCAAAAGTTTTATATGTTCTGGATTTAGAGCTGTTTGTCTGGAATGTTTTAGTAAATCATTTCACAAAGACTTGAAGGCAGTGTGCCTTTTGTTAAGTCTGTATAAAGCATTTTAACAAAGGCATTCTTTCTGAGTTCACAATTCAAACTTGAGCCAATTCACCTTAGGGGAAAAAAGCCTCAACTATTGCTTCTGTCAGGCCCTGAGTATTAGCCTTCAGCTGATCATTTGTAGGCAGGCCTAGAAGAAATTCTGGTCATCTGTATCCTCTGTGTGGTGTGGGCTTTCCTCAGGAAGCTGTCTTGCTTGTCTGTTAACTACAGTGTAATCATGAGTAGGAAGAACACCCAGTAGCAGCTAATCAAGGTCCCTGTGATCAAGGTTGTGAATGGCCACTGATCTTTCTAGGTTTCTCTCTGAATTTGGTAGGATCTTCTGAAAGTGGAGGTAAAGGGGCATTAAAATTTTAAAAATCTGCTGCTGTCCAGGAGACATGAATTCTTTGGGTAGGAAGGCCTTAAGTTGGCAGAGCCTGCTTACACAGCCCTGGAAAGTGGAGGAGTTATAGGGACAACAAAGTAAGCCCTACCGCCCATCTTGGGTGCTTCTGCTAAATTAAATTCCTGAATTTTAGTATTTACACGAGTAACCTGTATACCCCAGGCCTGGAGATTAGGCCAGAGCACTCTCATAAATCTTGTAAAGAAAGGGAAGTCAAAATAGGCAGCTGGGTGTTTGTTTGAGGGATTTTCTGTGGAAGGAGGGGGAATTTGGGAGTTAAGGGATTTTGCTGAGGTGATGGGGCTGGACTTCAAGAAGAGGAATTTAGTTTTTGGTTCTAAGTCTAATTTCTTTTCCTTCATCTTATTAAGGGAGTCTCTAAGGCTAGCCAATATATTCCTTTGTGTCTTTTAAAAATTTGGTCTTTCCATAGGTACCAAAAAAGAAAAGTTTTTAGAATGAGAGCTAAAAAAATATTATTTTATTCCAATATAGCCAATTCAAAGTATCCATGGGAATTCCCTGGTGGTCCAGCAGTTAGGACTCGGTGCTTTCACTGCCAGGGCCCACATTTGATCCTGTTGGGGAACCAAGATCCTGCAAGATGTGTGGCGCAGCCAAAAAAGTAGAACACAAAGAAAGCATCTATGATCTGGCCATTGACAAGTAGGATCTTACATTAATCTCAATAGTGACTCAAACCAATAAGCCATTTTTATGGCTTAAACAAAGATGCAAAAGGTGTCACAAAGGAGGTAAGATGCAGCAATTGTCCCAGAGGAGGGTACAAATAGATCCCACATACCACAACTTAGAGTTTGCATGCTGCAACTAAAGATCCTGCAACTAAAAAAGATCCCGCATGCACAATGAAGATCAAAGATCCCGCATGCTGTAACTAAGACCTGGCGCAGCCAAATAAATAAATAAATATTTTGAAAAGTAAATCAAATAAAAAATAAAGACTATTACAAGAGACAAAGAAGGACACTACATAATGATCAAGGGATCAATCCAAGAAATTGATATAACAATTGTGAATATATATGCACTCAACACAGGAGCACCTAAATACATAAGGCAAATATTAACAAACATAAAAGGAGAAATTGACAGTAACACAATAACAGTAGTGTAATTTATCACCCCCTCTACATCAATGGACAGATCATACAGAAAATCAATAAGGAAACAACACATTAGACGAGATGAACTTAATTGATATATATAGAGCATTCCATCTGAAAGCAGAATACACATTCTTTTCAAGTGCACATGGAAAAACCTCCAGGATAGAGCACATGCTAGGCCACAAAACAAGCCTCAGTAAATTTAAGAAAACTGAAATGATATCAAGCATCTTTTCTCACCACAACACTGTGAGGTTAGAAATAAACTACAAGGAAACAAACCCACAAACGTCGGGGCTAAACAATATGTTATATATCACTGAGGAAATCAAAGAAGAAATCAAAAACTAACTAGGGACAAATGAAAAAACATCACAATCCAAAATCTATGGGATGCAGCAAAAGCAGTTCTAAGAGGGAAGATTATAGTCATACAGCTTACCTCAGGAAACAAAAATCACAAACAACCCAACCTTACACCTAAAGGAACTAGAAAAAGAAGAACAAACAAAACCCAAAGTTAGTGGAAGAAAAGAAATCATAACTAACACAGCAGAAATAAATGGCTTTTACAAATGGCAAATATCAAACAAAAGCTGGTTCTTTGAAAAGGTAAACAAAATTGATAAACTTTTAGCCAGACTCATAAAGCAAAGGGAGAAGGCACAAATCAATAAAATCAGAAATTATAAAGGAGAAGTTAAAACCAACACCATGGAAATGCAAATGATCATAATGGACTACTACGAACAACCATATGCCAATAAAATGGACAACTTAGAAGAAATGAACAAATTTTTAGAAAAGTACAATTTCCCAATAATGAACCAGGAAGAAATAGAAAATATGAACAGACCAATTACCAGTAATGAAATTGAATCAGTAATTTAAAAACTCCCAACAAACAAAAGTCCAGGACCAGATGCCTTCGCAGCTGAATTCTACCAAACATTTAGAGAAGAGTTAACATATATCCTTCTCAAACTATTCCAAGAACTGCAGAGGAAGAAATACTTCCAAATTTGTTCTATGAGGCCACCATCACCCTGATACCAAAACCAGACAAAAATATCACACACACACACAAAAAGGAAATTACAGGCCAATATCTCTGATGAACATAGATGCAAATATCCTCCATGAGATAGCAAACCAATCCCAACAATACACTAAAAGAATCATACACCATGATCAAGTGGGGTTTATCTGAGGAATGTAAGGATTTTTCAATATCTGCAAATTAATCAATGTGATACACCACTTTCAAAAATTGAAAAATAAAAACCATATGATCATATCAATAGATACAGAAAAAGCTTTGGACAAAATCCTACATCTATTAACAATAAAAACTCTCCAGAAAGTGGGTATAGAGGGAACAAACCTCACCATAATGAAGGCTATGTATGAAAAGCCCACAACTAACATAATACTCAATGACAAAAAGATGAAAGCATTTCCTCTAAGATCAGGAACAAGACAAAGATGTCCACTCTCACCTTTTATTCAATACATATTAGAATCCTAGTCACATAAATCATACCAGAAACGGTAATAAAGGGTATCCAAGTTGGTGAGGATGTAGAAAAACTGTCACAGTTTCTAGATGACATGATATCATGCACAGAAAATTCTAAAGAAGACACAAAACTCTACTAGAACTCCTTAATGAATTTGGTAAAGTTTCAGGATACAAAATTAATATACAAATTAATTAAAATCTGTTGTATTTCTGTACACTAACAATGAACTATCACAAAGAGAAATTAAGGAAATAATCCCATTTACTATCACATCAAAAAGAATAAAATACCTAGGGATACATCTACCCAAGGATGTAAAAGACCTGTAGTCAGAGCACTGTAAGACACTAACAAAAGAAGTTGAAGACAACACAAACAGATGGAGAGATATACTGTGTTCTCGAATTCGAAGAATCAATATTGTCAAAATGACTGTACCACCTAAGGCAATCTACAGATTCAATGCAATCCCCATCAAATTACCAATGACATTTTTCACAGAGCTAAAACAATTTTAAAATTTGTATGGAAACACAAAAGACCCCAATTAGCTAAAACAGTCTTGATAAAGAAGAACAGAGCTGAAGAATCACAGTTCCAGACTTCAGACTACAAAACTACAGTAATCAAAACAGTATGGTACTGGCTCAAAAAACAGACCCATATATCAATGAAACAGGATAGAGAGCTCAGAAATAAACCCACACACTTATGGTCAATTAATCTATGACAAAGGAAACAAGAATAAACAATGGAGAAAAGCAGTCTCTTCAATAAGTGGTGTTGAGAAAATTGGAGAGCTGCATGTAAATGATGTAATTAGAACATTCTCCAACACCACATACAAAAATAAACTCAAAATGGATTAAAGACCTAAATGTAAGACCAGAAACCATAAAACTCTTATAAGAGAACATAGGCAGAACAATCATTGACATAAATTGTAGCAATATTTTTGGATCTGTCTCTTCAAGGAGGGGAAATAAAAGCAAAAAGAAACAAATGGAACTAATTGAAAGTTTTTGTATGGCAAATGAAACCATTGACAAAACAATAATAAAAGCTACTGAATTATGGAAAAGTTTTCAAATGATATGACAATTAAGGGGTTAAAATTCAACATATATAAACAGCTCATATGTCAACATTTTTTTTTAAAGTTTAAAAAATGGGCAGAAGAACTGAATAGATATTTTTCAAAAGAGGAAATTCAGATGGCCAACAGGCACATGAAAAGATACTCAATATCACTAATCACCAGGGAAATGGAAATCAAAATCACAATGAGATATCATCTCACACCTGTCAGAATGGCTATCATCAAAAAGAATACAAATAACATTTTTTTCTGGTTCAAGATGGTGGAGTAGAAGGATGTGTGCTCACTCCCTCTTGCAAGAGCACCACAATCACAGCTAACTGCTGAACAATCATCGACAGAAAGGCACTGGAATTAACCAAAAAAGATACCCCACATCCAAAGACAAAGGAGAAGCCACAATGAGACGGTAGGAGGGGTGCAATCATAATAAAATCAATTCCCATAACTGCTGGGTGGGGGACTCACAAACGAGAACACTTATACCACAGAAGTCCACCCACTGGAGTGAAGGTTCTGAGCTTCACATCAGGCTTCCCAACCTGGGGTCCGGCAATGGGAGGAGGAATTCCTAGAGAATCAGACTTTGAAAGCTACTGGGATTTGATTGCAGGACTTTGACAAGACTGGGGGAAAGAGAGACTGCACTCTTGGAGGGCACACACAAAGTAGTGTGCGCATTGGGACCCAGGGAAAGGAGCAGTGACCCCATAGGAGACTGAACTAGACATACCTGCTAGTGTTCAGGGTCTCCTGCAGAGGCAGGAGTGGCTGTGGCTCACCATGAGGACAAGGACACTGGCAGCAGAAGTTCTGGGAAGTACTCCTGGGTGTGAGCCCTCCCAGAGTCTGCCAGTAGCCCCACCAAAGAGCTGGGTAGGCTCCAATGTTGGGTCGCCTCAGGCTAAACAATCAACAGGGAGGGGACCCAGCCCCACCCAGCAGCAGACAAGTGCATTAAAGTTTTACTGAGATCTGCACACCACCAGCCCCTCCCATCAGAAACCTACACAAGCCTCTTAGATAGTCTCATCCACAGAGGGCAGACAGAAGAAGCAAGAAGAACTACAATCCTACAGCCTGTGGAACAAAAACCAAATTCACAGAAAGATAGACAAGATGAAAAGGCAGAGGGCTATCTACCAGATGAAGGAACAAAGTAAAACCCCAGAAAAACAACTAAATGAAGTGGAGATAGGAAACCTTCCAGAAAAACAATTCAGAATAATGATAGTGAAGATGATCCAGGACATTGGAAAAAGAATGGAGGCAAAGATTGAGAAGATGCAAGAAATGTTTAACAAAGGCCTAGAAGAATTAAAGAACAAACACCTAAAAGAATTACAGAACAAACAAACATAGATGAACAATACAATAACTGAAATGAAAAATACACTAGAAGGAAACAATAGCAGAATAACTGAGGCAGAAGAACGGATAAGTGACCTGGAGGACAGAATGGTGGAATTCACTGCCGTGGAACAGAAGAAAGAAAAAAGAATGAAAAGAAATGAAGACAGCCTTAGGGACCTCTGGAACAACATTAAACATAACAACATTCACATTATAGGGGTCCCAGAAGGAGAAGAGAGAGAGAAAGAACCTGAGAAAATATTTGAAGAGATTTTAGTCAAAAACTTCCCTAACATGGGAGACGAAATAGCCACCCAAGTCCAGGAAGTGCAGAGAGTCACAGGAAGGATAAACCCAAGAAGAAACATGCCGAGACACATAGTAATCAAACTGACAAAAATTAAAGACAAAGAAAAATTATTGAAAGTACAAAGGAAAAATGACAAATTAACAGCTGATTTCTCAGCAGAAGCTCTACAAGCCGGAAGGGAGTGGCATGATATACTTAAAGTGATGAAAGGGAAGAACCTACAACCAAGATTACTCTACCTGGCAAGGATCTCATTCAGATAAAATAGAGAAATCAAAAGCTTTACACACAAGCAAAAGCTAAGAGAATTCAGCACAACTAAACCAGCTCCACAACAAATGCTAAAGGAACTTCTCTAAGTGGTAAACACAAGAGAAGACAAGGACCTACAAAAACAAACCCATAACAATTAAGAAAATGGTAACAGGAATGTACATATCGATAATTACCTTAAATGTGAATGGATTAAATGCTTCAACCAAAAGACACAGGCTCGCTGAATGGATACAAAAACAAGACCCGTATATATGCTGTCTACAAGAGACCCACTTCAGACCTAGGGACACATACAGACTGAAAGTGAGGGGATGGAAAAAGATATTCCATGCAAATGGAAATCAAAAGAAAGCTGGAGTAGCTATACCCATATAAGATAAACTAGACTTTAACATAAAGAATGTTACAAGAGACAAGGAGGGACACTACATAACAATCAAGGGATCAATCCAAGAAGAAGATATAATAATTATAAATATATATGCACCCAACATAGGAGCACCTCAATACATAAGGCAACTACTAACAGCTATAAAAGAGGAAATCGATAGTAACACAATAATAGTGGGGGACTTTAAAACCTCACTTACACTAATGGACAGATCATCCAAACAGAAAATAAGGAAACACAAGCTTTAAATGACACAATAGACCAGATAGATTTGACTGATATTGATAAGACATTTCATCCAAAAACAGCAGATTACACTTTCTTCTCAAGTACGCACAGAACATTCTCCAGGATAGATCACATCTTGGGTCACAAATCAAGCCTCAGTAAATTTAAGAAAATTGAAATCATAGCAAGCATCTTTTCTGACCACAATGCTATGAGATTAGAAATCAATTACATGGAAAAAAACGTAAAAAACACAAACACATGGAAGCTAAACAATATGTTACTAAATAACCAGAGTTTACTGAAGAAATCAAAGAGGAAATCAAAAAATACCTAGAGACAAATGACAATGAAAACACAATGATCCAAGACCTATGGATGCAGCAAAAGTAGTTCTAAAACGGAAGTTTATAGGAATACAGTCCTACCTCAAGATCTCAAATAAACAATCTAAACTTACACCTAAAGGAACTAGAGAAAGGAGAACAAACAAAACCCAAAATTAGTAGAAGGAAAGAAATCATCAAGATCAGAGCAGAAATAAATGAAATAGAAACAAAGAAAACAATAGCAAAGATCAATAAAACTAAAAGCTGGTTCTTTGAGAAGATAAACAAAATTGATAAACCATTACGGAGACTCATCAAGAAAAAGAGGGAGAGGACTCAAATCAATAAAATTAGAAATGAAAAAGGAGAAGGTACAACAGACACCACAGAAATACAAAACGTCATAAGAGACTACTACAAGCAACTCTATTTCAATAAAATGGACAATAGGAAGAAATGGACAAATTCTTAGAAACGTATAACCTTCCAAGACTGAACCAGGAAGAAATACAAAATATGAACAGACCAGTCACAAGTAATGAAATTGAAACTGTGATTAAAAATCTTCCAGCAAACAAAAATCCAGGACCAGATGGCTTCACAGGTGAATTCTATCAAACATTTAGAGAAGAGCTAACACCCATCCTTCTCAAACCCTTCCAAACAATTGCAGAGGAAGGAACACTCCCAAACTCATTCTACAAGGCCATCATCACCCTACCTTAACCAGACAAAGATACTACAAAAAAAGAAAATTACAGACCAACATCACTGATGAATATTGATGCAAAAATCCTCAACAAAATACTAGCAAACAAAATCCAACAATACTTTAAAAGGATCATACACTATGATCAAGTGGGATTTATCCAAGGGATGCAAAGATTCTTCAGTATACTCAAATCAATCAATGTGATACACCATACTAACAAATTGAAGATGAAAAACCATATGATCATCTCAGTAGATGCAGAAGAAGCTTTTGACAAAATTCAACACCCATTTATGATAAAAACTCTCCAGAAAGTGGGCATAGAGGGAGCCTACCTCAACATCTTAAAGGCCATTTACTACAGTCCCACAGCAAACATCATTCTCAATGGTGAAAAACTGAAAGCACTTCCTCTAAGATCAGGAACAAGATAAGGATGTCCACTCTCAGCACTATTATTCAACATAGTTTTGGAAGTCCTAGCCACGGCAATCAGAGAAGAAAAAGAAATAAAAGCAATACAAGTTGGAAAAGAAGAAGTAAAACTGTCACTGTTTGCAGATGACATGATACTATATATAGAGAATCCTAAAGATGCCACCAGAAACTACTAGAGCTAGTCAACGAATTTGGTAAAGTTGCAGGATACAAAATTAATGCACAGAAATCTCTTACATTCCTATACACTAACAATGAAAGATCAGAAAGAGAAATTAAGGAAATCTCATTCACCATTGCAACAAGGAGAATAAAATACCTAGGAATAAATCTACCTACCAAGGTAAAAGATCTGTATTCAGAAAACTATAAGACACTGATGAAAGAAATCAAAGATGACACAAACAGATGGAAAGATATACCATGTTGTTGGGTTGGAATAATCAATATTGTGAAAATGACTATACTATCCAAAGCAATCTACAGATTCAATGCAATTCCTATCAAATTACCAATGGCATTTTTTACAGAACTAGAACAAAAAAATCTTAAAATTTGTATGGAGACACAAAAGACCCCGAGTAGCCAAAGTGATCTTGAGGGAAAAAAATGGAGCTGGAGGAATCAGACTCCCTGACTTCAGACTATACTACAAATCTACAGTAATCAAGACAATATGGTACTGGCACAAAAACAGAAATATAGATCAATGGAACAGGATAGAAAGCCCAGGGATAAACCCACGCACATATGGTCAACTAATCTATGACAAAGGAGGCAAGGATATAAAATGGAGAAAAGACAGTCTCTATAATAAGTGGTGCTGGGAAAACTGGACAGCTAAATGTAAAAGAATGAAATTAGAACGCTCCCTATCACCATACACAAAAATAAACTCAAAATGGATTCGAGACCTAAATGTAAGACTGGACACTATAAAACTCTTAGAGGAAAACATAGGAAGAACACTCTTTGACATAAATCACAGCAAGATCTGTTTTGATCCACCTCCTAGAGTAATGGAAATAAAAACAAAAATAAACAAATGGGACCTAATGAAACTTCAAAGCTTTTGCACAGCAAAGGAAACCATAAACAAGACGAAAAGACAGCCCTCAGAATAAGAGAAAATATCCTTTGTCTGTTGATTCTGTTGAACTGAATCAACAGACAAAGGATTAATCTCCAAAATATATAAACAGCTCATGCAGCTCAATATTAAAGAAACAAACAACCCAATCCAAAAATGGACAGAAGACCTAAATAGACATTTCTCCAAGGAAGACATACAGATGGCCAAGAAGCACATGAAAAGTTGCTCAACATCACTAATTATTAGAGAAATGCAAATCAAAACTACAATGAGGTATCACCTCACACCAGTTAGAATGGGCATCATCAGAAAATCTACAAACAGCAAATGCTGGAGAGGGTGTGGAGAAAAGGGAACCCTCTTGCACTGTTGGTGGGAATGTAAATTGATACAGCTACTATGGAGAACAGTATGGAGGTTCCTTCAAAAACTAAAAATAGAATTACCATATGACCCAGCAATCTCACTACTGGGCATATACCCAGAGAAAACCATAATTCAAAAAGACACATGCACCCCAATGTTCATTGCAGCACTATTTACAATAGCCATGTCATGGAAGCAACCTAAATGCCCATCAACAGACAAATGGATAAAGAAGAAGTGGTACATATATACAATGGAATATTAATCAGCCATAAAAAGGAATGAAATTGGGTCATTTGTAGAGACATGGATGGACTTAGAGACTGTCATACAGAGTGAAGTAAATCAGAAAGAGAAAAACAAATATAGTATATTAACGTATATATGTGGAACCTAGAAAAACGGTACAGATGAACTGGTTTGCAGGGCAGAAATAGAGACACAGATGTAGAGAACAAAAAACGTATGGACACCAAAGGGGAAAGTGGCAGGGGTGGTGGTTGTGAGCTGAATTGGGAGATTGGGATTGACATGTGATTGGGATTTACCTGCTGTGTAAAAAATAAATAAAATGCTAAAATTCAAAAAAAAAAAAAACCTAAAAAAAAAATACAAATAACAAATGTTGGTGAGGATATGGGGAAAAGGGAACCCTCATACACTGTTGATGGGAATACAAATTGGTGCAGCCCCTGTGGAAAACTGTAAGGAGTTTCCTCAAAAAGCTAAAAATAGAACTACCATAAGACCCAGCTATTCCACTCCTGGATATATATACATACATATATCTGAAGAAAAATAAAACACTAATTCTAAAAGATACATGCACCATAATGTTCATAGCTGCATTATTTACAATTGCCAAGATATGGAAGCAACCTAAGGGTACATCAGCAGATGAATGGGTAAAGAAGCTATGCTATAAGTATACAATGGAATACTACTCAGTGATAAAAAAGAATAAAAATTTTCCATTTGCAGCAACATGGACAGACTTGGAGGGTATTATGCTTAGTAAAATAAGTTGGAGAAAGACAAATACTGTATGACATAACTTATATGTGGAATCTAAAAAATACAATGAACTAGTGAATAAAACAGAAGAGACACAGATATAGAGAAGGAACTAGTGGTTACCAGTGGGGAGAGGGAAGGGGGCAGGAGCAATATAGGGGGTTAAGAAGTACAAACTATTATGTATAAAATAAGCTACAAGGATATACTGTACAACATGGGGAATATAGCCAATATTTTATAATAACTATAAATGGAGTATATAACCTTTAAAAATTGTGAACCAGTATATTGTCCATCTGTAACATATAATATTGTACATCAACTATACTTCAATAAAAAATAAATTTGGACACATGCGAGAGTACCAAGATGGCGGAGTAGAAGGACGTGCTCTCACTCCCTCTTGCGAGAGCACCAGAATCACAACTGGCTGCTGTACAATCATTGACAGGAAGACCCTGGACTTCACCAAGGAGGATACCCCACGTCCAAGGACAGAGGAGAAGCTACAGTGAGACGGTAGGAGGGGCGCAATCAGAGTAAAATCAAATCCCATAACTGCTGGGTGGGTGACTTACAGACTGGCGAACACTTATACCACAGAAGTCCACCGACTGGAGTGAAGGTTCTGAGCCCCACGTCAGGCTTCCCAACCTGGGGGTCCGGCAACGGGAGGAGGAATTCCTAGAGAATCAGACTTTGAAGTCTAGTGGGAATTGATTGCAGGACTGTGACAGGACTGGGGGAAACAGAGACCCCACTCTTGGAGGACACACACAAAGTAATGTGTGCATCGGGACCCAGGGGAAGGAGCAGTGACCCTGGGGGAGACTGAACCAGATGTACCTGCTGGTGTTGGGGGGTCTCCTGCAGAGGCAAGTGTTGGCTCTGTTTCACCGTGGGGATAAGGATACTGGCAGCAGAGGTCCTGGGAAGTTCTCCTTGGCGTGAGCCCTCCCAGAGTCTGCCATTAACCCCACCAAAGAGCACGGGTAGGCTCCAGTGTTGGGTTGCCTCAGGCAAAACATCCAACAGGGAGGGAACCCAGCCCCACCCATCAACAGTCAAGTGGATTAAGGTTTTACTGAGCTCTGACCGCCACAGCAACAGGGAGGGAACCCAGCCCCACCCATCAACAGTCAAGCGGATTAAGGTTTTACTGAGCTCTGACCGCCACAGCAACAGTCAGCTCTACCCACCACCAGAGCCTCCCATCAAGCCTCTTAGATAGCCTCAACCACCAGAGGGCAGACAACAGAAGCAAGAAAAACTACAATCCTGCAGCCTGTGGACCAAAAACCACAGTTACAGAAAGACAGAGAAGATGAAAAGGCAGAGGGCTATGTACCAGATGAAGGAACAAGAAAAAACCCCAGAAAAACAACTAAATGAAGTGGAGATAGGCAACGTTCCAGAAAAATAATTCAGAATAATGATAGTGAAGATGATCCAGGACCTCGGAATAAGAATGGAGGCAAAGATTGAGAAGATGCAAGAAATGATTAACAAAGACCTAGAAGAATTAAAGAACAAACAAACAGAGATGACCAATACAATAACTGAAATGAAAACTACACTAGAAGGAATCAATAGCAGAATAACTGAGGCAGAAGAACGGATAAGTGACCTGGAAGACAGAATGGTGGAATTCACTGCTGCGGAACACACTAAAGAAAAAAGAATGAAAAGAAATGAAGACAGCCTAAGAGACCTCTGGGACAACATTAAACGCAACAGCATTCGCATTATAGGGGTCCCAGAAGGAGAAGAGAGAGAGAAAGGACCAGAGAAAATATTTGAAGAGATTATAGTCGAAAACTTCCCTAACATGGGAAAGGAAATAGCCACCCAAGTCCAGGAAGCGCAGAGAGTCCCATACAGAATAAACCCAAGGAGAAACACGCCGAGACACATAGTAATCAAATTGGCAAAAATTAAAGACAAAGAAAAATTACTGAAAGCAGCAAGGGAAAAACGACAAATAACATACAAGGGAACTCCCATAAGGTTAACAGCTGATTTCTCAGCAGAAACTCTGCAAGCCAGAAGGGAGTGGCATGAAATACTTAAAGTGATGAAAGGGAAGAACCTACAACCAAGATTACTCTACCCGGCAAGGATCTCATTCAGATTCGACGGAGAAATCAAAAGCTTTACAGACAAGCAAAAGCTAAGAGAATTCAGCACCACCAAACCAGCTCTACAACAAATGCTAAAGGAACTTCTCTAAGTGGGAAACACAAGAGAAGAAAAGGACCTACAAAAACAAACCCAAAACAATTAAGAAAATGGTCATAGGAACATACATATCGATAATTACCTTAAATGTGAATGGATTAAATGCCCCAACCAAAAGACATAGACTGGCTGAATGGATACAAAAACAAGACCCATATATATGCTGTCTACAAGAGACCCACTTCAGACCTAGGGACACATACAGACTGAAAGTGAGGGGATGGAAAAAGATATTCCATGCAAATGGAAATCAAAAGAAAGCTGGAGTAGCTATACTCATATCAGATAAAATAGACTTTAAAATAAAGAATGTTACAAGAGACAAGGAAGGACACTACATAATGATCCAGGGATCAATCCAAGAAGAAGATATAACAATTATAAATATATATGCACCCAACATAGGAGCACCTCAATACATAAGGCAACTGCTAACAGCTCTAAAAGAGGAAATCGACAGTAACACAATAATAGTGGGGGACTTTAACACCTCACTTACACCAATGGACAGATCATCCAAAATGAAAATAAATAAGGAAACAGAAGCTTTAAATGACACAATAGACCAGATAGATTTAATTGATATATATAGGACATTCCATCCAAAAACGGCAGATTACACGTTCTTCTCAAGTGCGCACGGAACATTCTCCAGGATAGATCACATCTTTGGTCACAAATCAAGCCTCAGTAAATTTAAGAAAATTGAAATCATATCAAGCATCTTTTCTGACCACAACGCTATGAGATTAGAAATGAATTACAGGGAAAAAAACGTAAAAAAGACAAACACATGGAGGCTAAACAATACGTTACTAAATAACCAAGAGATCACTGAAGAAATCAAACAGGAAATAAAAAAGTACCTAGAGACAAATGACAATGAAAACACGACGACCCAAAACCTATGGGATGCAGCAAAAGCGGTTCTAAGAGGGAAGTTTATAGCTATACAAGCCTACCTAAAGAAACAAGAAAAATCTCAAATAAACAATCTAACCTTACACCTAAAGAAACTAGAGAAAGAAGAACAAACAAAACCCAAAGTTAGCAGAAGGAAAGAAATCATAAAGATCAGAGCAGAAATAAATGAAATAGAAACAAAGAAAACAATAGCAAAGATCAATAAAACTAAAAGTTGGTTCTTTGAGAAGATAAACAAAATTGATAAGCCATTAGCCAGACTCATCAAGAAAAAGAGGGAGAGGACTCAAATCAATAAAATCAGAAATGAAAAAGGAGAAGTTACAACAGACACCGCAGAAATACAAAACATCCTAAGAGACTACTACAAGCAACTTTATGCCAATAAATTGGACAACCTGGAAGAAATGGACAAATTCTTAGAAAGGTATAACCTTCCAAGACTGAATCAGGAAGAAACAGAAAATATCAACAGACCAATCACAAGTAATGAAATTGAAACTGTGATTAAAAATCTTCCAACAAACAAAAGTCCAGGACCAGATGGCTTCACAGGTGAATTCTATCAAACATTTAGAGAAGAGCTAACACCCATCCTTCTCAAACTCTTCCAAAAAATTGCAGAGGAAGGAACTCTCCCAAACTCATTCTATGAGGCCACCATCACCCTGATACCAAAACCAGACAAAGACACTACAAAAAAAGAAAATTACAGACCAATATCACTGATGAATATAGATGCAAAAATCCTCAACAAAATACTAGCAAACAGAATCCAACAACACATTAAAAGGATCATACACCACGATCAAGTGGGATTTATCCCAGGGATGCAAGGATTCTTCAATATACGCAAATCAATCAATGTGATACACCATATTAACAAATTGAAGAAGAAAAACCATATGATCATCTCAATAGATGCAGAAAAAGCTTTTGACAAAATTCAACACCCATTTATGATAAAAACTCTCCAGAAAGTGGGCATAGAGGGAACCTACCTCAACATAATAAAGGCCATATATGACAAACCCACAGCAAACATCATTCTCAATGGTGAAAAACTGAAAGCATTTCCTCTAAGATCAGGAATGAGACAAGGATGTCCACTCTCACCACTATTATTCAACATAGTTCTGGAAGTCCTAGCCACGGCAATCAGAGAAGAAAAAGAAATAAAAGGAATACAAATTGGAAAAGAAGAAGTAAAACTGTCACTGTTTGCGGATGACATGATACTATACATAGAGAATCCTAAAACTGCCACCAGAAAACTGCTAGAGCTGATTAATGAATATGGTAAAGTTGCAGGTTACAAAATTAATGCACAGAAATCTCTTGCATTCCTATACACTAATGATGAAAAATCTGAAAGAGAAATTATGGAAACACTCCCATTTACCATTGCAACAAAAAGAATAAAATACCTAGGAATAAACCTACCTAGGGAGACAAAAGACCTGTATGCAGAAAACTATAAGACACTGATGAAAGAAATTAAAGATGATACCAACAGATGGAGAGATATACCATGTTCTTGGATTGGAAGAATCAACATTGTGAAAATGAGTATACTACCCAAAGCAATCTACAGATTCAATGCAATCCCTATCAAATTACCAATGGCATTTTTTACGGAGCTAGAACAAATCATCTTAAAATTTGTATGGAGACACAAAAGACCCCGAATAGCCAAAGCAGTCTTGAGGCAAAAAAATGGAGCTGGAGGAATCAGACTCCCTGACTTCAGACTATACTACAAAGCTACAGTAATCAAGACAATATGGTACTGGCACAAAAACAGAAACATAGATCAATGGAACAAGATAGAAAGCCCAGAGATTAACCCACGCACCTATGGTCAACTAATCTATGAGAAAGGAGGCAAAGATATACAATGGAGAAAAGACAGTCTCTTCAATAAGTGGTGCTGGGAAAACTGGACAGCCACATGTAAAAGAATGAAATTAGAATACTCCCTAACACCATACACAAAAATAAACTCAAAATGGATTAGAGACCTAAATATAAGACTGGACACTATAAAACTCTTAGAGGAAAACATAGGAAGAACACTCTTTGACATAAATCACAGCAAGATCTTTTTCGATCCACCTCCTAGAGTAATGGAAATAAAAACAAAAATAAACAAGTGGGACCTAATGAAACTTCAAAGCTTTTGCACAGCAAAGGAAACCATAAACAAGACGAAAAGACAACCCTCAGAATGGGAGAAAATATTTGCAAATGAATCAACGGACAAAGGATTAATCTCCAAAATATATAAACAGCTCATTCAGCTCAATATCAAAGAAACAAACACCCCAATCCAAAAATGGGCAGAAGACCTAAATAGACATTTCTCCAAAGAAGACATACAGACAGCCACGAAGCACATGAAAAGATGCTCAACATCACTAATTATTAGAGAAATGCAAATCAAAACTACAATGAGGTATCACCTCACTCCTGTTAGAATGGGCATCATCAGAAAATCTACAAACAACAAATGCTGGAGAGGGTGTGGAGAAAAGGGAACCCTCTTGCACTGTTGGTGGGAATGTAAATTGATACAGCCACTATGGAGAACAATATGGAGGTTCCTTAAAAAACTAAAAATAGAATTACCATATGACCCAGCAATCCCACTACTGGGCATATACCCAGAGAAAACCGTAATTCAAAAAGACACGTGCACCCGAATGTTCATTGCAGCACTATTTACAATAGCCAGGTCATGGAAGCAACCTAAATGCCCATCAACAGACGAATGGATAAAGAAGAAGTGGTACATATATACAATGGAATATTACTCAGCCATAAAAAGGAACGAAATTGAGTCATTTGTTGAGAAGTGGATGGATCTAGAGACTGTCATACAGAGTGAAGTAAGTCAGAAAGAGAAAAACAAATATCGTATATTAATGCATGTATGTGGAACCTAGAAAAATGGTACAGATGAGCCAGTTTGCAGGGCAGAAGTTGAGACACAGATGTAGAGAATGGACATATGGACACCAAGGGGGGAAAACTGCGATGAGGTGGGGATGGTGGTGTGCTGATTTGGGCGATTGGGATTGACATGTATACACTGATGTGTATAAAACTGATGCCTAATAAGAACCTGCAGTATAAAAAAACAAACAAAACAACTAATACTAAACTTTCATTGGGTTATTTGTATGGAAATATGTTAATATAAATGTTTCAGACATTACATGAAATTTCTAAAAATCTTATATGTGTATGGAAATATGTATGGAAATATGTTAATATAAATGTTTCAGACATTACATGAAATTTCTAAAAATCTTATATTTGTATTTGTATGGAAATATGTATGGAAATATGTTAATATAAATGTTTCAGACATTACATGAAATTTCTAAAAATCTTGTATTTGTATGGAAATATGTATGGAAATATGTTAATATAAATGTTTCAGACATTACATGAAATTTCTAAAAATCTTATATTTGTAGTTGTATGGAAATATGTATGGAAATATGTTAATATAAATGTTTCAGACATTACATGAAATTTCTAAAAATCTTATATTTGTATTTGTATGGAAATATGTATGGAAATATGTTAATATAAATGTTTCAGACATTACAGGAAACGTCTAAAAATCTTATATGTTCTGGTATAATGTTATAAGTAATAATCCTAGTTATTACTTTAAAATGTATATCTCAGAAATAACTAATTTTCTTGTCAACTGCGTTATTATGAACTTTCATCAAATCTTTAACCATGGTCATTTTTAAGTCTTTTGTCATTTACAGACAGTTCTGGGTGTACTCTGATGATTTTGCAAATATGTTCCTATAAAAGGGTTTCATCTTCAAGAAATTCATGGAAAAGACTCTGACAAGTACAGGTTTC
Organism: Balaenoptera acutorostrata; assembly: GCF_949987535.1. NCBI lineage: Eukaryota > Metazoa > Chordata > Mammalia > Artiodactyla > Balaenopteridae > Balaenoptera > Balaenoptera acutorostrata. The sequence goes on along the minus strand of NC_080072.1, from coordinate 104,762,787 downwards.
TGGTAACTGACTGTACTGCTGAACTGAATGAATAAGCATTTTCAGAACTCTAATGAAAAACTGATGAACTCATAAAAGTGCTAACAAAAGATCAAGATGAAAAAAAGAAATTAATTACATGGGACTGAGTGAACTGATGAGGATGAGTATAATTTTTGTGACTTTCTGTCTGAATTAAAAAAAAAAAATCCCACAAGGACTCAGAGGAAAAGAATATACAAATCAATTTTCACTGCAAAGTAAAGGAGCTGTTACAGTGGAGGATTACTGGACTGAATGTCAATATTATGACATAGTATAAGTGTGTTTCATGTTTGGTAATTGCAATCATTGTTGCTTTTGTTGTGGTCATCCATGTACAATGCTTGGTGTCAGTCTATTTATCTCTTGTAAAAATAAAATACACTGTGTGTGTGTGGAAAAAAAAAAAAAAAAACAATCTAACCTTACACCTAAAGAAACTAGAGAAAGAAGAACAAACAAAACCCAAAGTTAGCAGAAGGAAAGAAATCATAAAGATCAGAGCAGAAATAAATGAAATAGAAACAAAGAAAACAATAGCAAAGATCAATAAAACTAAAAGTTGGTTCTTTGAGAAGATAAACAAAATTGATAAGCCATTAGCCAGACTCATCAAGAAAAAGAGGGAGAGGACTCAAATCAATAAAATCAGAAATGAAAAAGGAAAAGTTACAACAGACACCGCAGAAATACAAAACATCCTAAGAGACTATTACAAGCAACTTTATGACAATAAAATGGACAACCTGGAAGAAATGGACAAATTCTTAGAAAGGTATAACCTTCCAAGACTGAATCAGGAAGAAACAGAAAATATGAACAGACCAATCACAAGTAATGAAATTGAAACTGTGATTAAAAATCTTCCAACAAACAAAAGTCCAGGACCAGATGGCTTCACAGGTGAATTCTATCAAACATTTAGAGAAGAGCTAACACCCATCCTTCTCAAACTCTTCCAAAAAATTGCAGAGGAAGGAACACTCCCAAACTCATTCTATGAGGCCACCATCACCCTGATACCAAAACCAGACAAAGACACTACAAAAAAAGAAAATTACAGACCAATATCACTGATGAATATAGATGCAAAAATCCTCAACAAAATACTAGCAAACAGAATCCAACAACACATTAAAAGGATCATACACCACGATCAAGTGGGATTTATCCCAGGGATGCAAGGATTCTTCAATATACGCAAATCAATCAATGTGATACACCATATTAACAAATTGAAGAATAAAAACCATATGATCATCTCAGTAGATGCAGAAAAAGCTTTTGACAAAATTCAACACCCATTTATGATAAAAACTCTCCAGAAAGTGGGCATAGAGGGAACCTACCTCAACATAATAAAGGCCATATATGACAAACCCACAGCAAACATCATTCTCAATGGTGAAAAACTGAAAGCATTTCCTCTAAGATCAGGAACGAGACAAGGATGTCCACTCTCACCACTATTATTCAACATAGTTCTGGAAGTCCTAGCCACGGCAATCAGAGAAGAAAAAGAAATAAAAGGAATACAAATTGGAAAAGAAGAAGTAACACTGTCACTGTTTGCGGATGACATGATACTATACATAGAGAATCCTAAAACTGCCACCAGAAAACTGCTAGAGCTAATTAATGAATATGGTAAAGTTGCAGGTTACAAAATTAATGCACAGAAATCTCTTGCATTCCTATACACTAATGATGAAAAATCTGAAAGAGAAATTATGGAAACACTCCCATTTACCATTGCAACAAAAAGAATAAAATACCTAGGAATAAACCTACCTAGGGAGACAAAAGACCTGTATGCAGAAAACTATAAGACACTGATGAAAGAAATTAAAGATGATACCAACAGATGGAGAGATATACCATGTTCTTGGATTGGAAGAATCAACATTGTGAAAATGAGTATACTACCCAAAGCAATCTACAGATTCAATGCAATCCCTATCAAATTACCAATGGCATTTTTTACGGAGCTAGAACAAATCATCTTAAAATTTGTATGGAGACACAAAAGACCCCGAATAGCCAAAGCAGTTTTGAGGCAAAAAAATGGAGCTGGAGGAATCAGACTCCCTGACTTCAAACTATACTACAAAGCTACAGTAATCAAGACAATATGGTACTGGCACAAAAACAGAAACATAGATCAATGGAACAAGATAGAAAGCCCAGAGATTAACCCACGCACCTATGGTCAACTAATCTATGAGAAAGGAGGCAAAGATATACAATGGAGAAAAGACAGTCTCTTCAATAAGTGGTGCTGGGAAAACTGGACAGCTACATGTAAAAGAATGAAATTAGAATACTCCCTAACACCATACACAAAAATAAACTCAAAATGGATTAGAGACCTAAATATAAGACTGGACACTATAAAACTCTCAGAGGAAAACATAGGAAGAACACTCTTTGACATAAATCACAGCAAGATCTTTTTTGATCCACCTCCTAGAGTAATGGAAATAAAAACAAAAATAAACAAGTGGGACCTAATGAAACTTCAAAGCTTTTGCACAGCAAAGGAAACCATAAACAAGACGAAAAGACAACCCTCAGAATGGGAGAAAATATTTGCAAATGAATCAACGGACAAAGGATTAATCTCCAAAATATATAAACAGCTCATTCAGCTCAATATCAAAGAAACAAACACCCCAATCCAAAAATGGGCAGAAGACCTAAATAGACATTTCTCCAAAGAAGACATACAGACGGCCACGAAGCACATGAAAAGATGCTCAACATCACTAATTATTAGAGAAATGCAAATCAAAACTACAATGAGGTATCACCTCACTCCTGTTAGAATGGGCATCATCAGAAAATCTACAAACAACAAATGCTGGAGAGGGTGTGGAGAAAAGGGAACCCTCTTGCACTGTTGGTGGGAATGTAAATTGATACAGCCACTATGGAGAACAATATGGAGGTTCCTTAAAAAAAACTAAAAATAGAATTACCATATGACCCAGCAATCCCACTACTGGGCATATACCCAGAGAAAACCGTAATTCAAAAAGACACATGCACCCGAATGTTCATTGCAGCACCATTTACAATAGCCAGGTCATGGAAGCAACCTAAATGCCCATCAACAGACGAATGGATAAAGAAGAAGTGGTACATATATACAATGGAATATTACTCAGCCATAAAAAGGAACTTAATTGAGTCATTTGTTGAGACGTGGATGGATCTAGAGACTGTCATACAGAGTGAAGTAAGTCAGAAAGAGAAAAACAAATATCGTATATTAATGCATGTATGTGGAACCTAGAAAAATGGTACAGATGAGCCAGTTTGCAGGGCAGAAGTTGAGACACAGATGTAGAGAATGGACATATGGACACCAAGGGGGGAAAACTGCGGTGAGGTGGGGATGGTGGTGTGCTGAATTGGGCGATTGGGATTGACATGTATACACTGATGTGTATAAAACTGATGCCTAATAAGAACCTGCAGTATAAAAAAACAAACAAAACAACTAATACTAAACTTTCATTGGGTTATTTGTATGGAAATATGTTAATATAAATGTTTCAGACATTACATGAAATTTCTAAAAATCTTATATTTGTATTTGTATGGAAATATGTTAATATAAATGTTTCAGACATTACATGAAATTTCTAAAAATCTTATATTTGTATTTGTATGGAAATATGTATGGAAATATGTTAATATAAATGTTTCAGACATTACAGGAAACTTCTAAAAATCTTAAAAAAATAAAAATAAAAAAATAAAATAAAATAAAAAATAAATTTAAAAAAATTTTAAGATAAAAGGATGAAAGGAAATCCTTATTCTTTTTTTTTTTTTTTTTTTAATTTATATATGCACATGAACAGGTTTAGGTAAGCCTTGGGTCTCTGGGAGCCAAAGCAATTCCTGAAAGGGATGTACCACTGAGTTGAGGATTACGTGATGTTTTACAGAGTACCTCACTGCATGAACATTGTCTTGAGGTTGGTGGGTGATCTAGTGTCAATCTAACCCATTCTATGACCAACTTATTCTAACATGGGAGTCTTTGAGTTAGGAAGTGAGCACTTTAAAGTGCTTTTAAGTGCTCAACCCATGCTCACCAATTTTGTAGCTTCCAAGATGTCCCTTATTAACAGCCTTTACCTCAACCACATTAACCCACAGTAAAGTTTGTCTAGACAGATGCCAATCTGGTGAGAACCGTGAACTCAGCAGTCTGCGAGGCCTGCTCAAATAGCAGTCTTATAGGGTCTATGCCTGCATTCTAACCTATGGTTTTCCTCCTTATGACAAATGATACAACAAACAGAGACAAAGAAAAACAGTGATCATCTTTGGGAGGAAAAAGATCAATAAAACCCAAGAGTAACAAATCTTTACCAAACTCACTATACCCAAGGAACTATTTCCACAAATATTTTCTCCTGTTAATCTAAATTTAGGAAAGAGAAGTAAGAAAAAGGACTCTCACCACCCTTGCTCCCACTGGACTTTTCAGGCAGAGATCTGGGAGACTGATATGGTAAGAATTTACTCCTTGTGCTGGCTTTTTTGTCAGAGGTCCCAGGATCTCTCAGCTGCAGCAGCCTCAAAGGGAGCAGTGTCCAGCCAGTGAAGTTAATCCCGTCAAGGTCACTAAGTATATGGGGGGAGGGGAGGAGTTCCTCTACCTTTCTAACTTCTTTTGGCTGATCTATTAATTAAATAAACATAAGACAGATTAACATGAGAAAAACAAATTTGATTTTATATGTACAGAGCCTAATGATAGTGAAGATGATCCAGGACCTCGGAATAAGAATGGAGGCAAAGATTGAGAAGATGCAAGAAATGATTAACAAAGACCTAGAAGAATTAAAGAACAAACAAACAGAGATGACCAATACAATAACTGAAATGAAAACTACACTAGAAGGAATCAATAGCAGAATAACTGAGGCAGAAGAACGGATAAGTGACCTGGAAGACAGAATGGTGGAATTCACTGCTGCGGAACACACTAAAGAAAAAAGAATGAAAAGAAATGAAGACAGCCTAAGAGACCTCTGGGACAACATTAAACGCAACAACATTCGCATTATAGGGGTCCCAGAAGGAGAAGAGAGAGAGAAAGGACCAGAGAAAATATTTGAAGAGATTATAGTCGAAAACTTCCCTAACATGGGAAAGGAAATAGCCACCCAAGTCCAGGAAGCGCAGAGAGTCCCATACAGAATAAACCCAAGGAGAAACACGCCGAGACACATAGTAATCAAATTGGCAAAAATTAAAGACAAAGAAAAATTACTGAAAGCAGCAAGGGAAAAACGACAAATAACATACAAGGGAACTCCCATAAGGTTAACAGCTGATTTCTCAGCAGAAACTCTGCAAGCCAGAAGGGAGTGGCATGAAATACTTAAAGTGATGAAAGGGAAGAACCTACAACCAAGATTACTCTACCCGGCAAGGATCTCATTCAGATTCGACGGAGAAATCAAAAGCTTTACAGACAAGCAAAAGCTAAGAGAATTCAGCACCACCAAACCAGCTCTACAACAAATGCTAAAGGAACTTCTCTAAGTGGGAAACACAAGAGAAGAAAAGGACCTACAAAAACAAACCCAAAACAATTAAGAAAATGGTCATAGGAACATACATATCGATAATTACCTTAAATGTGAATGGATTAAATGCCCCAACCAAAAGACATAGACTGGCTGAATGGATACAAAAACAAGACCCATATATATGCTGTCTACAAGAGACCCACTTCAGACCTAGGGACACATACAGACTGAAAGTGAGGGGATGGAAAAAGATATTCCATGCAAATGGAAATCAAAAGAAAGCTGGAGTAGCTATACTCATATCAGATAAAATAGACTTTAAAATAAAGAATGTTACAAGAGACAAGGAAGGACACTACATAATGATCCAGGGATCAATCCAAGAAGAAGATATAACAATTATAAATATATATGCACCCAACATAGGAGCACCTCAATACATAAGGCAACTGCTAACAGCTCTAAAAGAGGAAATCGACAGTAACACAATAATAGTGGGGGACTTTAACACCTCACTTACACCAATGGACAGATCATCCAAAATGAAAATAAATAAGGAAACAAGCTTTAAATGACACAATAGACCAGATAGATTTAATTGATATATATAGGACATTCCATCCAAAAACGGCAGATTACACGTTCTTCTCAAGTGCGCACGGAACATTCTCCAGGATAGATCACATCTTTGGTCACAAATCAAGCCTCAGTAAATTTAAGAAAATTGAAATCATATCAAGCATCTTTTCTGACCACAACGCTATGAGATTAGAAATGAATTACAGGGAAAAAAACGTAAAAAAGACAAACACATGGAGGCTAAACAATACGTTACTAAATAACCAAGAGATCACTGAAGAAATCAAACAGGAAATAAAAAAGTACCTAGAGACAAATGACAATGAAAACACGACGACCCAAAACCTATGGGATGCAGCAAAAGCGGTTCTAAGAGGGAAGTTTATAGCTATACAAGCCTACCTAAAGAAACAAGAAAAATCTCAAATAAACAATCTAACCTTACACCTAAAGAAACTAGAGAAAGAAGAACAAACAAAACCCAAAGTTAGCAGAAGGAAAGAAATCATAAAGATCAGAGCAGAAATAAATGAAATAGAAACAAAGAAAACAATAGCAAAGATCAATAAAACTAAAAGTTGGTTCTTTGAGAAGATAAACAAAATTGATAAGCCATTAGCCAGACTCATCAAGAAAAAGAGGGAGAGGACTCAAATCAATAAAATCAGAAATGAAAAAGGAGAAGTTACAACAGACACCGCAGAAATACAAAACATCCTAAGAGACTACTACAAGCAACTTTATGCCAATAAATTGGACAACCTGGAAGAAATGGACAAATTCTTAGAAAGGTATAACCTTCCAAGACTGAATCAGGAAGAAACAGAAAATATCAACAGACCAATCACAAGTAATGAAATTGAAACTGTGATTAAAAATCTTCCAACAAACAAAAGTCCAGGACCAGATGGCTTCACAGGTGAATTCTATCAAACATTTAGAGAAGAGCTAACACCCATCCTTCTCAAACTCTTCCAAAAAATTGCAGAGGAAGGAACTCTCCCAAACTCATTCTATGAGGCCACCATCACCCTGATACCAAAACCAGACAAAGACACTACAAAAAAAGAAAATTACAGACCAATATCACTGATGAATATAGATGCAAAAATCCTCAACAAAATACTAGCAAACAGAATCCAACAACACATTAAAAGGATCATACACCACGATCAAGTGGGATTTATCCCAGGGATGCAAGGATTCTTCAATATACGCAAATCAATCAATGTGATACACCATATTAACAAATTGAAGAATAAAAACCATATGATCATCTCAATAGATGCAGAAAAAGCTTTTGACAAAATTCAACACCCATTTATGATAAAAACTCTCCAGAAAGTGGGCATAGAGGGAACCTACCTCAACATAATAAAGGCCATATATGACAAACCCACAGCAAACATCATTCTCAATGGTGAAAAACTGAAAGCATTTCCTCTAAGATCAGGAATGAGACAAGGATGTCCACTCTCACCACTATTATTCAACATAGTTCTGGAAGTCCTAGCCACGGCAATCAGAGAAGAAAAAGAAATAAAAGGAATACAAATTGGAAAAGAAGAAGTAAAACTGTCACTGTTTGCGGATGACATGATACTATACATAGAGAATCCTAAAACTGCCACCAGAAAACTGCTAGAGCTGATTAATGAATATGGTAAAGTTGCAGGTTACAAAATTAATGCACAGAAATCTCTTGCATTCCTATACACTAATGATGAAAAATCTGAAAGAGAAATTATGGAAACACTCCCATTTACCATTGCAACAAAAAGAATAAAATACCTAGGAATAAACCTACCTAGGGAGACAAAAGACCTGTATGCAGAAAACTATAAGACACTGATGAAAGAAATTAAAGATGATACCAACAGATGGAGAGATATACCATGTTCTTGGATTGGAAGAATCAACATTGTGAAAATGAGTATACTACCCAAAGCAATCTACAGATTCAATGCAATCCCTATCAAATTACCAATGGCATTTTTTACGGAGCTAGAACAAATCATCTTAAAATTTGTATGGAGACACAAAAGACCCCGAATAGCCAAAGCAGTCTTGAGGCAAAAAAATGGAGCTGGAGGAATCAGACTCCCTGACTTCAGACTATACTACAAAGCTACAGTAATCAAGACAATATGGTACTGGCACAAAAACAGAAACATAGATCAATGGAACAAGATAGAAAGCCCAGAGATTAACCCACGCACCTATGGTCAACTAATCTATGACAAAGGAGGCAAAGATATACAATGGAGAAAAGACAGTCTCTTCAATAAGTGGTGCTGGGAAAACTGGACAGCCACATGTAAAAGAATGAAATTAGAATACTCCCTAACACCATACACAAAAATAAACTCAAAATGGATTAGAGACCTAAATATAAGACTGGACACTATAAAACTCTTAGAGGAAAACATAGGAAGAACACTCTTTGACATAAATCACAGCAAGATCTTTTTCGATCCACCTCCTAGAGTAATGGAAATAAAAACAAAAATAAACAAGTGGGACCTAATGAAACTTCAAAGCTTTTGCACAGCAAAGGAAACCATAAACAAGACGAAAAGACAACCCTCAGAATGGGAGAAAATATTTGCAAATGAATCAACGGACAAAGGATTAATCTCCAAAATATATAAACAGCTCATTCAGCTCAATATCAAAGAAACAAACACCCCAATCCAAAAATGGGCAGAAGACCTAAATAGACATTTCTCCAAAGAAGACATACAGACAGCCACGAAGCACATGAAAAGATGCTCAACATCACTAATTATTAGAGAAATGCAAATCAAAACTACAATGAGGTATCACCTCACTCCTGTTAGAATGGGCATCATCAGAAAATCTACAAACAACAAATGCTGGAGAGGGTGTGGAGAAAAGGGAACCCTCTTGCACTGTTGGTGGGAATGTAAATTGATACAGCCACTATGGAGAACAATATGGAGGTTCCTTAAAAAACTAAAAATAGAATTACCATATGACCCAGCAATCCCACTACTGGGCATATACCCAGAGAAAACCGTAATTCAAAAAGACACGTGCACCCGAATGTTCATTGCAGCACTATTTACAATAGCCAGGTCATGGAAGCAACCTAAATGCCCATCAACAGACGAATGGATAAAGAAGAAGTGGTACATATATACAATGGAATATTACTCAGCCATAAAAAGGAACGAAATTGAGTCATTTGTTGAGAAGTGGATGGATCTAGAGACTGTCATACAGAGTGAAGTAAGTCAGAAAGAGAAAAACAAATATCGTATATTAATGCATGTATGTGGAACCTAGAAAAATGGTACAGATGAGCCAGTTTGCAGGGCAGAAGTTGAGACACAGATGTAGAGAATGGACATATGGACACCAAGGGGGGAAAACTGCGATGAGGTGGGGATGGTGGTGTGCTGATTTGGGCGATTGGGATTGACATGTATACACTGATGTGTATAAAACTGATGCCTAATAAGAACCTGCAGTATAAAAAAACAAACAAAACAACTAATACTAAACTTTCATTGGGTTATTTGTATGGAAATATGTTAATATAAATGTTTCAGACATTACATGAAATTTCTAAAAATCTTATATGTGTATGGAAATATGTATGGAAATATGTTAATATAAATGTTTCAGACATTACATGAAATTTCTAAAAATCTTATATTTGTATTTGTATGGAAATATGTATGGAAATATGTTAATATAAATGTTTCAGACATTACATGAAATTTCTAAAAATCTTGTATTTGTATGGAAATATGTATGGAAATATGTTAATATAAATGTTTCAGACATTACATGAAATTTCTAAAAATCTTATATTTGTAGTTGTATGGAAATATGTATGGAAATATGTTAATATAAATGTTTCAGACATTACATGAAATTTCTAAAAATCTTATATTTGTATTTGTATGGAAATATGTATGGAAATATGTTAATATAAATGTTTCAGACATTACAGGAAACGTCTAAAAATCTTATATGTTCTGGTATAATGTTATAAGTAATAATCCTAGTTATTACTTTAAAATGTATATCTCAGAAATAACTAATTTTCTTGTCAACTGCGTTATTATGAACTTTCATCAAATCTTTAACCATGGTCATTTTTAAGTCTTTTGTCATTTACAGACAGTTCTGGGTGTACTCTGATGATTTTGCAAATATGTTCCTATAAAAGGGTTTCATCTTCAAGAAATTCATGGAAAAGACTCTGACAAGTACAGGTTTCTGGTAACTGACTGTACTGCTGAACTGAATGAATAAGCATTTTCAGAACTCTAATGAAAAACTGATGAACTCATAAAAGTGCTAACAAAAGATCAAGATGAAAAAAAGAAATTAATTACATGGGACTGAGTGAACTGATGAGGATGAGTATAATTTTTGTGACTTTCTGTCTGAATTAAAAAAAAAAAATCCCACAAGGACTCAGAGGAAAAGAATATACAAATCAATTTTCACTGCAAAGTAAAGGAGCTGTTACAGTGGAGGATTACTGGACTGAATGTCAATATTATGACATAGTATAAGTGTGTTTCATGTTTGGTAATTGCAATCATTGTTGCTTTTGTTGTGGTCATCCATGTACAATGCTTGGTGTCAGTCTATTTATCTCTTGTAAAAATAAAATACACTGTGTGTGTGTGGAAAAAAAAAAAAAAAAACAATCTAACCTTACACCTAAAGAAACTAGAGAAAGAAGAACAAACAAAACCCAAAGTTAGCAGAAGGAAAGAAATCATAAAGATCAGAGCAGAAATAAATGAAATAGAAACAAAGAAAACAATAGCAAAGATCAATAAAACTAAAAGTTGGTTCTTTGAGAAGATAAACAAAATTGATAAGCCATTAGCCAGACTCATCAAGAAAAAGAGGGAGAGGACTCAAATCAATAAAATCAGAAATGAAAAAGGAAAAGTTACAACAGACACCGCAGAAATACAAAACATCCTAAGAGACTATTACAAGCAACTTTATGACAATAAAATGGACAACCTGGAAGAAATGGACAAATTCTTAGAAAGGTATAACCTTCCAAGACTGAATCAGGAAGAAACAGAAAATATGAACAGACCAATCACAAGTAATGAAATTGAAACTGTGATTAAAAATCTTCCAACAAACAAAAGTCCAGGACCAGATGGCTTCACAGGTGAATTCTATCAAACATTTAGAGAAGAGCTAACACCCATCCTTCTCAAACTCTTCCAAAAAATTGCAGAGGAAGGAACACTCCCAAACTCATTCTATGAGGCCACCATCACCCTGATACCAAAACCAGACAAAGACACTACAAAAAAAGAAAATTACAGACCAATATCACTGATGAATATAGATGCAAAAATCCTCAACAAAATACTAGCAAACAGAATCCAACAACACATTAAAAGGATCATACACCACGATCAAGTGGGATTTATCCCAGGGATGCAAGGATTCTTCAATATACGCAAATCAATCAATGTGATACACCATATTAACAAATTGAAGAATAAAAACCATATGATCATCTCAGTAGATGCAGAAAAAGCTTTTGACAAAATTCAACACCCATTTATGATAAAAACTCTCCAGAAAGTGGGCATAGAGGGAACCTACCTCAACATAATAAAGGCCATATATGACAAACCCACAGCAAACATCATTCTCAATGGTGAAAAACTGAAAGCATTTCCTCTAAGATCAGGAACGAGACAAGGATGTCCACTCTCACCACTATTATTCAACATAGTTCTGGAAGTCCTAGACACGGCAATCAGAGAAGAAAAAGAAATAAAAGGAATACAAATTGGAAAAGAAGAAGTAACACTGTCACTGTTTGCGGATGACATGATACTATACATAGAGAATCCTAAAACTGCCACCAGAAAACTGCTAGAGCTAATTAATGAATATGGTAAAGTTGCAGGTTACAAAATTAATGCACAGAAATCTCTTGCATTCCTATACACTAATGATGAAAAATCTGAAAGAGAAATTATGGAAACACTCCCATTTACCATTGCAACAAAAAGAATAAAATACCTAGGAATAAACCTACCTAGGGAGACAAAAGACCTGTATGCAGAAAACTATAAGACACTGATGAAAGAAATTAAAGATGATACCAACAGATGGAGAGATATACCATGTTCTTGGATTGGAAGAATCAACATTGTGAAAATGAGTATACTACCCAAAGCAATCTACAGATTCAATGCAATCCCTATCAAATTACCAATGGCATTTTTTACGGAGCTAGAACAAATCATCTTAAAATTTGTATGGAGACACAAAAGACCCCGAATAGCCAAAGCAGTTTTGAGGCAAAAAAATGGAGCTGGAGGAATCAGACTCCCTGACTTCAAACTATACTACAAAGCTACAGTAATCAAGACAATATGGTACTGGCACAAAAACAGAAACATAGATCAATGGAACAAGATAGAAAGCCCAGAGATTAACCCACGCACCTATGGTCAACTAATCTATGAGAAAGGAGGCAAAGATATACAATGGAGAAAAGACAGTCTCTTCAATAAGTGGTGCTGGGAAAACTGGACAGCTACATGTAAAAGAATGAAATTAGAATACTCCCTAACACCATACACAAAAATAAACTCAAAATGGATTAGAGACCTAAATATAAGACTGGACACTATAAAACTCTCAGAGGAAAACATAGGAAGAACACTCTTTGACATAAATCACAGCAAGATCTTTTTTGATCCACCTCCTAGAGTAATGGAAATAAAAACAAAAATAAACAAGTGGGACCTAATGAAACTTCAAAGCTTTTGCACAGCAAAGGAAACCATAAACAAGACGAAAAGACAACCCTCAGAATGGGAGAAAATATTTGCAAATGAATCAACGGACAAAGGATTAATCTCCAAAATATATAAACAGCTCATTCAGCTCAATATCAAAGAAACAAACACCCCAATCCAAAAATGGGCAGAAGACCTAAATAGACATTTCTCCAAAGAAGACATACAGACGGCCACGAAGCACATGAAAAGATGCTCAACATCACTAATTATTAGAGAAATGCAAATCAAAACTACAATGAGGTATCACCTCACTCCTGTTAGAATGGGCATCATCAGAAAATCTACAAACAACAAATGCTGGAGAGGGTGTGGAGAAAAGGGAACCCTCTTGCACTGTTGGTGGGAATGTAAATTGATACAGCCACTATGGAGAACAATATGGAGGTTCCTTAAAAAAAACTAAAAATAGAATTACCATATGACCCAGCAATCCCACTACTGGGCATATACCCAGAGAAAACCGTAATTCAAAAAGACACATGCACCCGAATGTTCATTGCAGCACCATTTACAATAGCCAGGTCATGGAAGCAACCTAAATGCCCATCAACAGACGAATGGATAAAGAAGAAGTGGTACATATATACAATGGAATATTACTCAGCCATAAAAAGGAACTTAATTGAGTCATTTGTTGAGACGTGGATGGATCTAGAGACTGTCATACAGAGTGAAGTAAGTCAGAAAGAGAAAAACAAATATCGTATATTAATGCATGTATGTGGAACCTAGAAAAATGGTACAGATGAGCCAGTTTGCAGGGCAGAAGTTGAGACACAGATGTAGAGAATGGACATATGGACACCAAGGGGGGAAAACTGCGGTGAGGTGGGGATGGTGGTGTGCTGAATTGGGCGATTGGGATTGACATGTATACACTGATGTGTATAAAACTGATGCCTAATAAGAACCTGCAGTATAAAAAAACAAACAAAACAACTAATACTAAACTTTCATTGGGTTATTTGTATGGAAATATGTTAATATAAATGTTTCAGACATTACATGAAATTTCTAAAAATCTTATATTTGTATTTGTATGGAAATATGTTAATATAAATGTTTCAGACATTACATGAAATTTCTAAAAATCTTATATTTGTATTTGTATGGAAATATGTATGGAAATATGTTAATATAAATGTTTCAGACATTACAGGAAACTTCTAAAAATCTTAAAAAAATAAAAATAAAAAAATAAAATAAAATAAAAAATAAATTTAAAAAAATTTTAAGATAAAAGGATGAAAGGAAATCCTTATTCTTTTTTTTTTTTTTTTTTTAATTTATATATGCACATGAACAGGTTTAGGTAAGCCTTGGGTCTCTGGGAGCCAAAGCAATTCCTGAAAGGGATGTACCACTGAGTTGAGGATTACGTGATGTTTTACAGAGTACCTCACTGCATGAACATTGTCTTGAGGTTGGTGGGTGATCTAGTGTCAATCTAACCCATTCTATGACCAACTTATTCTAACATGGGAGTCTTTGAGTTAGGAAGTGAGCACTTTAAAGTGCTTTTAAGTGCTCAACCCATGCTCACCAATTTTGTAGCTTCCAAGATGTCCCTTATTAACAGCCTTTACCTCAACCACATTAACCCACAGTAAAGTTTGTCTAGACAGATGCCAATCTGGTGAGAACCGTGAACTCAGCAGTCTGCGAGGCCTGCTCAAATAGCAGTCTTATAGGGTCTATGCCTGCATTCTAACCTATGGTTTTCCTCCTTATGACAAATGATACAACAAACAGAG